>NC_083404.1:128676234-128980123 GCF_020745735.1 Hemiscyllium ocellatum
TTGACTTGGTATTCGCCAAGATGAAGTGGTACCATCTTCCCTCTATCTTACACTCTAACTCTGCCAGTGCACACATATCTCACTGAGAATGGTGGCCTGCAGGCCTCAAACTCAAGCATTATGTCCACTTGAGGTCTCACACTCACTACATCCTCCCTAGCTACGAACCCTCCCTGCCCACTATGCTTCTTACTCAGTCACTGCCTCACCACCTCACATGATTACAAACTGCTCCTAAACTCTTTTACATCAGAGTCAACACTCCCCTTCTCATTGCAGGATAATGTGGCCCACAACAGGCCAACATTAGCTGCACCCGCCCCCCCCCAACTTTGAGGAAAATATTGTGGAATTGGCTGGAAAAGACTAGAACCATTCCTGAGGTAATGGGAGTCACCAGTGAACCACCAGCTCAGTAAACAACCATTGTGCAACAGAATAAAACAATGAACTGCGGATGTTGGAAATCAGAAAGAAAAGCACAAATTGCTGGAGAAACCCAGCAGGTCTGGCAACATTTATGGAGAGAAAGCAAAGGTAACATTTCGGGTCCAGCGACCCTTCTTCAGATCAACATTGTAGTTCTTGTTGGATGAGTACCAATGCTAGAAAACACTTGGTCTAAACATTTCTCCATGTTCACAAACTAACTCCTTCTCTTCTGCATACACTCGCAGGATCCAGGGACGATCAGCCAGGAAGTGGCCACAGCCTGAAGCCTTTCTCTGACAGGAAAGAGTATGAAACACCTGCACCCTCCACCACACAGAGACCATCGTCTCCTGGTGCTTGATCTAATCTCAGAAGTGCAATGTAGAGAACATACCACTGACACATCTCCACAGCGAGTCAGGGAACTAATGACCCAGCTCTGAGACGTTCAGAGGACTGCAGGCCTCTGTGGAATAGGTGGTCTTATTCTTGGTCATAAGTGACATGGTCAACCTGCTGATAGAGATCTGGTAAAATAATGTGGGTGTTCCAGAGGCCCTTGGTAAACTGGACAAAGAGATAGAGGAGTCCATCATTCTGTGCTGGCTCCAGCGTGCGTATACCTGGCTGTCCCCAAGAATTAGACACCCAGGCCCAACAGATCTCAGCCAGCTATGTGCTCAGGTCTGCATTCCAGGACTCTATCCACTGGTACTCAGTATCAGCAGCAAGGTGGAGATCACAACCTACTCCAGGAGCCCCTTCCTGTCAAGGACACAGGATGATGCCGAGGGCAGTACTGGCAGAGGGGCTCACTCAGGAATGCCGTCAGCTTCTTCTCAGAGCTCTGCTCTTCCTCCTTCCCTCCACAATGTTGAGGTGGTTGACTCTGCATCTGGGCAGGAGGCTCTCAGCTGGCTGGGGGCCTCGATAACATGGGACAACCACCCAAATCTATTGAGTTACTGGGGTGGAACACACAGCCAGCTTCTTCCACTGCAGCTAAGAATTCAGGCCTATACCAAGACATCATGGGAGCAAATGGAAAGAGAAAAACATTCTGAGGGCACATCAGTGACATGGATATACCTGTATTGTGTAAAGTCAGCACTTCGGGAAAGTAGGGCAGGAAAAAGACTCGTGGGGCCATAGCCATAGGGGATTCTATTGTGGGGGAAGTAGATAGGCAGTTCTGTGGCCGAACATAGGACTCCTGGATGGTATGCTGCCTCCCAGGTGCTCGGGTCAGGCATGTCACCGATCGGCTGCAGAACATTCTATAAGGGGAGGGTGAATAGCCAGTTGTCTTGGTGCATATAGGCACCAATGATATAAGGAAAAAACAAGATGAGGTCCTGAAAGAAGAATTCAGGGAGTTAGGAGAAAAGTTAAAGAGGAGGACCTCAAAGATAGTGATCTCGGAATTATTACCAGTGCCACGTACTAGCCAGGGTAGAAATGAAAATGTAGGCAGGATGAACACGTGGCTTGAGAGATGGTGTAGGAGGGAGGGGTTCAGATTTGATGGACATTGGGACCGGTTCTGGGGAAGGTGGGACAATTACAAAATGGACGGTCTACATCTGAACCAGACCAGAACCAATGTCCTTGGGGGAGTTTTTGCTTCTGCTGTTGGAGAGGTTTTAAACTAATGTGGCAGGGGGCTGGACACCAGAAGAGAAAACAAGAAGGCAGTGAGGTGGAAACTGGAAACTCTAAGAATTATGAAGATAGCATTAATAAAGGGAAGAGTAGGCAGAGAGCAGATGAGCGCAAAAAACTGGTGGCATGAAATACATCTACTTTAATGCAAGGAGTATAGTGTGTAAGGCAGATTAAATTAGGGCTTGGATTGGTGCCTGGGAGTATGACGTTATTGCAATCACAGAGACTTGGTTGAAGGAAGGGCACGATGATTGGCAATTAAATGTTCCAGATATAGACGCTTCAGACAGGACAGGGAGGGAAGTAAAAGGGGGGGGGGGGTGGAGTTGCATTGCTGGTCAAGGACAATATCATGGCTGATGCTAAAGGAGCACACTGTGGAGGTCTTGGGTAGTGAGGTATTATGGGTGGAGCTGAGAAATAAGAAGGATGCAGTTACACTGTTGGGTCTGTATTACAGGCCTCCCAAAAGTGAGCGTGCAGTAGAAGAACAAATAGGGAAACAGATTATAGAAAGATGTAGAGGCAATAGGGTAGTGGTGATGGGAGATTTTAATTTTCCCAACGTTGACTGGGATACACTTAACGTCAGAGGTCTGGATGGGGTAGAATTTGTAAGAAGCGTCCAGGAGAGTTTTCTGGAGCAGTATGTCAATAGTCCGACAAGGGAAGGGGCAATATCGGACCTGGTACTGGGGAACGAGCCAGGCCAGGTAGTAGAAGTTGCGGTGGGGGAGTTCTTTGGGAACAGTGACCACAATTCTGTAAGTCTTACAATACTCGTAGATAAAGGAGTGGTCCTAAGGGAAGAGCACTAAACTGGGCCAAGACCAATTATATCAAAATTAGTTAGGAACTCAGAAATGTGGATTGGACACAGCTATTTGAAGGGAGGTCCATATTTGAGATATGGAGGCTTTCAAATATAGGTTAAACATAGTGCAGGATAGGCATGTCCCATTGAGGGCAAAGGATAGGAAGGGCTAGATTCGTGAACCATGGATGACAGGAGAAATTGTGCAACTAGCCAAGAGGAAAAGGGAAGCATACATAAGGTCTAGGCAGCTAAGAACAGCACAGGCCCTGGAAGAATATTGGAAGAATAGTAGTCTTAAACAAGGAATCAAACAGGCTAAAGGAGTCATGAAAAGCTTTAGCGAGCAGAATTAAGGAGCATCCCAAAGCATTTTATTCTTATTTAAGAAGCAAACGGGTAACTAGATTGGTCCACTAAAGGATAATGAAGGAAGGCTGTGTGTCGAACCTGAGCGAATGGGTGAGATTATGAATGATTACTTTGCATCAATGTTCACTGAGGAGAGGAACATGAATATTGAGATAAGAGACAGAAGTTTGATTAATCTGGATCATGTTGACATAAGTAGAGAAGATGTGTTGGGTAGGCTAGAGGTTATTATGGTGGACAAATCCCCAGGACTGGATGGGATCTATCCCAGGCTGCTGAGGGAGGCGAGAGAGGAATTAGCTGGGGCCCTGACAGATATCTTTGTGCCATCCTTAATTACTGGTGAGGTGCTGGAGAACTGGAGGGTTGCTCATGTTGTCCGCCTGTACAAGAAGGGTAGTAGGGATATTCCGGGTAACTACAGATCATGAGCCTGATGTCAGTGGTGGGAAAGTTGCTGGAAAAGGTACTGAGGGATAGGATCTATTTATGTTTAGAAAAGAATAGGCTTATCAGTGATAGGCAACATGGTTTTGTGTGGGGGAGATCGTGCCTTACCAACTTATTAGAGTTCTTTGAGGAAGTGACCAAGTTGATAGATGAAGGAAGGGCTGTTGATGTCATATACAAGGACTTTAGAAAGGGGTTTGATAAGGTTCCCCATGGTAGACTAATGGAGAAAATGAAGTCACATAGTGTGGAGGGTGTTCTAGCTAGGTGGATAAAGAACTGGTTGAGCAACAGGAGATAGAGAGTAGTAGTTGAAGGGAGTTTCCCGAAATGGAGAAAGGTGACCAGTGATGTTCCGCAGGGATCAGTGTTGGGGCCACTGTTGTTTGTAAGGTACATAAATGATCTGGAAGAGGGCACTGTTGGTTTGATCAGCAAGTTTGCAGATGACACGAAGATTGGTAGAGTAGCAGAAAGCAAAAGGGACTGTCAGGGAGTACAGGAGGATATAGATAGACTGGAGAGTTGGGCGGAAAAGTGGCAGATGGTTTACAATCCAGAAAAATGTGAGGTGATGCATTTCGGTAGGATTAATTCTAGAGCGAATTATACAAGGAACGGAAGAGCCTTGGGAAAAGTTGATGGGCAGAGAGATCTGGGAGTGCAGGTCCATTGTACCCTGAAGGTTGCTGCACAGGTGGATAGAGTGGTCAAGAAGGCATACAGTATGCTTGTCTTCATCAGACGGGGTATTGAGTATAAGAGCTGGCAAGTCATGTTAACATTGTACAAGACATTGGTTCGGCTGCATTTAGAATACTATGTACAGTTCTGGTTGCCACATTACCAAAAGTATGTGGACGCTTTGGAAAAGGTGCAGGGAAGGTTTATGAGGATATTGCCTGGTATGGAAGGTGCTAGCTATGAAGAGAGGTTGAGTAGGTTAGATTTATTTATATTAGAAAAAAGGAGATTGAGGGGGGACCTGATTGAAGTTCACAAAATCATGAAGGGTATAGACAGGGTGGATAGAGACAAGCTTTTTCCCAGAGTGAAGGATTCAATAATGAGATGTCACACTTTCAAGGTGAGAGGTGGAAAGTTTAAGGAGAAAAAGTACTTCACACAGAGGGTGGTGGGCATTTGGAACGTGTTGCCAGCAGAGGTGGCAGAGGGAGGCATGGTAGATTCATTTAAGATGCGTCTGGATAAATGCATGAGCAGGTGGGGAGCAGAGGGATACAGATGCTTTAGAATTGACCGACAGGTTTAGACAGTACATTTGGATTGGCTCAGGCTTGGAGGGTCGAAGAGCCTGTCCCTGGGCTGGAAATTTTCTTTGTTCTTTGTTCTATCAATATGTATTCATGCACACAGCTCAAATGTCTGCTGCAGTCTTATTACTGCAATATAAGCAAGTTCAGTTGAACAGAGTGAAAGTACCTTCAACCGCCACAAGGATGTGTTGCATTACAATCACTATCTCATAAGCAGCGAAGTAGTTGACTGCGGAGAGCATAAGAGGATCATGCATCGGTACATATGGGATTGAAGCCAAGGTGCTACGAATGAATGTCAGGGGAATTAAGACTCTGGGTGAGGTGTAGAGGAGGAGACAGGACCTGGGATGGCAAATTGTTGACCCCTCAAGCTTCTAATGGTGGAACCTGGCTGTGATGCCTCTATACATTTCAGGAGAGAAATGTTTGTCCTGTATCCGAGCTTCTCAAACTAACAGTAGAATATGTAAGATTGTGAGGTGGTCAATGAGTAAATCATATATTCAGTTTCCCTCATTGCCCAGTGCCTTTGAGAAAACAAATTCAGAAATGGCAGACCTTTGTGCTTTTAGCACTGTCAAAGGGGATAGACAGTCAAAGGATGGATACCGTAAAGGCTCACAGAACCATGGAACTTTGAAGTGATAGTGATGGAGGAACACTGAGGAGAAACATTCCCAGGATGATGGTCAGAGCATTGAGTGTAGGAGTTGGGAGGTCATGTGGCTGTACAGGACATTGGTTAGACTTTTGGAATATTGCATGCAATTCTGGTTTTCTTCCTTCCTTCTTATCAGAAGGATGTTATGAAACTTGAAAGGGTTCAGAAAAGATTTACAAGGATGTTGCCGGGGTTGGAAGATTTGAGCTACAGGGAAGGTTGAATAGGCTGGGGCTGTTTTCCCTGGAGCATTGGAGGCTAAGGGGTAACCTTGTGGATCAGGTGTATAGAGTAAATGTCTTTTTCCTGGGATGGGGGAGTCCAGAACTAGAGGGCATAGGTTTAGGGTGAGAGAGGAAAGATATATAAGGGACCGAAGGAGCAACTGTTTCATGCAAAGGGTGGTGTGTGTAGGGAATGAGCTGCCAGAGGAAGTGGTGGAGGCTGGTGCAATTACAGTATTTAAAAGGCATCTGGATGGGTATATGACTAGGAAGGGTTTGAAGGTGTCTGGGCCAGGTGCTGGCAAATGGGACTAAATTAGGTTGGGATATCTGAATGGCATGGACGAGTTGAACCGAAGGTTCAGTTTCCGTGCTGTACATCTCTATGACTCTACGAGTGACAACTTTGTAGTCCTTGTGAGGGAGTGCGCTCTCTGATATGACTCATAGGTCTTTGGCACAAGGATCATTTTAGCACGAACATCCAGGAGCAGGAAGCAGCACACATGTCCACTGTATCACGGCTGCTTTCTCATTAATGCTGGTCCAAGGCAGGGTTTGGACACGTCAGCTAAAGCTGGGGATATCGGAATCACATTTAAAACAAGAACCGTACAGGTTTTTGAATAGTGAAATGAACAAGAATAGCAAGTCAAATTATTAGAAATATTAACACAGCAAACAGCAGGCATCTGCAAACTGCTGAAATGAAGATATAACTAGCAATTTGAAAATCTCCAGCCAGATCCATCATCCTGGAAGTAAGTTTCCAGAGGTTCTCTCTGACCTCTCGGGATCTCCAGAATCTTCCCTGTCTTTGACACTGTTCCAGGTGCATCTCTGAATCTTCACCTTCACCTTCAGAGGACTTCTCTCATTCTTCATCTCCTCCTGAACCGACACATCTCCCTTTGTGACTGTCGAAGATTGCTGAGAATCTCTGACTGAGATTGTGGAGGGCACAGCGCACACTGTGCAGAGGGACACCTCATCCAGGCAGCACTAACCATCTGATCCCTGAAAGTTCATCCTCAACTGGCCTTTGGTCTGCTTCATAATGCCCCTGGTTAGAGAATCACACATTATACCTTTGCTGTGTAGTAATCTGAGAACATCTTAGAGGTGGCATGAACCAGGTTTGGACTGAATTGGCAGGAGGCCCCAAATTAACTGCACACTGGAGTTATGTGGTGAAACGGTGACCATCCCATCTAATGAGGCAAAAGTTAATTGTGAAAGTTTAGCTCAACCATGAGAATCTAATTTTTAAACTCACACCTAAATTAATTCATTATGCTCATCATCTTTGCCCCCACAGAGAATGGACAATTACACCCTGTGAGAACAGTGATAGAAAACAAAAACTGTTCATATTTCTTCAAATTACATTTTCAGCAATTATGTATGAAAAATGTTATGTTAGTGTGGCTGGAAAAGAGCAGTACAGAGTTATAAGGACAGGCTAGATAGGCTGGGATTTCTATCACTGGAGCACAGAAGCTTGAAGGGTGACCTTTACAGAGGTTTGTAAAGTCATGAGGGACTTGGATAAGATGAATAGCAAAGGTCTTTTCCCTAGATGACAGAGTTTAAAAGAAGGGGGCATTATTAAGGTGAGAAGAGAAAGATTTAAAAGGGACCAGAGGGTGGTTTGTATGTTGGATAAACTACTAGAGGAAGTGGTGGAAGCAAGTACAGTAACAACCTTATGTCAGGTACATGAATAGGAAGGTTTTATAGAGATAAGGGCCAAATACAGGCAGGTGGGAATGGTATAGTTTGAGAAACTTGGTTGTCATAGACAAGTTGGACTGTAGGGTATTTTATCATACTCTGACTCTGAGATTCAAGCCAGCCAATTACCACTCCAGCAGTCTACTCTCAATCATTAGGAGGACCAGTCCCAACCTCATTGCAGTGAAGCTACTTGCCCCCACCCCCACCTCCACCCCCTCCCATTGATCTCTCAGCCCCCCCCCCCCCCCCTCCCCCGGCTGACAAGCCTCATTCCTGATGAAGGGCTCATGCCCAAAACGTCGACTCTCCTGCTCCTTGGATACTGCCTGACCTGCTGTGCTTTTCCAGCACCACACTCACGACCTTTGAACCAAACAGTAATTATGAAGTTAAAATAATTCTCCAGATACTAAGCTTACAGAGTGCAAAAACAGCACAACAACCTTATTGTAGACATGACATGGTTTGTTCCAGCAAACAATATCATAACCCCACATCCTGAGGTGTTTGATGATTAATGTTTAGCACCTACCCTTGTTGCTGCAAGTCTGTTCTGGACTGACACTCAGCCATGTTAGTTCTACAATTGAGAACATATATTCCAACAACCAGGTGATGTATCCCTGGTTCTTAAGAAGATCTTTGTGTGAAAGATTTTGCATTCTCTATGACAGAGGTAAATGGATACCATCTGGAGCCCTTTGATTGTGACAATGGCCTCCTCCATTTCTTAATTAGATTATATGATGGTGGGTATTCTGCATCAGTATCATAATGTCCTAAATTCCTGTCCTCCTTAATATAATCAGTCCTGTTGTAAGCAACACTGTAATTGTAACACAGTTGGAATAAAATGCAAATACCTTGGAACCCTGTCTTGTTGAAGCTTTAGCAGTAGAGATGGTTTCCCCATCAGTGAAAAATAAAGGCAGCTTGAAGTTCAAAAGAAGTACCCTTTTCCAAAAATACTTCATAACAAATTGGCAATGATATTGGAATCCCATTCAGATGGGAATGGCAATTGATAAATGAGCCAATAACTTAAATTACCACGTGAAGGCAAAGTTAGAACTGCCAAAAGAATTTACAGGTCTGAGTCAACCCTCAAGTTTTGCATCAAGATTTGTAGCCCAGGCGCCAGTTGTGGGAATGTTTGCTGGGAAGTTGATTTGCAGGTGTTTCGACCCCTGTCCAGGTGACATCTTCAGCGTTTTGGAGCATTGAAGCAGTGTAGCACTGAAGATGTCACCGAGGGAGGAGACAAAACATCTGCAAATAACTTCCCAGCTCGGCGATCAGACCTCAATCATTCAGTGAGGATTTGGCTGGATCATGTACAGCAAGATACTCGTTATTAGTCACCAGTAAGAAGTTAACAAGACTTTGACAACAAATAATCCAAACTAATAATGGTCACAGAAAAGAAGTTAGAACTTAAGTGTAGTCCACAGGGAATGCTAATGAGAAAGGAATAAAAACTCATTGCAGTGATGATGGGCTGGCATCCTCATGATCCAATTGAGAAACTTAAAGGCATGGTGGGGAAAGAAAAGGAAAGAAAATCAAACAGAAGAAAAGATCATTTTGTCAACACTTACCATCTGAATAAAACATGCAGAATAACATTTGCTGTAACTAACAGTGACACAGTACTACGAACAGCTCCGCCATACAGGACCAAGAGTGCAGATCATTGGGATAAAACAGTGACGTGTGTAATTATGCAAAAAAATGGAAATATCTGCCTCTGTTTTATGATGGTGCCACTGGTGTGGCGCCAATTAAAGTTGATGTTGGGTCTGGACACCCGATACTCAGAGCTAACTGGGACCACTCAGTCCTGTGTTTTTGCTTTTGCCGCTTTTTACCTATTATTTACATAACTATGTGATAGACAATAGACAATAGGTGCAGGGTAGGCCATTCGGCCCTTCTAGCCAGCACCACCATTCATAATGATCATGGCTGATCATCCACAATCAGTATCCTGTTCCTGCCTTATCCCCATAACCCTTGATTCCACTATCCTTAAGAGCTCTATCCAACTCTTTCTTGAAAGTATCCAGAGACTTGGCCTCCACAGCCTTCTGGGGCAGAGCATTCCACACAGCCACCACTCTCTGGTGAAGATGTTTCTCCTCAATTCTATTCCAATGGCCTACCCCTTATTTTTAAACTGTGTCCTCTGGCTCAGGACTCACCCATCAGCGGAAACATGCTTCCTGCCTCCAGAGTGTCCAATCCTTGAATAATCTTGTACGTCTCAATCAGATCCCCTCTCATCCTTCTAAGCTCAAGTGTATACAAGCCCAGTAGCTCCAATCTTTCAAAATATGATAGTCCCGCTATTCCAGAAGTTGACCTTGTGAACCTACACTGCACTCCCTCAATAGCCAGAATGTCCTTCCTCAAATTTGGAGACCAAAACTGCACACAATACTCCAGGTGCAGTCTCACCAGGGCCCTGTACAGCTGCAGAAAGACCTCTTTGCTCCTATACTCAATCCCTCTTGTTATGAAGGCCAGCATGCCATTAGCTTTCATCACTGCCTGCTGTACCTGCATGCTTGCTTTCATTGACAGATGTACAAGAACACCCAGATGTTGTTGATCTGCCTGTATTGCTTACAAGACAAAGCTTTTCACTGTACCTTGGTACATGTGACAATAAATTCAATTCAATTCAATTCATATGTTCCATTTTCCCCAGACGACAAAATTATTGGACAAATGTTGCCAAGACTAAACCCCACCAGAGCAATGAACTTTTCTGGGACAAATTGAGTGATTTGTGAATAACCCATTAATTACACAATTGGGACAAAGCCAGCCTTATATGAGATAAAATGCCTGAGACCAAGTCACAGAACGAGGCAATGACTTTAGAGATAGTACCAGGACTACTCAACAGTTTCAAACTGCATTTGATCATTTTAAAACAACAGTGGCTACCACATTGGAAATGGTGCCAGTGAATTAAGCTAAGATAATTGAAGTGTTACAGAATAAAGGAGAAATCAACAGATGATGATGGGGAAAGTAGACACATGCAGGTGTATGTTTCCCAACAAGGAGCAATGCAGTATCCTTAGATCATGTTGCAGCTATACAGGATGTTGGTTAGGTTACTTTTGGAATATTGCGTGTAATTCTGGTCTCCCTCCTATAAGAAAGATGTTGTGAAACTTGAAAGGATTCAGAAAAGATTTACAAGGATGTTGCCAGGGTTGGAGGATTGCAGCTGTAGGGAGAGGTTGACTAGGGGCTGTTTTCCCTGGAGCATCAGAGGCTGAGGGGTGACCTTATAGAGGTTTATAACAACATGAGGGGCATGGATTGAGTAAATAGACAAGGTGTTTCGCTGGGGTGGGGTAGTCCAGAACAAGAAGGCATAAGTTTATGGTGAGAGGGGAAAGATATAAAAGGGACCTAAGGGGCAACTTTTTCACACAGAGGGTGGTGCGTGTATGGAGTGAGCTGCCAGAGGAATTGTTGGAGGCTGGTAAAATTACAAGGCATCTGGATGGGTGTATGAACAGGAAGGCTTAAGAGGGATATGGGGCCAAGCAAATGGGACTAGATTTGTTTAGGATATCTGGTCGGCATGAAAGGGTTGGACCAAAGGGTCTGTGTCCGTGCTGTACATCTCTATGATTCTGTGACTCTATGACAGACTGAGCGCAGTATGTCAGGATGTAATGAGGACAGACTAGTCCTGATGCAGGATTATAGCTCCTTTGAAAGATGGCCTTCAGACATAAACAGAAGGCTAAACAAGCCACAGCCATAGTGAAAACAGGAGGAGAAAATGAGGTGTGCTATGACTACAACCATTCAGGACCAGGCACAATAAGTGCCATATACCAAGAAAGGACAATAGGAGAAATGGGAGGAATTGTAACAAGCCCAGTCATGAGGCCAAGGACTACTAGTCGCCTGGTAAAGGTAAACCAAGATAGGGCCTCAAAAACAATCAGTTCCCCTCAACTGGACACAACATCTAGTACAGAAGATATGAAAAAAAAACAACTAATCAAGTTCATCAAAATCCAAAGTCAGCAACAATAGGTAGCAGCTGCAAATGTGTTGCTGGTCAAAGCACAGCAGGCCAGGCAGCATCTCAGGAATAGAGAATTCGACGTTTCGAGCACAAGCCCTTCATCAGGAATAAGAGAGAGCAGCCAAGCAGGCTAAGATAAAAGGTAGGGAGGAGGGACTAGGGGGAGGGGCGATGGAGGTGGGATAGGTGGAAGGAGGTCAAGGTGAGGGTGATAGGCCGGAGTGGGGTGGGGGCGGAGAGGTCAGGAAGAGGATTGCAGGTTAGGAGGGCGGTGCTGAGTTGAGGGAACCGACTGAGACAAGGTGGGGGGAGGGGAAATGAGGAAACTGGAGAAATCTGAATTCATACCTTGTGGTTGGAGGGTTCCCAGGCGGAAGATGAGGCGCTCCTCCTCCAGCCCGTCGTGTTGTAATGTTCTGCCGGTGGAGGAGTCCAAGGACCTGCATGTCCTCGGTGGAGTGGGAGGGAGAGTTAAAGTGTTGAGCCATGGGGTGATTGGGTTGGTTGGTTCGGGCGGCCCGGAGGTGTTCTCTGAAGCGTTCCGCAAGTAAGCGGCCTGTCTCACCAATATAGAGGAGACCACATCGGGTGCAGCGGATGCAATAGATGATGTGTGTGGAGGTACAGGTGAACTTGTGGCGGATATGGAAGGATCCCTTGGGGCCTTGGAGGGAAGTGAGTGTGGAGGTGTGGGCGCAAGTTTTACATTTCCTGCGGTTGCTGGGGAAGGTGCCGGGGGTGGAGGTTGGGTTGGTGGGGGGTGTGGATCTGACGAGGGAGTCACGAAGGGAGTGGTCCTTGCGGAACGCTGATAGGGGAGGGGAGGGAAATATATCCTTGGTGGTGGGGTCCGTTTGGAGGTGGCGGAAATGACGGCGGATGATACGTTGTATGCGGAGGTTGGTGGGGTGGTAGGTGAGAACCAGTGGGGTTCTGTCTTGGTGGCAGTTGGAGGAGCGGGGCTCAAGGGCGGAGGAGCGGGAAGTGGAGGAGATGCGGTGGAGGGCATCGTCGATCACGTCTGGGGGGAATCTGCGGTCCTTGAGGAAGGAGGCCATCTGGGCTGTGCGGTGTTGGAATTGGTCCTCCTGGGAGCAGATGCGGCGGAGACGAAGGAATTGGGAATATGGGATGGCGTTTTTACAGGGGGCAGGATGGGAGGAGGTGTAGTCCAGGTAGCTGTGGGAGTCAGTCGGTTTATAATAGATGTCTGTGTTGAGTCAGTCACCCGAGATAGAAATGAAAAGGTCTAGGAAGGGGAGGGAGGAGTCTGAGACAGTCCAGGTGAATTTCAGGTCAGGATGGAAGGTGTTAGTAAAGTTGATGAACTGTTCAACCTCCTCGTGGGAGCACGAGGCAGCGCCGATACAGTCATCGATGTAGCGGAGGAAAAGTTGGGGGTGGTGCCAGTGTAGTTGCGGAAGATGGACTGTTCCACATATCCTACGAAGAGACAGGCATAGCTGGGGCTCATGCAGGTGCCCATGGCAACTCCTTTAGTTTGGAGGAAGTGGGAGGATTGAAAAGAGAAGTTATTCAGGGTGAGGACCAGTTCAGTCAGTCGAAGGAGGGTGTCAGTGGAAGAGTACTGGTTGGTGCGGCGGGAAAGGAAGAAGCGGAGGGCTTTGAGTCTTTCGTGATGGGGGATGGAGGTGTGCGGCGGGAAAGGAAGAAGCGGAGGGCGAAGTTGCCATGGGCACCCGCATGGGCCCCAGCTATGCCTGCCTCTTCGTAGGATATGTGGAACAGTCCATCTTCCGCAACTACACTGGCACCACCCCCCACCTTTTCCTCCGCTACATCGATGACTGTATCGGCGCTGCCTTGTGCTCCCACGAGGAGGTTGAACAGTTCATCAACTTTACTAACACCTTCCATCCTGACCTGAAATTCACCTGGACTGTCTCAGACTCCTCCTTCCCCTTCCTAGACCTTTCCATTTCTATCTCGGGCGACCGACTCAACACAGACATCTATTATAAACCGACTGACTCCCACAGCTACCTGGACTACACCTCCTCCCACCCTGCCCCCTGTAAAAACGCCATCCCATATTCCCAATTCCTTCATCTCCGCCGCATCTGCTCCCAGGAGGACCAATTCCAACACCGCACAGCCCAGATGGCCTCCTTCCTCAAGGACCGCAGATTCCCCCCAGACGTGATCGACGATGCCCTCCACCACATCTCCTCCACTTCCCGCTCCTCCGCCCTTGAGCCCCGCTCCTCCAACCGCCACCAAGACAGAACCCCACTGGTTCTCACCTACCACCCCACCAACTTCCGCATACAACGTATCATCCGCCGCCATTTCCGCCACCTCCAAACAGACCCCACCACCAAGGATATATTTCCCTCCCCTCCCCTATCAGCGTTCCGCAAGGACCACTCCCTTCGTGACTCCCTCGTCAGATCCACACCCCCCACCAACCCAACCTCCACCCCCGGCACCTTCCCCTGCAACCGCAGGAAATGTAAAACTTGCGCCCACACCACCACACTCACTTCCCTCCAAGGCCCCAAGGGATCCTTCCATATCCGCCACAAGTTCACCTGTACCTCCACACACATCATCTATTGCATCCGCTGCACCCGATGTGGCCTCCTCTATATTGGTGAGACAGGCCGCTTACTTGCGGAACGCTTCAGAGAATACCTCTGGGCCGCCCGAACCAACCAACCCAATTAACCCGTGGCTCAACACTTTAACTCTCCCTCCCACTCCACCGAGGACATGCAGGTCCTTGGACTCCTCCACCGGCAGAACATAA
Source organism: Hemiscyllium ocellatum (assembly GCF_020745735.1). Classification (NCBI taxonomy): domain Eukaryota; kingdom Metazoa; phylum Chordata; class Chondrichthyes; order Orectolobiformes; family Hemiscylliidae; genus Hemiscyllium; species Hemiscyllium ocellatum. The sequence goes on from NC_083404.1 coordinate 128,690,700, forward strand.
CAACACGACGGCTGGAGGAGGAGCGCCTCATCTTCCGCCTGGGAACCCTCCAACCACAAGGTATGAATTCAGATTTCTCCAGTTTCCTCATTTCCCCTCCCCCCACCTTGTCTCAGTCGGTTCCCTCAACTCAGCACCGCCCTCCTAACCTGCAATCCTCTTCCTGACCTCTCCGCCCCCACCCCACTCCGGCCTATCACCCTCACCTTGACCTCCTTCCACCTATCCCACCTCCATCGCCCCTCCCCCTAGGCCCTCCTCCCTACCTTTTATCTTAGCCTCCTTGGCTGCTCTCTCTTATTCCTGATGAAGGGCTTGTGCTCGAAACGTCGAATTCTCTATTCCTGAGATGCTGCCTGGCCTGCTGTGCTTTGACCAGCAACACATTTGCAGCTGTGATCTCCAGCATCTGCAGACCTCATTTTTTACTTAACAATAGGTAGCAGCCTCCCTCAGAGACGACCAAGACTGCCAAGTATATTTATTGGCACCGTTAGGAGACCCACAGGGAATGTGCTAATACATACAGGTGCCTCGGTGTCTGTAATAAATGTGACATTTGCTCTCACCGAACATTCAATATAAATACAGAGACTAGGGTGGCCAGGGAGGGGTGTGTGTGAGAGATGGTGATGGATACAGGTTACAGCTTACAAAAGTGGGACCCAATTATTGGAGATGGGGGATAATCCACCTGGTACAATTGTGGCTGTGTGAAGGGAAAATCTCAGGAATAGATACACTGAGTGAACTAAACTTGTTAATAGATGTTAAATAAAAGGGAGCAAGAGGGGCCAAGAGGAAAAGATCCAAAGTTCAGTCACCCAATATGTGGCTCAAAGCCCCTAAACCAGAATATCTCAAGGTTGGCAAGTGGGAATCACTGTGTGAGATAATAGAAGGGCTCTAGACAGAATCAAAACAACACTGTGGACTGGAAGATTAGCACTAATTAAGATACCAGATTGGAACACTCAGCCTATAGCTAATACCCAATAAAATCAAAGGCAAGGGAAGTTGTGCAGAATATAGTGATAGATTGAGTAGAATATAGATTTAGGGGTGTGAAGAGAAACCATATCACCCAGACATTCCTGTGTATGGCTCAGAAAGGATGTGGACATACATCAACCGACAGGCGATTATACTGCCCTTTATCAAGGAAACCCATGTGTGTAGGAGAAAGTGAGGTCTGCAGCTGCTGGAGGTCAGAGCTGAAAATGTGTTGCTGGAAAAGCACAGCAGGTCAGGCAGCATCCAAGGAGCAGGAGATTCGACGTTTCGGGCATAAGCCCTTCATCAGGAATGAGGAAGGTGTGCCAAGCAGGCTAAGATAAAAGGTAGGGAGGAGGGACTAGGGGGAGGGGCGATGGAGGTGGGATAGGTGGAAGGAGGTCAAGGTGAGGGTGATAGGCCGGAGTGGGGTGGGGGCGGAGAGGTCAGGAAGAGGATTGCAGGTTAGGAGGGCGGTGCTGAGTTAGAGGAAACCGACTGAGACAAGGTGGGGGGAGGGGAGATGAGGAAACTGGAGAAATCTGAATTCATACCTTGTGGTTGGAGGGTTCCCAGGCGGAAGATGAGGCGCTCCTCCTCCAGCCGCCGTGTAGTTGTGTTCTGCCGGTGGAGGAGTCCAAGACCTGCATGTCCTCGGTGGAGTGGGAGGGAGAGTTAAAGTGTTGAGCCACGGGGTGGTTGGGTTGGTTGGTTCGGGCGGCCCGGAGGTGTTCTCTGAAGCGTTCCGCAAGTAAGCGGCCTGTCTCACCAATATAGAGGAGGCCATATCGGGTGCAGCGGATGCAATAGGTGATGTGTGTGGAGGTACAGGTGAACTTGTGGCGGATATGGAAGGATCCCTTGGGGCCTTGGAGGGAAGTGAGTGTGGTGGTGTGGGCGCAAGTTTTACATTTCCTGCGGTTGCAGGGGAAGGTGCCGGGGGTGGAGGTTGGGTTGGTGGGGGGTGTGGATCTGACGAGGGAGTCACGAAGGGAGTGGTCCTTGCGGAACGCTGATAGGGGAGGGGAGGGAAATATATCCTTGGTGGTGGGGTCCGTTTGGAGGTGGCGGAAATGACGGCGGATGATACGTTGTATGCGGAGGTTGGTGGGGTGGTAGGTGAGAACCAGTGGGGTTCTGTCTTGGTGGCAGTTGGAGGAGCGGGGCTCAAGGGCGGAGGAGCGGGAAGTGGAGGAGATGCGGTGGAGGGCATCGTCGATCACGTCTGGGGGGAATCTGCGGTCCTTGAAGAAGGAGGCCATCTGGGCTGTGCGGTGTTGGAATTGGTCCTCCTGGGAGCAGATGCGGCGGAGACGAAGGAATTGGGAATATGGGATGGCGTTTTTACAGGGGGCAGGGTGGGAGGAGCTGTAGTCCAGGTAGCTGTGGGAGTCAGTCGGTTTATAATAGATGTCTGTGTTGAGTCGGTCGCCCGAGATAGAAATGGAAAGGTCTAGGAAGGGGAGGGAGGAGTCTGAGACAGTCCAGGTGAATTTCAGGTCAGGATGGAAGGTGTTAGTAAAGTTGATGAACTGTTCAACCTCCTCATGGGAGCACGAGGCAGCGCCGATACAGTCATCGATGTAGTTGGGGTCCGTATTTCCCCAACTCTGAACTCAGACTCCTAAGTTCCTCTGTGCTTTAGATTTCTGAATCTTTCCCCATTTTGAAAGTAGTCTACACTCCTATTCTTCTGATCAAAATGCATAACCTCATATTATCCATCTGCCATTTCTTTTCCCACTCTCCAGGCCTGTCCAAATCCTTCTGCAGCCTCCCTGATTCCTTCCTACCTGTCCTTCCATCTATCTTTGAATCATGACAACTATGTGTGAGCTTGGAAGACATGGGCACAATACTCAATGAATACTTGCCTTAAAAATAAATAAATGTGAGAGCAAAGATGAGATTTACCCCAATCTCTTGAGGGAGGCAGGGGAGGACATATCACAGGTTGAGAGTGTGTTGCTGGAAAGGGCTGATGGAGGGCTCCAGCCCAAAATGTCGATTCTCCTGCTCCTCGGATGCTGCCTGACCTGCTGTGCTTTTCCAGCATCACACTGTCAAACCTGGTCTCCAGCATCTGCAGACCTCACTGTCTCCTAGGACATATCATGGGGCCTGGTGGTTATTTTCACATCCTCTCTGGTCACAGATGAAGCACCAAAGAACTGGAGGATGGCTAAAGTTGTCTCATTATTTTAAAAAGGAGGAGGAAGGGATAGACCAGGAAATTACAGGCTAGCTAGTCTAACCTCGGTAGTTGGAAATTATTAGACAGAGTTCTGAAGGACAGGAAATATCTCTCTTGGACATGTATTAATCAGGGATAGTGTGGATTGTTAATAGAAGATTGTGTTAACAAATCTCATCAAATCTTTTCACTTGGTAACCAGGAGAATTGGTGATGGTTAGATTAGAGATGGTATGTGGACTTTAGTGAGATTTTCTCATGGCAGCCTGGTCAAGAAAGTAAAAGCCCATGGGATTCAAACCAATGTGGCACTTTGGACCAAAAATTGGCAGAGAGGCAAGGAGCAGAGGGTGATGGTAGAGAGACATTCCTGCGATCGGAAGTCTGTTTCCAGCAAGGTTCCACATTGCTTAGTGGCGGACCCCTTGCTGTTTATGGTGTACATTAGTGATTCAGACTTAAATGTTAGGGGTTTGATCAAGTCTGCAGCTGACATGAGACTGGGTAGTGTAGTCAATAGTGCAGAGGATAGCAGTAAACTGCAGGAGACAGGTCAGCAGGGCAGACCACTGGCAAATCGGATTCAACCCAGAAAATCATAATCAAAGACCCCTCCCACCCCCAGTTATAATCTCTTCTGTCAGGCAGAAGAAACAAAAATTCAAATACAAGAACCAACAGCTTCTTCCCTGCTGTTCTTAGACTCCTGAATGGATCTTTTAGATTTCAAATTTCATGTTGGCTTTGCTTTTTGTGCATTTGCTCTGCAGCCATAAGATTGCATTGCTCGCTGTTCTATTACCCTCATACACTTTATATGGTATGATCTGCACACAAAAGAAAACTTCTCACTGTATCTAGGTACATGTGACAATAGTAAATCAAACCAAAAGTGTGAGGTAATGCAGTTGAGGGAGGCTAATGAGGCAAGGGAATCCACAATGGATAAAGACCCTGGAAAATACCGAAGATCAGAGGGATTCTGATGTACATATCCCTGAAGATAGCAGGGTTAGTACATAAGGTGGATAAGAAGGCATATGGGAATACTTGCCTTTGTTAACTGACAAAGTATATGAGCAGAGAGGTGTTGTGGGAATTGTTTGAAATACTGGTTAGATCACAACTGGAGTACTGCCTGCTGTTCTGGTCACCATATTATCAAATGTATATCATTGCATTAGAGAGGGTTCTGCAATTTACCAGGATGATGCCTGGATGGAGGGTCTGAGGTGTGAGGAAAGATTGAATAGGCTGGAGTTATCTTTCTTGAAGCAATGAAGGTGAAGGTGACCTTATAGAGATGTACATAGATAGATCATAGATAGGATGGAAAGGAATGCAATTATTGTCTATGAGTAGAGGGACCAGGGATACAGATTTAAGGTAAGAGATAGAAGGCAGAGGAGAATTGAGGAGAATGTTTTCAGCCAGACGACGCTGGGAGTCTGGAACTCATTGCATGAAAGCATAGTTGAGTCAGAAGGTCTCCTAACATTGAAGCAGTATTTGTGTTGACATAACCATCAGGGATCTGGATACACAGCTGAAAAATGCGATTCATGTTGACTACCACAGGCAGGATGTGCCAAATGGCCTCCTGTTGTGCTGGAGATCCCTCCAGTCTGATGTCAAAACCCTGAGGTCTCAGCTCCGCCCTCTGCAACTGGATCCTCTGTTTTCTGACCAACAGACTACAGCCCGTAAGGATAGGGAACTGCACCTCCTCCACAATAACCCTCAACACTGGAGCCCCCAAAGGATCTGCTCTCAGCCCCCTAATATACTCCCTGTACACACGTAACTGTGTGTTGCTAAATTCCAAATGAACGCCATCTACAAGTTTACTGACAACACCACCATGGTAAGACAGATATCAAACAACACTGAGTCAGAATGCAGCAAGGAGATAGAGGGCTTGGTCATGTGGTGCGATGAGAACAACCTCTCTCTCAACATCAGCAAAACTAAAGAACTGATCATTGAATTTCAGAAAGAAAGAAGGAGAACACACCTGCATTTACATTAAGAGGTTGAGAGGGTTGGGAGCGTCAGGCTCCTAGGAGTGACGATAACCAACAACTTGTTCTGGATTCCCCAAAAGATGCCACAGCTCAGGAAATTTGGCATGTCCATAAGGACCCTCACCAACACTTACACATGTACCATAGAAAGCATACTGTCTGGATGCAGAACTGCTTGGTACAGAAACTGCTCTGCCCAGGATCATAAGAAATGATAGAAGGTTGTGTGCACAGTCCAGGCCATCATGGAAGCCAACCTTCCATCCGTGGACTCCATTTCCACAGCTCACTGCCCCACTGTGGAAAGGCTGCCAACATCATCAAAGACCCATCGCACCCTGGTAATGATCTCCTACAACCTCTTCCATTGGACAGAATGTCACAAAGCTGGGCCTTTTTTTCTAAAAGCTGTTCCTTTTCTCAACGATACTGTGTCCATGATTTTTTTCAGAGGGGTCATTAATCTCTGTACCAAACTAGTCTAATTGGAACCGGGAGAGTTTTAAGGGCATACTGCGAGGCTTTTTGTTTATAATTAAACAAATGAGACTTCAGGCCAAAGTGGTCAAGTTTTAGAAGTGACCTGTATAATGAAAGGGGAGTGGTCAGCTCTCTAGCTGAGCAGTTCAGTCCAGAACTAGTTAGGAGTTCAGCTGTGAAAATAGGCTCTCTCTCTCTCTCTCTTTCTGCCCTTCTAACTTCAACTTGTGAGTGTCTGTTCTATTTTTAAACTGCTTTTTAAGGGGGTTTGCTTACTTGGAACAGCGTGATTAAGCCTAGTTTGGATACACTGAGTTCTGTTGGGGTTCTTAATTCTAAGTCTTTGTGTTTCATTGTGTAATTTTGTGAATACATTTCTGTCTGTTTTAAAACCTAGTAGTCAACCTAGCTAACATACTCCGGGTAATGTACACTTACAGAAACAAATTGCAAAGTTATGGTCTTGATTGCCTGCTCAAGAGTGTTTTGAGTGGTCTGGCCTAGTTCATAACAGCTTGAGGGCTCTTTGCGGGATTTAAAACAGTGAGTGGTAGGTGCTAGTGTCTTTATTTCAGGTGTTGGTTTAAATGGGGGGACAAAGCTTGGGATAGTAGTGGCTGTTTCAGTCACCAAACATTTTCTGGAAGTGGATGTAGTGACTTTGGAAGCTTTGCAAAAGGTGAATGACATGAAGCTGCAGGAATTAGCAGACAAGCTGGAATTGGAACTGCCTGTTTCTGTGAGAAAAGGAGAGATAATTACAGCAGTAGCTCAGCATTTAAACTTGCTGGAGAAACCATCAGAATATATGGAGATGGTAAGAATTCGATTGCAAATGAAGCAGCTTGAGTTAGAGGCGAGAGATTAGGAAAGGGCAGCAGAAATGAAACTGTTTGAGTTACAATTAAAAGCAGAAGAGAGGGAAAAAGAGAGACCTTTTGAACTTCAAAACTGACACTTAAAAAGGAAAGTCAGCTTGAAAGGCTGGAGATAAAGGCTGAGGGTAGGCTTAGTGAGGAAGAGAGTGAGGATGAGCAAGTCCCTGGTAGTCAGAAGCCGAGTGTGAAACAGTATATTCAAGCATTGCCTAAATTTAATGAGAAGGATGTGGAAGACTTTTTCATCTCATTTGAAAAGGTAGCTAAATAAATGCAGTTGCCAGTGGCAATGTGGGTTTTGTTCAAATGAAACCTGTAGGTAGAGCTAGTGAGGTATTTGCAACCCTATCAGAAGAGGTATCTGGGGAGTATGAGGGGTGAGAAAAGCCATTTTAAGTGCATTTGAGCTTGTACCAGAAGCCTATAGACAATATTTCAGGAATCTAAGGAGGGACTCTGGTCAAACCTATATTGAGTTTGAAACGATCAACAGAGTAATTTCGATAGATGGATAAGAGCTTTAAAAGTTGAGCAAACCTATGATGCCCTTAGAGAGGTAATTATTTTAGAGGAATTCAAAAATTCACTACCTGTAGTAGTGCAAACTCATGTGGAAGAGCAGAGAGTTAAAACAGCAAGGTTAGCAGCTGAAGGGGCTGATCCATAAAACAGGGTTTGGCATCCAGAATCAATTTCAATCCATGAGGGATAGAAACTGGGGCAAAGAGAAATCCTCACGTGGAAATGGAAAGGTAGATCTCAGTGAAGATCATAAAGATAATTTACCACAGGGTAAAAAAGAAACCCTTGAGGGGGACAAAGAAGTTAAAAAGCTCCAATGTTTTCATTGTAATAAAGTAGGCCACATTTTGGGCGGCACGGTGGCACAGTGGTTAGCACTGCTGCCTCACAGCACCTGAGACCCGGGTCAATTCCCGACTCAGGTGACTGACTGTGTGGAGTTTGCACGTTCTCCCCGTGTCTGCGTGGGTTTCCTCCGGGTGCTCCGGTTTCCTCCCACAGTCCAAAGATGTGCGGGTCAGGTGAATTGGCCATGCTAAATTGCCCGTAGTGTTAGGTAAGGGGTAAATGTAGGGGTATGGGTGGGTTTCGCTTCGGCGGGTCGGTGTGGACTTGTTGGGCCGAAGGGCCTGTTCCCACACTGTAAGTCTAATCTAAAAATGAAATCACAGTGTTGGTGGGTTAGGAGAAAGCCAGCTGTAGGAAAACAGGACAAGTCTGGGAGTTTTGTTGGACTAGTAACAAAAAGTATAAGGGAAGTTAGATAACTGCCTCAAAGTGTACAAGGTGATCAGAGGTTAGTTAAGGAGAAAATGCCTGATCTACTTAAAAAATAACCATGCATGGGTAAAACTTATTTACATACGCCAGGAGTAGCAGATAAAGAAGTTACAATTTTAAGGGACACAGGATACTCTCAATCTGTAATGCTGAAGGATGAGGCGATATGTGCTCCTGAGGGACTATTGCCAGAAAAGGTACTGGTAACAGGAATTCATGGTGAGACAAAAAGTACTCAATTATGTAAAGTGAGGTTAGAGAGTCCAGAGAAGAGTGGAGAATTTGTGGTAGGAATACCAGACAGACTCTTAGCTCCATGAATACAATTTGTCATTGCAAATAATATAGCTGATTCACCGATAGGAGTGTCACCTAGACTAGTTGAAAAGCCAGTGGAGATGCAGGCATCGAAGAAATGAAGGATCTTTATTCAGGAATTTTCCCTGATTGTGTAACCAAAGAACACAGAGGCACTGGCCGAAGCAGGAGAGATCAAAATGCACAGATAAGGAAGCTGACATAGCTTTATCTGAGACTGTCTTTGATCAGATAAGTGGCACAGAGCAGGGGCAAATAGGGGCAGTGCGGTGGCTCAGTGGTTAAAACTGTGAGGGACCCAGGTACAATCCCCTCGGGCAACTGTCTATGTGGGGTTTGCACATTCCTCCCGTGTCTGTCTGGGTTTACTCAGAATACTCTGGTTTCCTCACAAAGGAGAAAGTGAGGACTGCAGATGCTGGAGATCAGAGCTGAGAAATGTGTTGCTGGAAAAGCGCAGCAGGTCAGGCAGCATCCAAGCAGCAGGAGAATCGACATTTCAGGCATAGGCTCTTCTTCAGGAATGAGGAGGGTGTGCCAAGCAGGCTAAGATAAAAGGTTGGAAGGAGGGACTTGGGGGAGGGACATTGGGAATGCGATAGGTGGAAGGAGGTTAAGGTGAGGGTGATAGGCCGGAGAGGGGGTGGGGGCGGAGAGGTCGGGAAGAAGATTGTAGGTTAGGAAGGCGGTGCTGAATCCGAGGATTGAGAGTGAGATAAGGTGGGGGGAGGGGAAATGAGGAAGCTGGAGAAATCTGCATTCATCCCTTGTGGTTGGAGGGTTCCTAGGCGGAACATGAGGCACTCTTCCTCCAGGCGTCGTGTTGCCATGGTCTGGCGAAGGAGGAGGCCAAGGACCAAAGACCACCCTCTGACGTACTTCTTCAACCAGGATTCTCGCCCACCCTCTGACGACCCCTTCTCCCGTCTCCAACACACCCCATCCACCTGGACACCCCGTGCTGGCCTCTTACCCGCCCTCGATCTCTTCATAGCCAACTGCCGCCGCGACATTAACTGCCTCAACCTGTCCACACCTCTTACCCACTCCAACCTCTCACCCTTGCAACGTACAGCCCTCCACTCCCTCCGCTCCAATCCCAACCTCACTATTAAACCGGCAGACAAGGGAGACGCGGTAGTAGTTTGGCGCACTGACCTTTATACCGCTGAGGCCAAATGCCAGCTCGCGGACACCTCCTCCTACTGCCCCCTTGACCATGACCCCACCTCCCATCACCAAACCATCATCTCCCACACCATCCATAACCTCATCACCTCAGGGGATCTCCCATCCACCGCCTCCAACCTCATAGTCCCACAACCCCGCACCGCCCGTTTCTACCTGCTGCCCAAAATCCACAAACCTGACTTCCCCAGCCGACCCATTGTCTCAGCCTGCTCCTGCCCTACCGAACTCATCTCTGCATATCTCGACACGGTCCTGTCCCCCTTAGTCCAAGAACTCCTCACCTACGTTCGGGACATCACCCACGCCCTCCACCTCCTCCATGATTTTCGCTTCCCTGACCCCCAATGCCTTATTTTCACCATGGACATCCAGTCCCTGTACACCTCCATCCCTCATCACGAAGGCCTCAAAGCCCTCCGCTTCTTCCTTTCTCGCCGAACCAACCAGTACCTTTCCACTGACACCCTCCTTCGATTGACTGAACTGGTCCTCACTCGGAACAACTTCTCCTTCCAATCCTCCCACTTCTTCCAAATTAAAGGAGTGGCCATGGGCACCCGCATGGGCCCCAGCTATGCCTGCCTCTTCGTCGGATATGTGGAACAGTCCATCTTCCGCAGCTACACTGGCACCCTCCCCATCTTTTCCTCCGCTACATCAATGACTGCATCAGCGCTACCTCCACGAGGAGGTTGAACAGTTCATCCACTTTACTAACACCTTCCACCCCAACCTCAAATTTACCTGGACCGTCTCAGACACCTCCATCCCCTTCCTAGACATCTCCATTTCTATCTCGGGCGACCGAATCAACACGGACATTTACTATAAACCGACTGACTCCCACAGCTATCTAGATTACACCTCCTCCCACCCTGCCCCCTGTATAAATGCCATCCCATATTCCTAATTCCTTCACCTCCGCCGCATCTTCTCCCAGGAGGACCAATTCCAACACCAAACAACTCAGATGGCCTCCTTCTTCAAAGACCGCAATTTCCCCTCAGACATGGTTGACGATGCTCTCCACCGCATCTCCACCACTTCCCGCTCCTCCGCCCTTGAACCCCGCCCCTCCAATCACCACCAGGACAGAACCCCACTGGTCCTCACCTACCACCCCACCAACCTCCAGATTCATCGTATCATCCTTCGCCATTTCCGCCACCTCCAAACAGACCCCACCACCAAGGATATATATATCAGCATTCCAGAAAGACCACTCCCTCCGCGACTCCCTCATCAGGACCACACACCCCCACCAACCCAATCTCCACTCCCAGCACCTTCACCTGCAACCGCAAGAAAAATGCAAAACTTGCGCACACATCTCCCCCCTCACTTCTCTCCAAGGCCCCAAAGGATCCTTCCATATCCATCACAAATTTACCTGCACCTCTACACACATCATTTACTGCATCTGCTGCACCTGATGTGGCCTCCTCTACATTGGGGAGACAGGCCGCCTACTTGCAGAACATTTCAGAGAACACCTCAGGGACACCTGCACCAACCAACCCAACCACCCCGTGGCTGAACACTTTAACTCCCCCTCCCACTCTGCCAAGGACATGCAGGTCCTTGGCCTCCTCCTTTGCCAGACCATGGCAACACGACGCCTGGAGGAAGAGCGCCTCATCTTCCGCCTAGGAACCCTCCAACCACAAGGGATGAATGCAGATTTCTCCAGCTTTCTCATTTCCCCTCCCCCCACCTTATCTCAGTCCCAACCTCAGACTCAGCACCGCCTTCTTGACCTGCAATCTTCTTCCTGACCTCTCCGCGCCCACCCCCTCTCCGGCCTATCACCCTCACCTTAACCTCCTTCCACCTATCGCATTCCCAATGCCCCTCCCCCAAGTCCCTCCTCCCTACCTTTTATCTTAGCTGCTTGGCATACCTTCCTCATTCCTGAAGAAGGACTTATGCCTGAAACGTCGATTCTCCTGCTCCTTGGATGCTGCCTGACCTGCTGCGCTTTTCCAGCATTTTTCGGTTCTTTCCCCCACAATCCAAAGATGTGCAGGTCAGATGAATTGGCCATAGTGTTCAGGGTAAATGTAGGGGATTGGGTCTGGGTGGGTTACTCTTTGGAGGGTCGGTGTGGACTTGTTGGGTCAAAGGGCCTGTTTCCGTACTGTAGGGAATCTAAAAAAATGCAAGTATCTTTAGCTCTGCTAAGCTGTTTGAGTTACAGCAAAAAGATGAGAACTTAAAACAGTTGTATCAAATGGTGTATACAGAGAAAGAGAGAGAGTGCATCCCTGTGTGTTATTACTTAACAAATTATGTCTTAATGAGGAAATGGAATACATCACACATTCAAGCAGATGGGGAATGGGCAGAGATTCATCAAACTGTTTTGTCAGTAGAGTATAGAAATGAGGTACTGCGAGTAGCACATGTGCTACCACTTGGAAGTCATTCAGCAGTGAGGAAAACACAGGCTAAAATACAAAGACATTTTTACTGGTCTGCCACACAAGAATGTCATTGAATTTTGCCAGACATGTCACACATCAGCTAATCGGAAAACCACAGGCAGTAATAAAACCTGCACTTTTAATACCTATTCCAGCATTTGAGGAACCTTTCACAAGAGCCTTGATTGATTGTGTAGGTCCCTACCTCAAACAAAAAGTGTGAATAAGTATTTATTAACAATAATGGATGTGTCGACTAGATTTCCAGAGGCAATCCCATTACACGACATCATAGCTAAAAGGGTTGTAGAAGAATTACTTACATTTTTTTACGAGATATGGACTCCCAATAGAGATCCAGTGAGATCAAGGATCAAACTTTACATCCAAACTATTCAAGAAGTTTATGGATAAATTAGGAATAAAGCAATTCAAATCTACTGCGCATCATCCTGAATCGCAGGGATTGCTAGAGAGATGTCATCAAATATTAAAGACCATGCTGAGGGCTTATGGTCAGGATTATCCAGATGATTGGGATAAGGGAGTTCTGTTTGTAATTCTTGCGATCAGAGATGCACTGAATGAATCGACCAAATTCAGTTCATTTGAATTAATTTTGGGGCATGAAGTAAGAGGACTGCTAAAATTGATTAAGGAGAAATTAGTAAGTCAGAATTCAGAGACCACCCATTTGGAATATGTGTCAAATTTTACAGGACAATTAACTAGAACTGGAGAGTTGGCTTGACAGCATTTAAAAGTATCACAGTATACAATGAAACAGGAAACAGTTAAGAAATCACAAACTCACAATTTTGCACTTGGGGATAAGGTATTGGTGTTACTTCCAATAACAGGTGAGCCTTTAAAAGCAAGTTTTAGTGGATCTTATCAAATCAAGAGGAAATTGACTGAGGTGAATTACTTGATAAGGATTCCAGACAGGAAGAAATCGCACAGAATGGGTCATGTGAATATGCTCACAAGGTATTTTGACCAGGGAAGGAAAGCAAGAGGAGAAGGTTTAGATTACTTACAGTGTGGAAACAGGCCCTTCGGCCCAACAAGTCTACATTGACCCGCCAAAGCACAACCCACCCAGACCCATTCCCCTACATTCCACCCCTTCACCTAACACTACTGGCAATTTAGCATGGCTAATTCACCTGACCTGCACATTTTTGGACTGTGTGAGGAAACCGGAGCACCCGGAGGAAACACACACAGACACGGGGAGAATGTGCAAACTCCACACAGTCAGTCACCTGATTTGGGAATTAAACCCGGGTCTCTCATGCTGTGAGGCAGCAGTGCTAACCACTGTGCCACCGTGCCGCCCATATTAATAATTACAGCACAGAAGGAAGAACAAGTTCAGAGGACTCTGAATTGGACATTCCTCAAATCAAATTGGACATTGAGGAACTTGTCAAAAATTGGCATAAATGATTGAGTTACCTTCCACAAGAAAATCGAAATGACCTGAAGCAGTTATTACCATCACATAGGGAGATTTGCAGAAATAAACTGGAACTACTAACCCAACCTCCATTCCTGGCACACAATTGTGCATGATGCAGATATAAGAGATGCTGTTCAGATTAAGCAACATCCTTATAGGCATAACCCTCTAAAGTTGACACAGGTTCAGAAGGAGATAGAGAGCATGCTGCAAGATGGCATAATCGAAGTGAGTTACAGTGACTGGAGCTCACCCATGGTCATGGTGCCAAAGCCACACGGTACCCAATAGTTATATGTGGACTATCGCAAAGTCAACGCCATTACAAAGGCTGATGCATATCCAATTCCATGGTTGGAGGACTATGCTGAAAACGTGGGACAAGCAATTTACATTTCTCAGTTGGACTTGCTCAGAGGCTACTGTCAAGTACCTCTGTCAGAGAGAACAAAGGCAATTTCAGCTTTCCTAATGCCAAATGGACTATATCCATTCAAAGTCACGCCATTTGATATGAAAAACGTTCCAGCCACATTTCAGAGACTGACTAATAAGGTCATTGCTGGGTTCCTCAATTGTGTTGTTATGTTGATGACCTGGTGATTTTTAGTCACTCATGGAAGGAACATTTACAGCATTTATTGGATTTGTTCGATCGACTTCGGAAGGCAGGTTTGGTGGTAAACATAGCTAAAAGTGAATTTGCCAAAACCCAAGTCACCTTCCTGGGCCATATTATTGGACATGGACAAATGGCCCCACGGGATGCGAAATGAAAGTAATTGAGGAATTTCCCACACCATCGATGATAAAAGCCGTTCCTGGGATTGGGTGGATTTTACTGAACGTTTGTGCTGAGCTTTAGCAGTGTGGCTGTTCCACTCACTGAATTGTTAAAGAAGGGCAAGAAGTTTCAGTGGACAGGAGACTGTCAAAAGGCGTTTGGCAGCCTAAAAACTGTCTTAACCACTCCCCCAGTATTAGCCACACCCGATTACATGAAGCCTTCCAAAGTGGCTATCAATGCCAGTGATGTGGGTGTCGGTATGGTGCTCCTGCAGGAGGTTGACGAGGGAATACAAAGACCCATCGGGTACTTTTCTAGGAAGTTGAACATTCATCACCAGAAATATTCAATGGTGGAGAAAGAGACTTTAAGCTTGGTGTTGGCATTACAACATTTCAGTGTTTATATTGCCAGCAATGCATCTGAGACAGTTGTATACACTGATCACAACCCATTGACTTTGTGGAAAGATTTAACGATGGAAATGCCAGACTGTTTCGATGGAACTGATTGTTGCAGCCATTTAATTTGACAATTGTGCGGGTGGCAGGTTGAGAAAACGTGATTGCCGATGCATTATTGAGACTTGAATGAGATAAGGAGGCGTTCAGTGGTGGGAGTACCCTGGCCAGAATTTGCATGTGGTTGAGTATGTTTGCATGTGTGTAGTTAGTATAGTATATATGTGTGCTTTAGACTACTAACCAGTTTGTTTTCAAAGGGTTTTAAAAATGAATCGATCTTTTGGTATTGATGGTACCTTTTTTCTAAAAGCTGTTCCTTTTCTCAACAATACTGTGTCCGTGGATTTTTTCAGAGGGGTCATAAAACTCTCCTGGTTCCAATTAGACTGGTTTGGTACAGAGATTAAAGGGTATTGAGAGGCCTTTTTGTTTATGAGACTTCAGGCCAAGGTGGTCATGTTTTAGAAGTGACCTGTATAATGAAAGGGGAGTGGTCAGCTTACTAGCTGATCAATTCAGTCCAGAACTGGTTAGGAGTTCAGCTGTGGAAATAGGCTCTCTCTCCCTCTCTTTTTCTGCCCTTCTAACTTCAACCTGTAAGCACCTGTTCCATTTTTAATGTTTTTTAAGGGGGGGGGGGGGGTTGCTTATTGGGACGGTTGTGTATTTTCGGAACAGCATAATTAAATCTAGTTTGGATAGACTGAGTTCTGTAGGGGTTCTTTATTCTGTTCTTTGTGTTTCATTATGTAGTTTCGTAAATAAATTTCTGCCTGTTTCAAAACCTAGTAGTTGACCTAGCTAACTTATTCTGGGTAATTTTCACAGTACACTTACCAAAACAAATTGCAAAGTTATGGTCTGGGTTGCCTGCTCAAGATGGTTTTGAGTGGGCTGGCCTAGTCCATAACAAAAAGATACAGGAGTTTGAATACACACACCAACAGGATCAAGAACAACTTCTTCCCTACCATTGTCATATTGATGAATGGACTCTCTAACTTTAAATAATGCTGATCTTGTTAATGTTGATCTTGCCTAACGCATGCCTTGTGCGATGTAACCTGAATGCCTCTGTCCAAGTCTTCTTAACCTTATGTTCTGTATGTCCTTGCTTGCTATAATCTGCCTGTACTGCTCGAAAACAAAGCTTTTCACTGTACTTAGGTACACGTGACAATAAATCAAAACAATCAGTCAATCAGTAAAGGAGGTATTGTTAGTAAGTTTGCAGATGATACCAAAATTGGTGGCATACTGAACAGTGAAGAAACTTATCTCAGAGTGCAATGGGACCTTGATCCCCTGGGCCAGAGAAACGAGGAATGGCAGATGATGTTTAATTCAATAAATGCAAGATGTTGCATTTTGTAAGACAAACCAGAGCTGGATGTGCACAGTTAATTGTAGGGTCCTGGGAGGTGGTGTCATACAGAAAGACTTAGGGGTTCATAGGTACATAGTTCCGTGAAAGTGGTTTGGAGAAAGTGAGGACTGCAGATGCTAGAGAGTCAGAGTCGAAAAGTGTGGCGCTGGAAAAGCACAGCAGGTCAGGTCGCATTCGAGGAGCAGGAGAGTCGACATTTCAAGCATAAGCCCCTCATCAGAAATGTGGGGGTCGGGGCAGAGAGATAAGTAGGAGTGGGGGTGGGGGTGGGGAGTGGGGTTGGGGGAGGGTAGCTTGGAAAGCAATAGGTATTTGCAGCTGAGGGGTGGTGGTGATGGTTTGGCAGGGAGGGTGGAATGGGAAAGAAGCTGGACGGGTAGGATAGTTCAAGAGGGCAGTGCTGAGTTGGAGGGTTGGATCTGGGATAATGTGGGGGGAGGGGAGATGAGGTAACTGGCGAATTAGACGTTGATGCCATGTGGTTGGAAGATCCCAAGGCAGAAGATGAGGCAATCTTCCCCCAGACATCAGGATGGCTTGGATTTGGTGGTGGGGGAGGTCCAGGACTTGTATGTTCTTGGCAGTGTGGAAGGGGGAGTTGAAGTGGTCAGTCACAGGGCAGTGGGGTTGTTTGGTGCATATGTCCTAGAGATGTTCTCTGAAACGTTCTGTCTCCTCAATGTAGAGGATACCTCATCAAGAGCAACGGACACAGTAGATGAGGTAATGAGTAGACAGGGTAGTGAAGAATGCATTTGGTATGCTTGCCTTCATCAGTCAGAGCACTGAGTACAGGAGTTGGGACATCATGTTATGACTGTACAAGATATCGGTAAGGCCATATTTGGAGTACTGCATATAGTTTTGGTCACACTATTAGAAGAAGGATATGACTAAAATAGAAATGGTGCAAAACAGTTAACAAGGATGTTACTGAGACTGGAGGGTCTGAGTTATAGGGACAGGCTGGATAGGCTGGGATTGTTTTCCCTGGAGCATTGAAAGCTGAGGGGTAACCTTATAGAGGTTTATAAAATCAAGAGGGGCATACATAAGGTGAATAGCCAAGGTATTTTCCCTATGGTAGGAGGGTCCAAATTAGATGGCATAGGTTTAATGTAAGAGGAGAAAGACCTAAAAGGGACCTAAGGGGCAACATTTTAACACAGAGCATAGTGCATATGTGGATCAACATGCCAGAGGAAGTTGTGGCAGAGGCAAGTACAATTTCAACATTTAAAAGACATTTGGACAGATACTTGGATAGGAAAAGTTGAGAGGGATATAGGACAAATGCAGACAAATGGGACTAGTTCAGTTTAGGAAACTTGGTTGGCAAGTTGTGCTGATGGCTCTATTTCTGTGCTGTTTGACTCTGACTCGAGTCCAGAGGTATGGAATAATATAGCCGGATAGGTTGTTTCAAAAATATCTACCCTAAACACACTGTAGTGATGTCCTGGGACTGAGATAATTGACCTCCAATAGGCACATTCATTTTCCTTCATGTTATGTATGATTTCAATCTATGAAGTTTTCTCCCAACTTTTCTAATTTTGCTAGGAGTCCCAATGCCATGATTGATCAAATGACGCTGTGATGTCAAGGGCAGTCACTCTCCCCTCACCTTTGGAATTCAGCTCTTTTGTCTATGTTTGAACCAAGACTGTAATGAGTTCAAGAGGTGAATGGATCTGGCAGAACTGAAATTGGGTATCACTGAGCAGGTTATTGCTGAGCAGGTCCTGCTTGATAGCACTGTTGATGACACCTTCCGTCACTTTAATGATGATCAAAGCAGACTGATGGGCTGGTAGTCAGTCAAGTTGGATTTGTTCTGCATATTTTGCATAGGTCATACCTGGAAGAATGCTTCCATTTTGCCAGGTACATACAATGCAGCCAGTGATAACAACATTGTAAAAGGTGGTCCCTTTAAAGAATGCTCAAGAGATAATTAAAAAGCAGCTGATAATCATTCAAAAACACATTTGAGCACTGGTTGTCCACAATAAGGGATTTGGTTAGGAAGGGGACAAATTAAATTTATGCTTGTATTCAATAATATAAACAGTTATGGAAGGCAGCCTGACTCCAACTTTAATAAATGAATGAGTAATGATTTAACAAACAGTGAAGGTTTTGTCCAGGTGAATAGTTAGTTCAGGAGCATTTTTCTTCAGTACAGTTGCCTGAATGGTGTCAAGTCCCACAATGTTTGTAGTATCCTATGCCTTCAGCTGTATCTTGATGTCACATAGTGTAAATGGTGAAGGACAGAGGTAAGTCAATGGATGTTTATGTGGACTTCCAGAAGGCTTTTGATAAAGTCCCACACAGGAGATCATTAGCTACAGTGGAAGCCCATGGAATTGGGGGCGAATTAATGAAATGGATAGGAAATAGGTTGAGTGGCAGGAAACAGTGATCTTGAATAATGGGCAAGTACTCAGATTGGCAGGAATTGACAAGTAGTCCCCCACAGAGGACACAATTATTCACAATATTCATTAATAGCAGCATTAAAGAATCAATTATCCAAATTTACTGATGAGCCAAAATTGGTGTTGATGACAGGATAAAATGACAACTGGATATTGATAAAGTGAATGGGCAAAGCTCTGACAGATGGATTTTAATATAGGCAACAGAGAGGTTATCTATTTAAGACTGAAAAATGATAGAACAAGGTTTTGTTTAGAAGATACATTGTTAAATACAGAGAATGCCCAATGAAACTTGAGGGTTCAGATGCATAGCTCTTTAAAACACTGTGAACAGGTACAGAAAATAATCAAGATGACTAGTGGAATGCTGGCCTTCATCCCTAAAGGGCTGGAGTATAGGGGTGTAGACATTATGCTGCAGTTAAACAAACCCTAGGTAGACCTCATTTAAAGTACTGTGAGCAGATCTGGGCACGACACCTTCGAAAGGATGTTTTGGCCCTGGATGGAGTTCAATGCACGGTTACAAGGATGATACCTGGACTTCAGGGTTTATGTTTAAACAGATTAAGCTTTCATTCTTTGGAATTTAGAAGGTTAAGGAGTTATCTAATCAAGGTCTTCAGCATACTTACAGGAAAAGACTATTTCTACTTGAAGATCCTAGAATGGGGGTGTAGACTAAGAATCACAGCCATGCCAATCAGGAGAGATGTTAGAAAGCACTTCTACATGCAAAGAGTAGAGTAGGTTTGGGAAACCTGCCCTCAAACTGTGGTTGATGCTAATTCAATTGTTGAACTTAAATCTGAGATGGACAAATGCTTGATAAGCAAGGATATCATGGAAAAAACCACAGGGCAGGCATATGGTGTTAAGCCACAGATCAGCCATCATGTTTTTGAATGGTGGAGCAGGATAGAGGGGCTGAATGGCCAACTCTTGTTCCTATGAATGAAAGAGACTGAAGGCTGGCATCTGTAATCAGATGCCCCCAATTCCTTGAACATTTTTAAAATCTCTGGATTTTCAAAGAAGGAGAAGTGCTTCACAGCAGAGAATAAGGAAGTAGTGGGTAAAATACACAAATATTTTGCATCTGTTTTTGCTATGGAGATGCAAAAAGCATTCCATTAAAAGCTGGCAATCAGGAGGGAGAGGGGAACGTGGTAAAACCCTTCTCTAGAGAAGTGGTACTGAACGAACTGATAGTGTTGTGGACTGACAGGTTCTTCTAGAGTCTTGCAAGAGGTGGCTAGTGATGAGGTAATGTGTTCGTTAATTTTCCAGTACTTGCTCAATTCTAGAGAGGAGGACAGACAAACCGAGTCAGCAAAAATCTGACAAATGCAGTATAGTTTGACAAAATGCAAACTTCATCTTAACAAGAAGAACAAAAGTGCTGAGCCTGACCTGAATGAAGACTGACTCTGGACCTCGGAGGTGCAGAAGAATTTGGATGATCTGGTGCACTTATTACAAAGTTAGAATGCAGGTGCAGCAAGTAATTAATGCTCATGGAAGACTGAGAGTGAAACATAAAAATAAGAATGTTAAGCTTCAGTTATACAGGACAGTGCTTATTGAAGGAAAAATGCAAATACATTGGTCATTCAGAGGGGGTTGCTAGGTTGATTATCTGGAATGAGCAGGTTGTTTTATGAAGAAATCTTGGACAGACAGTGAAGTGTTTTACTGGAGTTTAGAGTGAGAGTTAATTGAAGTGTATAAGATCCTGAAAAGTGTTGACAAAGTGAGAATGGATAGGCTATATTCTCTCAAGTGAGTACAGAACTAACAGCCCATTGCTAAAAACATGGAACCTCCCTATTAGAATGTGGGAGAAACTTTTTTTTTAAATGGCTTTGGTACAGAAGAATTAGCAGGAGGAGGCAATTCAGCCCCTCAAGCCTGCCCTGGTATTTGATATGATCATGGGGTCATCTCTGTCTCAACTCCTCTTTCCTGCCCTCACCATAAACTCTTCAAGCTGGGACTAATTAAAACCTGTCTGGTTCTTTCTTAAATTTACTCAATGTCCCAGAGTCCACTGCACTTTGGGGAGCGACTTTGTGACATTGGGATTCTGCTGCAGAAGGCAGTTAGTGGAGTGGGGATTCATTGAATAGCTTTAGGCTGATATAAATAGATTCAGGTTGGACAAGTGAATCAAATGTTGGTGAGGGTAGATGGGAATATAGAATGCAAAAGCCAGCAGGTCAGCTTTGACCTTATTGACTGTTGGACCAGCTGAAGGAGTCAAATGGTCTATTTATGCTCACCTTTCACCTGCTTCTACGTGATCTATTTGAAACAGATGGTTCTGAGGGGTTTGATAGGGTGGCTGCTGAGAAATTGGTTGATGAATTTTAAACATTTACTGAATAAGAGGCCAATCCATTAAGGACTGAGATGAGGAAAAACTACTTCCTCAAAGCGTTGTGAACCTTTGGAATTGTCTTCCCAGAAATGTCCATTTTTGTTGAATGTTTAATGTGGGAACAGAAAAGTTCTGTCTCTCAGGAATAAGGGAGAAGAGAAGCAAGCAGGAGAGTGAAGTCCAATGTCAGCCATGTTGAATAGATGGAGCAGGGTTGATAGGTCCAGTGGTCCAATCCTATTTCTTGTGTTCTACTGTTCATTGTGTGTTGGAAGAAGAGGATTGAGAGTACAAAGATTTCATAGAGATGACATTTAAAGTGTAAAGGTTTGGTCAATCACTGGTAATGGGGTGGGCATCTGAAAGAAGCAAACTTGCAAGGTTCAAGTAAGAGAGCAGGAGAATGGCACTGATTACGTTGTCCTACTGAGAGCTGACATAGACTCAATGGAATCTTTCTGCACTGTAATGACTCCATGGCACAAAACCATGTTCCACTACAGTCTAAAGGAAGAGTCCTGGCTCGAAAGAAGTTTGCAGATGCTATGATCTTCCAATGTTCTCACATCTATACTGTATATCAATTGGCACAACTTTCTGGTTTTTGTACTAAACACCTCAATGAACAAAGCCAAAATATCCCATCAATTTCTTTAAAATGCTCACTGCACTTGTCCTGCCCCCTTCAACAGTTTGTGTGCACATTGTGGGTATTTCTATTCCTGCACCCTCTTTTAAAATTGTATCATTTATCTCATTGTCTAATCTATTCTTTATCACTTCACACTTATTTACATTGGCTCCTGTGTTTCCATCTTGTAATCATTGGAGAGTGTTTTCAGTGCCTCTTGATGGATATTTCACTTCATTTCTTGCTGTATATTTGTGTTCTAAATATCTGGGGTGGGGTTAGGGGGAATTGTCGTCACTACTAATTTTTCAATAGCGTTATGGCATACAACATTGAGGAATCATCAAATTGCCTTTGTGACAAAGTTAACAGTGGAATGGTACAAATTTTGGATATTTAGCCATACACCTGCCTCTCATCAGAGTTTGTTGCACGACTTGTTCACGAATAACTGCAAGCACGGTTAACCTCACGGAAAAGGTGACAGCAAAATCGGACTCCATTCTTAACTGTTTACAGCAAACAAGAGTATGGTGCCATAGCAAATAGCAAACAAGTCACATGATATTTCTAAAGATGCCACACCTCTTTTTAAACTTCTGTAACCTCAAGCAATTAAACAATGTCTTGAACTTAAAAAAAACTGCTTTAGAAGGTGTTGTGTTTGATTCACGACGGAAATATCTTGTTTTCAAAATTATAATTATAGCTCCTGCCTCACGCACTTGATGTGATTTCTAGATTAATTACACCGATATTTAAATAAGTTTGAAAGCTGTACAAATTGTTTCCTTGCTCACCAGGGCAACAGGGTGAAATTCCAAAATATTCTTGCCCCCCTCCCCCCAAAACTCCTCCAATTTATGCAGATATGGTACAGACGGCATCTGAGAGGTTTTAATGGTCCAAAACACGATCGATTGCCTTTAATAAAAGGAAAAGGTGCTGCAAATCTGAAATAGAGTCAGAAAAATGTTGGAGAATCTCAGCAGGTTCGGCAGCATCTGCGGAGAGAGAAACAGAATTAACATGTTATGTCTAATGACTTCGGGTTCCAAAGAAAAGTGCTACTGGACACAAAATGTCAGCTGTTCCCCTCTCCACAGATGCTGCAGAGTTTATCGAGCACTACTTTTTAACATGTAGCAGATATATTTCGCTCTTGTATAGTGTTGCATCTCCAGGGCTCCGCTAGTTCAGGATCTTTCCGTCGAATATTTGTCCACCTATAATTAATATTATAATTTTTATTTTAAATACCTTTCACAAGAAACATTCAAGACCTTTTATGTTTTTCTAGTTACCCTCTCTCTGGGTGGGGGGAGAGAAAGAAACCCCTCGTTGTTTGAGGCCTTCTAGGCTTTGTATTTGGGACATTGAAATCTGATTTTTTTTTGAAAGCTGGATGATTAATGAAGGAAATTCCTCTGTCAAGCAGTGATTTTTTTAAACCCAAAATATCAATCTCTCAGAGGATCTCACCCTGCCGCCACCAATTCTTTATTGTCGCTTATGATTTAAAAATCATGGAGTTCGGACGATTTTTTTTTGGGGGGGGGGTTCTGTCAAAGATATTCTGCCATGGTGTAATATTTGTGTGTTTTGTTGTTCCCCCATAGATATCATGAGGCTGTAAACAAATCCGAAGAAATGCTGTGACTTGTGTGCGCTGTTTTTTTTAAAAAAATGATTCTTGAGGACAAGTGAGGTGAGGGAATGGAAGGGCAGATCAATGAATTGTGGGGAGAGGGAGGTGGGGGGAGGATGGAGGAGGTCGGGTTGGTTTGGCTCTTGTTTCCAGGAGCTGGGCTGTGAGTTTGGAGGATTTACGGTAAGGTGGACCACTGGTCACTGGGATCAGGTGATTTATGAGTCTCGAATGCTGTATCTGCTTGTGCACAATGGAACATTGGGGATTTTAAACCATTCCGTCTCTTGCCTTTTAAAAAAATTTGGGTGTTTTGTTTTTTTAAATTTGGGGGGAGTGGGAGAGAAGGGACGGCAAATCGACCAGCTGCATTTTGGTGGGGTGGATTTGGGAAGCGTGAGGATGAAACGCTGATCAAAGCGGTTTATTCCAGGCCCTGTGTGTGTGTGTGTGTGTGAGGGGGGTATTTTATTTTTGCCTCTCCCTGTCTGTGGAAAACATGGGGATGTGCTACAGCCTGCGCCCGCGGCTGTTCAGCGACCCCATCGCGTCAGTGTCCACCAACAGCCCGGACTCGGAGCCTCCGGCAGCGGCTCCAGCCCCAGCCGCAGCCCCGCAGCGGGGGGAGACGCTGGAGCGGCCGCGGAGCTCCGACTGGCTGCGCGACGGGCACCCAGCCCAGCGCCGGGACCCGGACGGGCAGCCCCAGCAGAACGGCGGAGAGCGGCAGCACGGCGCCAAGAAGGGAGCCCCCGAGAAACCCGGCAAGAACTGGGACAGGCTGCGGGCGGAGGAGAAGGAGGCGGAGAGGGAGGCAAAGAGAGTCAGCAAGTACATCGACAAAATCCTGAAGGAACAGAAACGCGAGTACAAGCAAACTCACCGGCTGCTGCTGCTGGGTAAGGTCATGTCAATGTAAGGGCCCCGCTTCTCTCTCTGTGTCTGGGGGTAGACTGACCTATTAAAGGGACACTGAGGGATGGCATTTCATAGTCAGTGTGCACGCTCCCTTTCCCTCTGCTCTGACAAGACAGCTATGGTTTTGATGGTACACACTTTTTAATTTGATCGCTTCACCCATTATTGACTTGAAATTTAAACTTGCGCCTCCGATCTTGTATCAAAACCCATGTCAAATTAGCACTGAGCAACTTGTAAACTACCAGAGCGCTAACCAGTTGAGCTGTCCCAAGGATGTGACCGGCAGAGTTAATGTCTCCTTGTGACAGCGTATTTTCCATGTAACTTTGCATCATCACCAGACCTGGCCGCCTTACACAGTGACTACAATTCATGTTACATTAATAATCACACAACACCAGGTTATGGTCCAACAGGTTTAATTGGAAGCACAAGCTTTCGGAGCGACGCTCCTTCATCAGGTGGTTGTGGAGGACACAATTGTAAGATGCAGAATTTATAGCAGAAGTTTACAGTGTGATGTAACTGAAATTATACATTGAAAAATATCTTGCCTGCTGAAGGAACGGCGCTCCAAAAGCTAGTGCTTCCAATTAAACCTGTTGGACTATAACCTAGTGTGTGATTTTTAATGTTGTACACCCCAGTCCAACATTGGCATCTCAATCATGTTACATTAAGGCCCTGGATGAAAATAGTGACCCTTGCAAGCATCCTTTTAGTAATGAAGGGCAGCCAATGGATTTAGTCCACTTGGGTTTTAAATGTGCTCCAGGAAAGGTTTTTCACACAAGAACTGACAAGGTTGGGTGCAGCATCAGTGTGGACAGACAATTGATTTAATGGGTTTAGGGTTAAGGTTTTGAAGAAAAGTCATATTAGATTTGAAGCATTAGCTCTGTCCATGTTTCTTCTCTGGTATTTGTTTCGCACCTTTTTTTAATGTTAATAGCCTGTTACCTACAGGATGTTTGTGAGGGTCGTTATTGTCCAACTCATTAATGAAACCTGCATTGTAACAAGGTGGCAAAAAAATCTGCAAATAAATAAAGTCGAGTGAGGTGTTGGATGGAGTACAATGTGAGAAAATGAGGGGTTTTCACTCTAGTTGGAAAAACAATTTTTATTTTAAAAAATGCGAAACTATTAAATAGTTTAGGGGAAATGTGGTGCCCTTGCGCAGAACACAGTTTCATGTGCAGCAAGCAGTTGTGAAGGTAAATGGTGTGTTGTAAGGAGGTTAAAGTGGTGAAGTTACACTGCAGTTGTACAGGGCTTTGTGAAAGCATATGTGAAACTTGGAGTTTGATTACTGTATCTAAGGAAAGGTTCATTTATGTTTGAGTGATCGAAATGAAGGAGAAAGTGAGGACTGCAGGTGCTGGAGGTCAGAGTCAAGAGTAGGGTGCTGGAAAAGCACAGCAGATCAGGCAGCATCCGAGGAACAGGAGAATCAACATTCCGGATAAGTTTCCTGATGAAGGGCTCTTGCCTGAAACATTGATTCTCCAGCCACACGGGTGCTGCCTGCCGTGGTTGAAGTGAGGCTCTGTTAGATCGACTTTGATTTTGAGTCTATGCAGAAAGATTGATTCGAACCTGCCTATACTTGCTAGCGTTTACAAGAATGAGAAGTCATCTTTTTGAAGTTTGTATGATTTTATGAAGTTTTGGCCAGGTGGATGCTGAGAAACTGTTACCCTTGAACTTGAGGGTACGGGTATCTGCCTTTTAAGATTAAGATGAGGAAGTCTGACGCTCAATTGGTGAATCTTTAGAATTTGTTACCCCACAGGGCCGTGGCTGTTCAGTTGTTGAGCATATTCAAGGCTGAGCTGGCTAGATTTTGGAATCTGAAGGAAATGTGAGGATCAGCGGTGAAAGTTGAATTGAGGCTGAAGATCGACCTCCCTCCTTCATGTTGGATGGCAAAGAAAGGGCAAGGAGCCATCCAGCTAATTGTTCCTCTTAAGTTCAAAGCAAAGACATCTGAATCAAAAACAGAAATTGCTGGAGAAAATCAGCAATTGTGAAGAGAAAGGCGAGTTGACATTTCGGGTCTAGTGAGCTGTCTTTAGAGCTGAAGGGTCGCTTGACTGAAAACACAGAATCAGTTTCTCTCCACAGATGCTGCAAACTGTGTTGAGTTTCTCCAGCAGTTTTGGTTTTTGTTGCTCCTTGTCCTAACTATAGAATCAAATGTTCGAACATCAGTTTGCCTTTACTGATAGACCTGTTGTGTTTCTAACATTATTAAATACCAATACCAAGGCTGGTTCTCTTGGAAATTTGTAATGGTTGTGTTCTGTCTAGCATACTTGCTTTTCTAAAGAATTACTCCATGTTCCACTGAACCATTAAATGGATGTAAACCATTTTGAGTTTTGATTAAGAATATCAAATATTTAAATGAAATCTGTATGTATGTTTTGGGATTTCAAATAAAACTGACTTGCTAGACTTGAAACTTTTGTTTTCTGTCCAAGGGCACCACATCCCTCTGAACTATTTAAGTTTCTTGTCATTTACAATGAGTTCGTATTCTTCAAAACATAAGGCAAGATCTAAAGGGGCCCTGCTTTTTCCTTTTCAGAAAGCCAACTCTCTACAATCTTTCTGTTACAGCATTTAACCATTTAAGAAATTCCAGGGTCGTCTTATCACTTACTATTTTTAGCAATGTATTCCACTTGTTGATTTTGTGTGAGTTGATACTTCCTGATGTAAGCCCTAGACATGCCATTCTCCTGGGATAGATGAATTATATTACAGGGTAATTAGGGGAGGAGAATTTGTAAAATAGTCATGGTCATTTTGAGGAAGATAAATGACAGCTACCAACCATACCGCGCCAGATCTTCCTAAGACGTTTTTCGGGAAATAAGCAATGTAAATTGGGATTACCAATTTTTATGTTATTAACTGTATCATGCAAGACATTTTACTGTCTAATGTCATTGTGTAATAAAGGTTGTGTACGTGAATTAGTGACAAGCTGAAGGAAAAGTGCAGAAGCAGTTTGTGCAAAGTGTTGAGTCCAAATGAGCAGGGGATGTGAGTAAGGTGCTGTTGAGTGCATGTTGTGTGACTTAGTGTTTTAATATGCATATCTGATCTGAATTTGTATCCCTGGAAGATGGCTAAATATTGAGTTGACATCAAGCAAGTAAGAGCTTGAATTAAAGGAGATGACAAAGATCTTGGACATAGATGAAATAAAAACCTTGCCATGCTCTATGTTATGGGTGACAAATTACATAAAGTTTGGATTAATAAAAGGAAAAGTATGTATTTATATAGTCTTCCATGACCAGGGAATGTCCCAAAGTGCACTCAAGCCAATGAAGTCCTTTTCTTGAAGGGTAGTCAGCTGTTGAAATGCAGGAAACTTTACAATTCAATATAAACAGATACAAGGCACCATATATGTTAGATTTGGTAGAAAAATGTTAGTATTTCATGGTTGCAATATTATAATGTGTTACGAGGAAGTTTTAAGGTGTTGTAGTGAATGTCATAGCGGGGGATAGTAAATTGAATTGAGTTCTCTAGCCTCCGTGTTAACTGTGCAATGGCCAATCACAGGAATAGACTGTTAAGCCCTTGTACCTCTTTTGCCATTCAAGCTCCAGGATTTTCTGTAGTTTGCTCCATTTAATCACTTTTGTTTCATATACCTTGGTATTTTTACCCAAGATATCTATTTCAGTCTTGAATATAATCCGAGAAGCTAAAGCTATTTGGGAAGAGAGTTGTAGGTTGTGTTTTATATAAAATAAATGCTCCTGAGTACACTCGGGTGATCTGACTCTAAGTTGCAGATTTTTGTCCTCTTGTTCTGGATTTCCTCACCAAAAGAAATAGTTTAAACAAATCTACGTCATTGAAACCTTCAGATTTTCTCAACCTTGATTGGAATACTATGCAACCTTTCTGAATTCAGGGAAAAATTAACCAAGTTTATGGAACTTATCCTCATCATTTAATCCTTAAAGCCCTTATCATCACTCTATTGAATCTGCACTCTATCCTCTTGAGGCCAGTATGCATTTGCTGAGGAGGTTCGATGGCTAAAACTGAACCAAAGAGGATCTGTGCAGGGCTCTGTTCAACAGAATCCATTTTTTTTGCATTTAAATACAGCTTTTAAATGGAGATAAAAAGCCAATCTATTACCCCTTTTATTAACTAGTAATGTAGCTTTTAGTGATTTGTAATCATAGATATTTAAATGCTTGTTCACAGCTCTTACCTTAATGTTAAGCAATTGTTCTTACTTCTGTTATTCAAACCTAAAGTGAGGGACTTCACATGTTTCCACATTAAACCCCATCTACCACAAGTTCTACCACTGTTTTAGTCTGTCTGTACCATCCATGTAACCAAACTGTCAGATATGAGGAAAGGATCTGAACTTCAAAAAGACCCTTGAATGATACTTATGAGGAACAAGCAAGCAAACACAACAGAGTAATTTCAGACATTTAAGATTGCGTTTTGAAAAACAAATTTAAGGCATGTGTCAGAAGATGGTCATCATTTACAGTGGTTTGCCATGCATGGTGTGATTGAGGCTAGAGCATTCAATTTTTCAGTTGTATTTAGAGGTTTATAATGGGTGTATAAGATCGAATGGACTGAAGGGCATTTGATATTTTGAACAATATCTTCTGAGATTGAGATTTCTGCCTCCATATTTTTAGTATTTTCGGGTCCAATCTTGCGACAAAGTACAATTGCACAGTATCAACATTTTCTAGTAATTTATGAAAAATATCAAGTGACTTTAACTTAATTTGAAAGTTTAAATTATTAAGGAAAAAGAGGAGTGAAATTGTTTCCTTATTGAATTGTGTTTTGCTGACAAAGCTCCCCTGTGATATTTGATTCCAGCTAAAATGTTATGGCAGAGTGTATACGTGTGTACCTATAAACATAGCTTTACATTGAGTTCATAGGTGTTTCACTTTTAATGTGCAGTCAATCACTGACCATTTTGAGTAGTAGTGACAGAAAACCATTTATGCAGTTTATATAAGGAGATGGAAAGAATCTGCTTAATCAATATTACTGTTTCAATATTAATGTTCTATTTCTATGCTGCTGTTTGATCACCAGTGTCCTTACGAAGGACATTTGCCTCAGTTTAGAACTAATTGGTCTGCAGACTGATTGGAAAATTTATAAGTGTTTAATGGAAGTGCTGTACTAAATTTCACTGTCCTCTTGTTACACCTCTGTGTGAGTGAGTGTGATGGATTCTGAAGCAATTACTGTTATCTGACTAAATAACATTCTCTCTCCTTAAGCGTGACATAAAAGAAACCTCATGAAGGTTGACTCAAATTGGTTCTGTATTGACTAATTCTGTTTTGATGTGGGTGTTTATTTTCTCCTTTTTCCTTTTTGTTTTTAATCCTATGCACAATGGTGGATTACCGCATGAAGTGTTTGGGACAAGTTAGATCACATGTCTTTTGCATACAGTGTTCCCTAATAAAGTGATCAGGCCACCTAGCAGCTAGTTAGTCAGATATGAGGAATTGTTTTCCTCACGGTGATACGATAATCTGGGCGGCTGTGCCACCTGAAGAAAAGGAATAGTAACTTGTTGAAAAGGAAATTGGGAAATACACAGGGGAGAAAAACATTGAGATATGAGGTGGGAATAATTGAGTAAGTCTTCTTCAAATATGACATGATGAGTTAATTACTACCTTCTGGTATTGATATTTGCTGTGATTCTAGACATTTAACTACTAGCTTGTTTTCTTCTTTTGAGAAACCATGACCCACATTTCCTGATTGAGTGAATAGAGAAAGGCAAACTACCCTTAAAACTCTGATCAATGTTTTGACACAATGACCTCCAAATTTCTCTTAGCTGTTATTGTGTCTTCCAACCAACTGCTGTCCCAGTACCCCTCTCATTTTACACCATTGCTTGAGAATAGGTATGCTGACTTTAACAGAAGAGCTGTAACATAAATGAGGTAGGAATATTACTGCTACTGGAGATCCCAAGACATTCCCATACAGAATGGTTACACTGATGTCTTTGGATACAGTAACAACACAAGTGATTGCATTATATTAACAGAGGGTTGATATTATTAGATTACTTACAGTGTGGAAACAGGCCCTTCGGCCCAACAAGTCCACACCGACCCGCCGAAGCACAACCCACCCATACCCCTACATTTACCTCTTACCTAACACTACGGGCAATTTAGCATGGCCAATTCACCTGACCCGCACATCTTTGGACTGTGGGAGGAAACCGGAGCACCCGGAGGAAACCCACGCAGACACGGGGAGAACGTGCAAACTCCACACAGTCAGTCGCCTGAGTCGGGAATTGAACCCGGGTCTCAGGCACTGTGAGACAGCAGTGCTAACCACTGTGCCACCGTGCCGCCCAGATTAGTACGGTGGCACAGTGGTTAGCACTGCTGCCTCACAGCGCCTGTAGACCCGGGTTCAATTCCCGACTCAGGCGACTGACTGTGTGGAGTTTGCACGTTCTCCCCGTGTCTGCGTGGGTTTCCTCCGGGTGCTCCGGTTTCCTCCCACAGTCACAAAGATGTGCGGGTCAGGTGAATTGGCCAAGCTAAATTGCCCATAGTGTTAGGTAAGGGGTAAATGTAGGGGTATGGGTGGGTTGCGCTTCGGCGGGTCGGTGTGGACTTGTTGGGCCGAAGGGCCTGTTTCCACACTGTAAGTCTAATCTAATCTAATTATTGTTTTTCGGAAAGTTAAACAGCTTTCTCGACCTATACATAATATTGGTGTTGTGTTTTTACTTTTGACAATTTGTGTTTGCCTTAGCCATTTGATTAAAATTCAGTGACCAAAAAAACCCCATAAATGTCAAAACAGTTGTCTGTGCAAAATCTTGTAAACGTGCCGTTATATGTAAGGGCTAGTATGCTAAAAATAGTGCATTTTCCCCAACACTGTTATATTCAAGTTAAGAAATATAAAGCAGGACCACATTAGAAAATGATTCTGTTGGCCACAACATCCAAACATAGATGCTCAGGTAAGGTCATATGTTAGCCAACATCACTGCTGTCATTCGGTATTGCCAATACCTCCAGCCCCATAGCTGGCTTGTTGTTCTTTCATAGAGGTGATGTAGTTTATATGTAGATGAGCAAGCATATTCAACCGCAAAGGTGAACCAAATCTGTTAGCTCCTGTGCCATGTGCTGTCCTAGGGGAGGTATGTTTGGGAACGTGAGTCTGATACTGATGCTGTTAATCTTCTCTCTTGTAGTTTCTTTTCTAGACCAGTGACTGGCAGGAATCTATAGGCTGCTACCAAATATCAGAGAAGAATACAAGGAACAAACTGGCCCAACATACACTGTTTTCTTGTGGTTTCTGTGAACCAACTGGCCTAACACTCCTGTGGTTTCAGTGAATCTCATTGAGATGAAGAATGATTCGTAGCTCCTTGAAAGTGGAGTTGCAGGTAGTTAGGATGGTGAAGAAGGCGTTTGATATTTCTTTTATTATTCAGAGTGTTGAGTACAGGAGTTGGGAGGTCATGTTGCGGCTGTATAGGACATTGGTGAGGCCACTGTTGGAATATTGCATGCAGTTCTGGTCTCCTTCCTATCGGAAAGATGTTGTGAAACTTGAAAGGGTTCAGAAAAGATTTACAAGGATGTTGCCAGGATTGGAGGATTTGAGTTACAGGGAGAGGCTGAACAGGCTGGGGCTGTTTTCCCTGGAGCGTCGGAGGCTAAGGGGTGACCTTATAGAGGTTTACAAAATCATGAGGGGCATGGATAGGGTAAATAGACAAAGTCTTTTCCCTGGGGTCGGGGAGTCCAGAGCTAGAGGGCATAGGTTTAGGGTGAGAGGGGAAAGCTATAAAAGAGACTTAAAGGGCAACTTTTTCACACAGAGGATGGTACGGGTATGTAATGAGCTGCCTGAGGATGTGATGGAGGCTGGTACAATTGCAACATTTAAGAGGCATTTGGCTGGGTAAATGAATAGGAAGGGTTTGGAGGGATATGGGCCAGGTGCTGGCAGGTAGGACTAGATTGGGTTGGGATATCTGGTCGGCATGGACTGGTTGGACTGAAGGGTCTATTTCTATGTTGTACATCTCTATGACTCGATGACTCCAATTGACAGTGTAGCCGCTCTTTCCCTTCCCACGTGGTTAAAGAAGCCCTCCAACGCATCTCGTCCACATCCTGCACCTCCGCCCTCAGACCACACCCTTCCAACCGTAACAAGGACAGAACGTCCCTCATGCTCACCTTCCACCCTACAAACCTTCGCATAAACCAAATCATCCGCCGACATTTCCGCCACCTCCAAAAAGACCCCACCACCAGGGATATATTTCCCTCCCCACCCCTTTCCGTCTTCCGCAAAGACCGTTCCCTCCGTGACTACCTGGTCAGGTCCACGCCCCCCTACGACCCACCCTCCCATCTTGGCACTTTCCCCTGCCACTGCAGGAACTGTAAAACCTGTGCCCACACCTCCTCCCTCACCTCTATCCAAGGCCCTAAAGGAGCCTTCCACATCCATCAAAGTTTTACCTGCACATCCACTAATATCATTTATTGTATCCGTTGCTCCCAATGCGGTCTCCTCTACATTGGGGAGACTGGGCACCTCCTAGCAGAGCGCTTTAGGGAACATCTCCGAGACACCCGCACCAATCAACCACACCACCCCGTAGCCCAGCATTTCAACTCCCCCTCCCACTCAGCTGAGTACATGGACGTCCTGGGCCTCCTTCACCGCCGCTCCCTCACCACCAGACGCCTGGAGGAAGAACGCCTCATCTTCTGCCTCGGAACACTTCAACCCCAGGGCATCAGTGTGGACTTCAACAACTTCCTCATTTCCCCTTCCCCCACCTCATCCTAGTTTCAAACTTCCAGTTCAGCACTGTCCCCATGACTTGTCCGGCCTTGTCCAACCTGCCTACCTCCTTTTCCACCTATCCACTACACCCTCTCCTCCCTGACTTATCACCTTCATCTCCTCCCCCACTCACCCATTGTACTCTATGCTACTCTCTCCCCACCCCCACCTTCCTCTAGCTTATCTCTCCATGCTTCCAGCTCACTGCCTTTATTCCTGATGAAGGGCTTTTGCCCGAAACGTCGATTTCACTGCTCGTTGGATGCTGCCTGAACTGCTGTGCTCTTCCAGCACCACTGATGCAGAAGAGTGTAGATTGTTGGCCATTCTCTTGTTCTATGAAGCAAAGCGTATTATTCCTGCTTCTTT
The DNA here is from genome assembly GCF_020745735.1 of Hemiscyllium ocellatum. Classification (NCBI taxonomy): domain Eukaryota; kingdom Metazoa; phylum Chordata; class Chondrichthyes; order Orectolobiformes; family Hemiscylliidae; genus Hemiscyllium; species Hemiscyllium ocellatum. Next base: position 128,723,900 of record NC_083404.1, read on the forward strand.
CTGCTATCTGTAGCTTTCCTCGTGTGGGAGACTAATATGGACTGATTCTGTGGCATTGCAGTTTTAATAGCCAGATAGTCAAGCAACCTGCATTATACACACAAGATGTGTACTGCTTGGAAATGGTAACATTATCTCTAATAAAGAATCTAGTCCCAGTATCCCATTCCCAGTTGAGAATCTGTGTGAAGTCCCCTCTTGCCCTTCCTGAGCAGCCCCAAGCAACAGAGAGACATTTCAGACACCCAGCTATTCTGTGATGTTTGCGAGGTTGAGGTATCATGCGCGGTTTAGTACTGCCACTGCAGTCCTATTGTAAATTGCATTAAAGCAGCCCAAACCCAATTTATATTTGTCATTTTACAGCCAACCAATCAAGGACATGTCTTCAGAGGCCAGAAGCCATCATATTACCTTGCCCCTTCATTTCCCTGTTGTATTTTAATTCCCGTTCAGACCTTGCCTTTAATTTGCCTCTCTGGCCTGTGAGTGCAGAACATGGGTTTGTTTTTAAACCGAGGGCAGTACTATGTTCGTACTTTTGCATCTTGTTAGAAAAATATTACTCTAACAAGAACGTTTTAAAAGAAATAATGTTCCCTGAAGGGGATTTAGTGAAAATATTAACATTGGTAAAGTCGCTAATTTTCTGCTTTATTCTGTGTCCATAGTAAGGGTGAAAAGACACTGGATATCATAGAACATAGCATTAAAAGGGTTTTTCAGGCACTTCTTTCTTTTTATACTTCTTTTGGAAGAACTATTCAATTTGTCCCACTCCCCTGTTCTTTCCTCAAGCCTGGAATGTTTTTAGTACATATCCAATTCTCTTCTTAAAAGTAACTATTCAATCTGCTTCCATCAGCCTTCCAGGCAATGCATTCCAGATCACTGTAACTTACTGCTGGCAGGATACTCTCAACCCTACAAGGTTCTTTTGCCAATGATCTGGTGTGTATCCTTCAGATTACCTATCCCTCTGCCAGGGGCAATGGCTTACCCTTGTTTATTTGTACTTTAATCTCCCCTCCGCCTCCTTTTGCTCTGAGGAGGGCCATCTTAACTTAAATAATAGAAACTTTCTCTCATTCCTGTTGCCATTCTGATAAATCTCATTTGCACTGTTTCCTAGGCAATGACAGCTTTCCAATTGTGTGATGTGGAGAATTGAACCAAATTGATGCCTAACCAGCATTGTACTGCATTGTCCTGTATTCTCGGTTGCTTTATATACTGCCCATGATCCTATTTGCTTTCTAAAGAGCCTTGCCGACCTGCGCGGTTACTTTCGACGATTGATGAATTCACAGACCACCTTGCAAAAGAAGTAATGGAGAAATTGCCATCTTTCTCACCCCTTGAGTGTGTAAGACCTGGAACTCAGTGCGTGAGAGTGTGGCGGAGATCATAAGATGGAGCAGCAGAAGGAAGCCATTTTGGCCCAGCAAGTGTGCTCCACCATTCAATGAGGTTGTGGCTCATCTGATAATCCTCTACTCCGGTTTCCTGCTATTTTCCTATAACTCTTGATGATTAAAAGTCTGTCTATCTCAGCCTTTCATGATCCAGCCTCAACAGCCCATAGGGGTAAAGAACTTGTTTCACATCCACTCTGTCAAGTCTCCTACGAACCTTTTAGAACCCCTCCGTTCTAAATTCCAGTGAGTACAAGCCCACTGTATAAGATACCTGGCAATAGCCTGGTGAGCCTTCTCTGGATGGCCTCCAAATGCCTGTATATCTTTCCAGAGATAAGAGTTCCAAAACTGTTCACAGTATTCTAGCTGTGGTCTGATTAGTGCCTTGTGTAGGTTTAGCAAAATCTCTCTACATTTGTACTTGATTCTCTTTGAAATAAAGGTCAACATTCCATTTGCATTCCTTCTTCTCATCTGAACTTAGATGCTTGCTTTGAGTATTGCATGTAGAAGGACTTTCAAATCCTTCTGTTTTGTGGCTTTCTGCAGTCTTCCACTTAAAGAATATTCAGCTCCTCTATTCTTCCTGCCAAAGCGCATCACCTCACGTTTGTTATGCAAATGATGAAGAAGCCTACGGCCACGACTTTTGGGCCTGTGAAATGTTCTATCTGAAAGATTAAAACATTTGAACAATGGGTGAAGGTGTCTGTTCCCCACAACTAAGATGCTGCAGCAATTTGAATGATGGTAGCCATGAATAGAATGTTGTTTCCCTTTTACACTGGTGTTCTTGCAAATGTCCTGATGAGTGGAGGACAAATATCTTCAACAAAATGTCTTTTTGTGGCAATATTTAAGCCCTTTAGTACCAAATGACTATTCGTAGAGCAAATTTGCTCCGAATACACAACCATAAATTGGATTGTGACTTCTGGATACATCGGATCGGGATTTTTTGATTTCTCTAACACTCTCTTGCGCACACTCTCTATTTCGCCTCAGTGATGTGGCAGGACTTACAGGAGAAGGTGGCCAAGTGTGGTTTCTCTCCAAACTTTCTTATCTTGAACAGTTTGTTCCCACTTATGGATGTCTATTTGGCAATGTTTCAGAATAGCTTTTAAGCTTGATCTCTAATTATATAATGGCATAAATTGAGGTTGTAACTATCATGTCTTCCACACATACCCACATGTGCCTTAGTGCAACCCTTCCAAAGGCAGGCTAAAGTGCCTTTAATGAGACCAGTTTGGATTTGAAGCATTAAGCTGCTTTGTGTGTAAAATAATCAGTGACTTATTTGTTACGGACTAGAATCAAACATTATCTTAAGTTCAATTGACTATAGAATAAGGAGCTGAAAATGTGTTGCTGGTTAAAGCACAGCAGGTCAGGCAGCATCCAAGGAACAGGAAATTCGGCGTTTCGGACCAGAGCCCTTCATCAGGAAGGGCTGTGGCCCGAAACGTCAAATTTCCTGTTCCTTGGATGCTGCCTGACCTGCTGTGCTTTAACCAGCAACACATTTTCAGCTCTGATCTCCAGCATCTGCAGACTCCACTTTTTACACTATAGAATAAGGAAACTGATACAGAAAGTAATCCAATTAGTAGACTTGCTTAACTGTTCTGACTAACTGTATTAGCTTCCTTCACTGGACCAGACCTCTTTTATGGAACTAGCTTTTTGACTTCTCATGTATTTTCTTTTTAGCTTCTCTTTTTGAAGTTGGTGGGAAAGACTATAGTTCTGATTTTTTTTTCTCTGTGATTATGATTAGGCTTGTCAATAATACCAGCAGAAAATATCAGATTTCCAACATCTGCAATATGTAAGAGCATTAAATGCTTAATGTGTCAGGTAGTTTCAGTGGAGAGAGAAACTGACTGTATTCTCCCTAATTTTGGGATTTAGACTCAAATGAACATCATCATCATTTTTAAAATATATAAATAAAGAGTGGCAATCCAAGCTTAATGGATCTATGATGAGGCAATGTCCCTTGTTGTGAGAGTCGGAAACAATGCACACTGCAACATTCACTACTGATTTATTTGGAATTAACATGTGCCCTCAATTCCATAAACATTTAGGCTTTTCTTTTTGAAAAGGTTGTATGGATTTGATCAACCTGTTACAGAGGCACAGAGCTATACAGCATGGAAACATACCCTTCAGTCCAACTCACCCATGCTGGCCAGATAGCCTAAATTAACCTCGTCCCATTTGCCAGCATTTGGCCCATATCCCTCCAAAGGTTGCAATTCATATACCCATCTAGATGCCTTTTAAATGCTGTAATTGTACCAGCCTCCTCCACTTCCTCTGGAACCTCATTCAATACATGCACCACCCTCTGTGTGGAAAAAGTTGCTCCTTATGTCTGTATTAAATCTTTCCCCCTTTCTCCTTTAAACCTATGTCTTCTAGTTTTGGACACCCTATCCTGGGGAAAAGACCTTGGCTATTCACCCTAAACATGCCCCACATGTTTTTATAAACCTCTATAGGGTCACCCCTCAGCCTCTGATGCTCCAGTGAAAATAGCCCAGCCTATTCAGCCTCCCCCTATAGTTCAAACCCTCCACTCTTGTCAAATACTTGTAGATCTTTTCTGAGTCCTTTCAAGTTTCACCATGTTTTTTCCCAAAGTGGGGAGACTAGATTGTGCGTGTTGAAAGCATTCTCAAATCTGTGCTGTGAAGAAAAACTCTGTGTTAAAAATCTGCAGCTGTTTGCCGCTATAATTTTTGAGTTACCTCAGAGCAGAAGTCGTGTAGCGTAGCACAAACATAAATGAGAAAACCAGCTTGAACAAAGCCAATAAGGAACTTGTAAAGAAAGATTTATGAAAACAACCAAGCAAAGGTTGCTGGAAGCAGAAGAGAAACATTAGAGTGTTTGGTCTGGCAAAGTGCCATTGATACATCTGAGACATTGACCCTGCACATGCTCAGACAGCAGTATCTGACTTTGGCTAACAGAATTGTACAGCTACTGTAAGCTATGTTTGTATGAATCTATGTGAACGTAAGTCTTTATTTTGGTTTACCATGGCACACTGTTTTATAAGAGCATATTTCAGTTTTTGTCGTACCGAATTGGCTACCAAAACCGACTAATTGATAGAGACTGGATAATTCAAATTCCGTTTTTGTCCCGTGGTCAAGATGGGGAAGCGGTTGGAGAGGCTAACCTACAGGATGTGACTGTCAGAGTAAGGGGGATGCGGCCATTGGGATGGCTACTTCAGGATAAGTCGTGACCAGAGCCATGAGGTCTCAGTGGACAATATTGAGCAAAACACCAAAAGGTAACCATATACTTGCTATAACAGATTGGAGCATGGATCAGGGACAGAGGAGACTGTAGACTGAGAAATTACGCATGTTGAGCGTAGTGGTCAAAGAGGCTTTGATGCTAGAGAAGAGTGATGTCAGATATAACGGCCAGATGAGGAGAATAGCAGGGACCTTTTTTAGCAGGTGACTACATGATGGATAATAAAGTATGTGGGATGATGTTTATATGGACATCAGGCTTGAGATGTCATGCCACATAAGGTAATCTATAGAGGTAAGAAGTTACAATGGGATGTTAAGGCATATGCTTTTTGTTGAAGCTTTTCAACTTGAGGCAATGCATTGAGGTGAAGTTCAGGAAATGTTACATAATTCACTTTGAGTTCAAAAAGGCAGATTCTAAAGTGGCTTCCTGTGCAAATGGCAGAGACCACTATTAGGAACAGGATTGAATATTGGCAGCCCTGAATTAAAGGCCAAGGAACAAGGTGATGAAAGAAGGGGCCAGGAATTGACCAATTCCATTGTTATAGTTTTGAAGAAATAGAGAGCATGGGTAAAGAAAATGTAAGGTGGCACCTTGACTAGCAGAATCGGTAGTTCAATGTATGAAGAGAAGATGGAACACCTTTTTTAGAAGCTGAAAATAGAATAGACCTCACATGGTAAGCTTTTCAATTGAGTACAATGACAGATAATTGGATTATTGTTTGCAGTTTTTTAACCTGTAGTTCTGCAAAGGTTATTACATCACTGAAATAAGTATAGCATTCACTTGAAGAAAAAATGAATGCTATACTTATTCCAGTGATGTAATAACCTTTGTCCTTACTTAAAGAAAAGTAGAACAAGTATTGTGGATTGGAAAAAAACAGAGCTGGAGAAACTTAAGTCTTGACAGTATCTGTGGAGAGAGGAACAAACTTAAGGTTTCATGTCCAATATTCCTCCACCTCCCTTCCCCTTAATTAATCATTAAGCCAGATATTCATTTCTTAACTCTTATTTGCCCTACGTTAGTTTGTATGTTCGTGGATAATAGGTTTGGTGACTGCAGAACCTCTTTCCTTATCTTGTCCGTGTTGCAGTTATCTATATGAGCCATAATGACTGATTCTTTATTTCCCATTAAGATCCTTTCCAGCCCTAAGCGTGTGTGTCACACCTTGTCACTAGGAAGGCAACCCAACTCAGGACTCTTGCCGTTTCGCTGCAGACAACACTGTCCATCCCCCTCACTGCACTGTGGCATCATGTCAATATATTCCTTTTAGGCATTCTCCCTGCCCCTCCCTATTCCTGTATCACCATGCTACGGTCAGTTAGCACATCCACCCTCACTCTTATCCAAAGAAACAAAATAGCTCAAACTTGTCAGAATCAAATAAAGAACTGAAGAAGTTGGAAATTTGAAACAAAAGCAGACATTGCTGGAGAAACTCAGCAGGTTTGGCAGCATCTGTGGAGAGAAAACCGAGTTAACGTTTCAAATCAGGTGATTCTTCATCAGAACTTCTGAGTCACCAGACCTGAAAATCTTCTGCTTTTGTTTCAAACTTGTTAGAAACCTTAAGGCTGACGCTCCTGCATTGTTGTCTGTTGCATCCCCTTCCCTGTCTCACTTACAATCACACCTTCCTTCACATGCCAGTGACCAAATCAGAAGACCCTATTGTACACATTTATGACCACCACTTCAAGTACGGTAACTTTCATCCTCCTCAATCTGCCATCGCATTTGTAGTTTAGACTCCAGCTCAGAAACTTGGAGCTGAGGCTTCTCCAATAACAGATCTACAGATCTTACTACAGACATGTTCACCCTGGGAAAACTCCAGCCTCCAGGCACTCCTACCTTCCATAAGTAGACTCTAAAGGGAGATGATGTGTGTGTGCTCTCTCGCTCTCTCTCCCTCCTGCCTGTGTTGACTAATTTCCGTGTCTTTTCATAAAATGTTAATTTCAGTTCAGGCGGTTGTCATTTAGTCCATCTTAATTTCACAACCTCTGTCCTTAATAATTGCTGTGGCCATTTTACATCAATTTTTTTGTCCTTTTTTAAAAAATAATTTTACCTATAGAAATCCCAGTTAAAATTAGATCATATTGCAAAATTAATATTCAGGTAGTCTATCGCCACCATGACTGTTTATTACAAATCTGTTTGAAGAAGCAAGATTTTATCAGGAACATAAGAGCAAACAAACTATGAATGCTGAATGTACAAAATTACAAGTGAAAAAAATGTTGCATTCAAATAGCCACTCTCATGATCTCCAGAATGCCTTAATCCTTAACAAGCAACAATAGATATCGAATATCCTTTATTATTACGTACTTTTTTAAAAATTGGGTAATCATATCTACTTAACATTGTGCTGTAATATGAAGTAAACTGCTGCTTGAAGCAGAATTCATGGAAAAAGATCAAATAATTATTGAGTGAACATACTGAATGGTGCATAAAATTTGATTTGTTTATTTTGCCCATCTAATAATTTGTGGTGATGGAGGCTCTTGCGGTGCAGTGGAAGTGTTACTGCATCTGAGCCAGGAGGGCTGGATTCAAGTCCCACCTGCTCCAGACGTGTGTAATAACATTTCAGCATGATGATTAGAAAACAGCTATAATTAGTGATGGGTAAACCAAATTTTCTTTGTAAAATGACATCCAATCAATACTTCATATTCAACAAAAGTTTCTGAGATGAAGATTTCCTGGTTTGAAAGGTGACTGAGAATAAGTCTTTCTTTTTTTTGTTACGTCTTAAATCTGAAAATTGTAGGGGTAAAGGTGCCTGGGGGGACAATGGAAACGTCCAATTGGAGATCCTGGGAATGTTTGAGTAAGAGTTACTAATGATGCTGCTTTCCGCATAGTGCCACTGTATTTAAGGCAAAGATAGTTCAGAGAACAACCACTGATGACCCATCCGAAGGCAGCAGGTCTCTGTACAAAGTAGTTGGGCATCATGATCGGAAGGGATTTCTTTTGACATCCGTCAGTTCATAGTTCTGAAACCCCACCCCCAGGTGAACTGCGTTGTTGTCAGATAGGGTCCTACAGCACAGAGGGTGCCCATTTGACCTTTTGTGCTTGAGCTCTCTCCTAGACTGATTGCACAATTGTTTCTATTATTTTTCAAATACCTGTCCCCTTACCGTATTTGAAAGATTCTGTGGCTTCTGATTGTCTTCCAATTCTTTATTATTCTCTCTTTTGAACTAATCCTCCCTTTCCATCAGATCCTTTTGTCAACTATTAACAATCTCTGGCCCCCAGTTACTAACCCACTTGGCAGAAGATTAATTTTCATACTTTTTGCTCTATCAAAACCTACCCTCAAGGTTTCCCCCGTGTCTTCTCCACAATTCCATCTTCTCCAATGTCTTCATTTTTACTTCATTCATGGGTGTCATTGGCTGGGCTAGCATTTATTATCCATCAGCAATTGCCCTGGTAAAGGTGGTAGTGAGCTGCCTCCTTGAATCCCGGCAGTTCTTCCAGTGTAAGAACACTCTCAATGCTGTCAGGAAGGGCTCTCTGGGATTTCGATCCTCTGACTGTGAATGGAAAGTCAAAATAGTTCCAAGTCAGGATGGTGTGTCTCTCATGGGAGAATTTGTAGCTAGTGGTGCTCCTTTGTATTGGCTGCCCATTTTCTAAGTGATAGAGGATGTTGGTTTAGAATATACTGTCAATAGAGCCTGTAGTGAGCTCCTGAAATGCATCCTGTAGTTGGTGCACATTACTGCCACTGAATGATGGTTGTGAAGGGAATGAATGTGGTGAAAATGTGTTGCTGGTTAAAGCGCAGCAGGTCAGGCAGCATCCAAGGAGCAGGAAATTCGACGTTTCGGGCATAAGCCCTTCATATGCCCGAAACGTCGAAATTCCTGCTCCTTGGATGCTGCCTGACCTGCTGCGCTTTAACCAGCAACACATTTTCAGCTCTGATCTCCAGCATCTGCAGACCTCACTTTTTATTTAAGGAAATGAATGTGAAAAGAGCTGAATACAGTGTAATCAAGCAGTCTACTCTTTCTTGATGGCATTTAGCTTCACTCATCCAAGCAAGTGAAGAGTATTCCACCAGGCTCCTGTCTTGTGCCTGTGTTTGGTGCACAGAGTTTGGATGATCAGGAAGTGAATTACTCACTAACCTCTCGATTATTCATGTAGCCACAGTAAGACAATCCATTTCAGGTTCTGGTCAATGGTAACCCCCAGGTTACTGATAGTGGGAAATTCAGTGATGGTAATGCCATTGAATATCAAGAGGAGATGGCTAGATAGTGATTGCATGGCACTTGTGTGGTGTCAATATAGCTGTTTTTTGCTTTTCAACCCAAGCCTGAAATTGTCCAAATCCTGTTGCATTTGAACACGGACTGCTTCAGTATCTGAGGAGTCATGAATGGTGCTGAACATTGTGCAATCATTGGCAAATACCCCACTTTTGACCTTATGGTAGAGGGAAGGTCACTGAAGCACCTGAAAATGGGATGCTACCCTGAGGAACTCCTGCCGAGGTGTCTTGGAGCTGACGTGACTGACCTCCAACAATCTCAATTATCATCTTGTTTGTCACATATCACTCTAATCTGTTTCCTATTGATTCCAGTTTTGCTCAGACTCCTTGATGCCACACTTGGTCTGATGTGGCCTTGATGTCAAGGACAGTCATCATCTCCTGTTTTGAATTCTAGTCTTTTTTTTGTCCATATTTGAACCAAGGCTGTAATGAAGTCAGGAGCTGAATGGCCCTGGCAAAAGCCAAACTGGACATCACCGAGTAGGTTATTGCTGAGCAGGTGCTGCTTGATAGCACTGTTGATAACAATACCCATCACTTACTGATGTTTGAGAATAGACTGGGACAGTAACTAACTGACCAGGTCGGGTTTGTCCTAATGTTAGTATACTGGACATTGCAAGGCATTTATCCATTGTTGGGTAGATGCCAGTGTAACTATACAAGAACATTTTGGCTCTGGATTAGTGGTGCTGGAAGAGCACAGCAGTTCAGGCAGCATCCAAAGTGCAGCTGCTCGTTGGATGCTGCCTGAACTGCTGTGCTCTTCCAGCGCCATTAATCCAGAATCTGGTTTCCAGCATCTGCAGTCGTTGTTTTTACCTCTAAGAACATTTTGGCTAACAGGTGTAGCTAATTCTGGAGCGAAAGGCCTTTGTAAGCTTACATTCCAGTAAGTGCCAAGGTACTTTCAGTATCCAGTGCCTTCAATTTTTTTTAAATAGTGAATTAAATGTTTGATGACTGGCATCTGCAATGCTGGGGACCACAAGAGTAAGCCAACTTGGATCATCCACACCAAACTTGTGACTGAGGATGGATGTAAATGGAACAGTGCAGGGCTCCCACATGGTTGAATTTGTGGAGTCTCCTCCTCCAGTGATTGGATGTGGCAAGACTGCGGAGCTTAGATCTGATCTGTTGTTTGTGGCGTTGTCCGTTGTTTGACATGCCAATACTCCTGGGTTCTGGCTTCGCCAGGCTTTTGGGTATGCCTGGTGCTGCTCCTCCCTCTCTCCTCTGAACCTGGCTTTGTGGTAATGGTCAGGTGGGTCACCATCAAGTGACAGGGTAGTGGTTTAAATGTTGCTGATGACCCACACCGGCTCATTGCTGCCCAGCTTTTTAAATTTTAGATCTATTCGAAGTGTGTCCTGATGTAATTGACAGACAGCATTAGGAAACTGTGTCTCCACATGATCGCAATGGTCACTCGTCACAGGAAAGTCATCATCTGCAACCAGTGATCGGTGAGGATGAGATTGAGTATGTTTTTCCTCCGTACTCGTTCCCCCGCACCTGGCCGAGCAGCAAAACTGTTCAGGACTCGCTCAGTTGGAGTGCTGCTGCTGCTGGACATTGAAGCTCCCTACCCAGAGCACGGTCAGTACCCTCGCAGTTCAACCGGGAGGAGTAGGGATCTGTCAGCCGAGCAGGAGGGGGTGCTGGTAGGTAGTAATCAGTGACAGTTCAATTGTATTGTATTCTTATCATCAATCCTATATCGCCATATAATAACATCGACAAAAGAACATAGGAGCAGGCCATTCAGCCCCTCGATTTTACACACCACCATTCCGTGTGGTCATGGCTGATGTTTTACTTCACAGCACTGTGCAAATTCCTTTTTTTTAAAAAAAAATCATTTCATGGAATGTGGGCATTACTCGCTGGGCCAGCATTTATTGCCCATCCATAGATGCTGTTGAGGTGCTAGTGAGCTGCTTTCTTGTTCCATTTCAGTTTTTGATGCTTTTGAGATGTAGGCATTTTTGTCAATATCGAACAGACTCAACTGAGCCTCCACAGCCCCCTGGGGTAGAGAATTTGAAAGATTCACCACCCCCCCCCCATTTGAGTGACGATGTTCCTCCTGATTTTAGTCCTTAGTGGCTTGTCCGTTATTCGGAGATTCTGCCCCCTGCTCCAGTGAAAGTCCTCCTTGCAAGAATTTTGCAGGGGACTCCCAGACTATTTAATCTTTCCCCACCCAGGAATAATTTGGAGAGCCATCAATTCATTTGCTGCATGGCACAGGTAAGCAGGGCCACACCTGCATTCAGCACTCCGTGTGGTCCCAGTAATGCTCTCTGTAATTGCAGTCATATAAAATTACACTTACACCACGCCTGTAATGTAACAAGACGTCTCAAGGTGCCTCATAGGAGTACTGTAAAACAGTTCATGACACTGCGCCAAATAAAACGATGAGATCAGATTATGAGAGCACTTGGTCAAAGAGATAGGTGGTTTTAGGGAGTGTCTTTTAAAGAGGAAAGTGAGAGTGATTTAGGAAAGCAGTTTAGATCTTGCTGCCTAAGCACAGCCATCAATGTTGGAATGATTAATATTAGAGCTGAAAATGTGTTGCTGGAAAAGTGCAGCAGGTCAGGCAGCATCCAAGGAGCAGGAGAATCGACATTTCGGGCATGAGCCCTTCTTCAGAAATGGGGATTAATATTAGGCATAAGAGGCTAGAGTCAAAGGAGTGCTGATTTCTATTGGGCTACAGAGTTGGGGAGGAGTGAGGTCATCAAAGTATTTGAAACAAGGATGAGAAATGTGAAATTCAATTGTTGCTTGACTGGGTGTGTCATCGTAGGTTAGCAAGCGCAGGGCTTACTGTGAGTTAAGACATGGCCAGCAGAGTTTTGGATGACTTCCATTTTAGAGAAAGTAGCATGTGGGAGACCAGTCAGGAGTGAAGTGCCTCATCCCTGGTTTCTTCCTGGCAATTCTCTGAAACCTCCCCATCACTTTGCTGCCCTGAGTTGTAAAACAGCTAAGGCCTATCCAGGGAGTTTTGTGAAGGTTTTGATATGACTGCCTTGGTTTCTACATTTAATGAGCTTATTGACAAATTCACACCAACCTAGTTTTGTTGAGATATTTATAACAGCAGAATGAGAAACTTCTGTCCCACAGCCTGGGCTGAAATAGAACACTGATACTTGTGGACAACTGACCTTGATTGGCACAATGTAAATAAATGTATTTAAACTATTCGCAACAACAAAAGTATTGACATTTATGCTACATCTTTCATGTGCGAAACAGTTTATAGACAGCGAGTTACCTCTTGAAATGTAGCTACTGCTGACAGTATTCTTAAAATGATTAGATATTTAACAGTCTTTTGGCATTTTCAGCATTGATCTGGTTATCAACATTCAGATATCAAAGGTATATATTTCCACATTTGAAGCACTGAGAGATCCTACAGTCTTATCAGCGCAATTTAGTGTCTTTCTAATTTTGATGTGCACTGCTATTTTATGCCAGAGTTCAGTAGAAATGGTATTGAGGTGTCAGTGATAGACTCGTGGACAATTATTGACTTTTATAAAAATATCTTTAGCTTAGCTGTCTAGTGTGCTGGTGGTAAGACTTTACTTGCATATCCAAATCCCATCATGTTGCTTAGCAACAAAAGCAGATAGCAAGTCTAAAATGATTCTCCAATATGTACCGCTGCTCTATCCAGACATTTTTCTGTTGCTGAGGAGTATGGGAAAGAACTGTAATAAACAAAAAAAAAGGATATGGAAGATGGATGGCAAAATAATAAGCTGAGATAAAATCCCAGAGTACCGACTCCCTGACCTTTTAAGGCAAACTATACATCTGAGGGGTTGACTTAGTAATATTTCTGTACCCCCAGCATGTAAAAGATTATCCCTGTCTTTTTTTTAAACTACGAGAGATAGTGGGATTGATGCCCATATTCTCCACAATAGTTTTGTGGGTGGCACGGTGGTTCGGTGGTTAGCACTGCTGCCAGGTTCGATTCCAGCCTCTGGCCACTGTCTATGTGGCATTTGCACATTCTCCCCGTGTCTGCATGGTTTCCTCTGGGTGCTCCAGTTTCCTCTCACAGTCCAAAGATGTGCAGGTCAGGTGAATTGGCCATGCTAAATTGCCTGTAGTTTTAGGTGCATTAGTCAGACGGAAATGAGTCTGGGTGGGTTACTCCTTGAAGGGTCGGTGTCGACGTGTTGTTTTCATACTGTATGGAATCTAATGTTCTATCCATTGCTTTTCTCAACCAATTCAAGATGCAGGCAATTGGGAAATCTCAGCAGCATTTTACACAAACCTCACTAGACAGTGTGGTAATGTTCTTCAGAAATCCACATGGTCACTGTTATACGACAGTAAGACATGAGTCGACCTCGCCTCTCGTCCCCTCATGCAAGCAGCTCCAATTCCATTAGACTCTGTAACACATCAAATATATGACCAATATCTAATAATTTTTAATTTCAAAGACCTAGATCAGTTGATCTCTCATTTATCCAGTAGGTATTATTAATAATGTTATTGGTCTATTTTTGTAGCTCATTGACTGAGGGCTTTAATGGATCAGTTGCAAGGGTAAAATAAAATAAGGAACTGGATGCTGGAGATCTGAAACACGTTTTTTAAAAAAATCAATACACTGTTAGAGAAACTCAGCAAGTCTGGCAGCATCTGTGGAGAGAAACAGTTAATATAGTGGTACTTCAGAACAACACTTTCTGATTTTGAGTGTTTGACATTAGGGGGGCAGTGGATGCTGTCTGGATCATAGTCTGCACTGTTGTACTCTTCATTAGTACTTTTATTCTGAAGGTCTGAATTATCCCCCTTTAATAAGGAGGAAGCGATAGAATTGGTGAGATTCATGTGCATAGCAATTATTAGTTGAGAATTACAGTTTTGAGATGGATTTGTATGAACGAGTGGGAGATGCCATTGACTAGTGGAGTGCTATTGGAGAATCTGACCTTGACCTTGACAGAGCATACACATCTGAGCGAAAAAACAATAGAATTTAGAATAACATGGATGTGCGAAATGAAGAGGTTCTGGAAATGAGAATTATTCAAATGAAGTTCAGCTATTCTCTTCCCCTTGATGGTATGGAAGAAAGATTTTTTTTCTCATTTTTCACAACCATTCAAATGTCAATGAAATGTTTGTGAAATGTGGTTATTAATGTAATGTAGGAAACATGCCCTCCACAGTTTACACAGTACAAACTCCTACAAAATGCAATGTTGGCAAGTTGAAAGGTTGAATTCTACCAGAAGATGGCTAAGTTTTGATTTGTGGCGAGTTTTCCAGTGTATTTCTTTGTGAGCTCTAGCCAGTTTTCTTATGCTATACTCCGCAACTCACCTGATCAGCTATGCCCCACATCTCTCTGGTGCCCTGCTTGTCCTATTTTCCCTCCTGCGAATGGTGGAGGTAATCTCCACCTTCTGGAGTGCCCCAACCTTCTGGAATTTCTCGTGCCACCTTTTGAAGCCCTGCCATCCACCAGGTCAAATGCTGCCAGTCAAGGGTTCCTCTTCATAGTGCCATAGTGGGAGGAGAACCAAGAAGAAACCTCTGTGGGCACAGCAGTGGTACAGCTGACATTGTAAATATATGTCATGCTATTTAAGGACCAAGCTCCACAGGTTACCCATTGTTAGCTTTATTCCAGTGGAGAGCAGTGTCTAAGGGTGAGCTATTCCTTCCCCAATGCCCAACGTGGGAGACCATCTTCCCATTGTTCAGTGTGGGATCATCACAAACCAGAAAGCCTTTTAACAGGTGAAAACATTCACTGTTATTCAGCAACAGTGAACAATAAACAAAGCAAAAGCTGCATTTTTCTTTGGAAGTAGGGACTGTTTGCCTTTCCATCCCTCAACTCACTGCTATCCATGTGGATGTCCCTAATGACTCTGCTTCCACCACTGGCAACGCATTCCATGCATTCATAACTCTCTGTGTAAAGAATTTTCTTCTGACGTCCCCTCTATACCTTTCTCCTAAGGTCTTAGAACTATGACCCCTCGTACCAGTCAATTCTGCCCTGAGGAAAAGTCTCTGGCTATTGACTCTATCCATTCCTCTCATTACATTGTATACCTCGATCAGGTCACCTCTTTTCCTCCCTCTCTCCCAAAAGAAAAATGTGAGCTTATTCAGCCGCTCTTCATAAGGCAAGCTCTCCAGTCCAGGCAGCATCCTGGTAAACCTTCTTTACACCCTCTCCAAAGCCTCTGTATCTTTCCTATAATAGGGCAACCAGAACTGGACACAATATTCCAAGTGTGTTCTCACCAGGGACTTGCAGAGCTGCAGCAAAACCTCACAGCTCTTGAGCTCAATCCCCCTGTTAAGCAAAACGTACAGTTAATGAATGATCACTGCCCTGAGGAACTGGGTGTCAGCAAAGTCCTGTGTGGCTTGTTCTACCTGGCACTGCAGAGTTCTGATGTAATCCTCTTTCTGCTCAATGTCCTCATCTTCCTTTTTGGAAGGCTGCTGCCACTCCCCCAGCTCAAAGTCTATCACATCCCCTCTTTGCCTGCTTCAGTTGTGCAGTGCACATCACGCGAGGATAACACGACACCACCTTCTGTTTTGAACTGTACTGCAGGGCTGCCCCAGTTTTGATTTGAAGTACCTCAGCATGCTCCTTCCAGTCTCCAGCAGTGACCTCCCAACTTCCCCAATCACAGCACTAATCTCTGATAATCCACCCCAAACATTCAGTGAGCTGACCCCATCACCTTGAAATAAGAGCTAATCCTTTTAGCCTTCCCGATTACCTGCTGTACCTGTGTGCGACCTTTGTGTTTCATGCAAAAGTCTCGCGCCCCAGCTCCTTTCTGCAGTTTTTCTTCAAGTAAATAATACTCTGAATTAACTCCCCAGAGGGTAGTATCCCATCACCAATCACCCTTGATTTACATGTGGAAGTTAATTGACACTGATCCAGCTTGCTCAGAACCAGCTGAGTGAACAGAGCCTCTGACACTCCTGTTTGTATCTGTCAGCCAAGGCTCCCTGATTGGGTTTGTTGATCTGACCCAGTCACGGACCTCTTACTCTGAGGTCCACCTGGCTGACCTTGTTACATCACTACACTCTGCTCTTCTGTTCTTCCCTCAACAGTTACCATCTGAGAGAGACAGTTTGTTCCCTGCCCTCAGAACGAGAGAATATAAAGCAATCTGCTCGGTTCCCCATTCTCAGTTGCATTCAACGGTTCGTGCTGTAGTGACTGTGCACGTTGACCGGGTTTGAGCAGAAACTGTGGATCTGCTGTGGTTTCCTGGTACAAATTGTCTTTGGAAATCCTTGCCAAGAAGAGATTCTTGATCAGTCAGAAACTCAAGAATCTGTGGGGAAAGGGTAGAAAAGTGAACATGAGTGTCAGATCAGCCATGATCCTATTGAATTGTCAATCTAGAGGCTCAAAGGCCTACTGCTGTTCCTGTTTTGTATGTTTTGTACCGTCTAACAAACAACTGGTTTGTGCTATCCCAGCTCCTATATCCTATATATGGGGGAGATATCTAGTACCTATAGTTCACTATAGATCACACCTCCAAGGCAAGGAAGAGATATGCAATAAACCAAGAACTTTTTTACCCCCTCATCAGACCAAAGATGTGAAGGTCAGGTGAATTGACCATGCTAAATTGCTCATACTGCTAGGTGCATTAGTCCGAGGGAAATGGGTCTGGGTGGGTTACTCTTCGGAGGGTTGGTGTGGACTGTTCGGACCGAAGGGCCTGTTTCCCCACTGTAGGGAATCTAATCTAATCTAATCATCTCGCATGTTTTCCAACCACAAGCTCTTTCCAGTTATAGCTATTCTATATAACCTGTACCTTCAACTCAAAATCCCACAGAAATGTTCTTAACCTAGTATGTTTGATAACGCTGTTTCTAGTTGCCCTTTATCATTGACTATGGGGCAAGAGTTAAATTCGATGTCACCTTGGCTCAGTGATAGCATTTCTGTCTCAAAGTCAGAGGAAGAAAAGCTTGCACTTATGTAGTGCCCTTTGCAATCACCAGGTGAACTGGAGCACTTTTTTGAGCTGATTACAGTATATCCCAAAAACTACTAATCACTGGGATAATATCAGTGTTGAAACCACAATCTGGAGTCAGGTGACTTCACAACCAGGAGGTATGTGCTGATTTGAGGTCTCCTCTTTCAGATGAAGCAGTTGCTGCTGGGGTAAATTTGCCATAATCCAACAGGAACATTGGGCTGCTCGCTGTCCCTAGAGAGATGATGGTGGTGTTTTAACCTGAGGGTCACCCTGCCTCAGGTGAGGGGAGAGGTTGAGAAGAAAGGAACACCCAGGGCTCTATTTGAAGAACCGCAGGAGGGCCATCCAGATTTCCCAACCAACTTTTTTATCCTTCTGAAAACAAAGCACTGATTAGTCTGTCGCTTATTTAATTGCTGTTTTCATATGTACTGTGTGTTTGTCAAAGGAAGAATTGTACCTACACTTTAAACATAATCCTTTGGTCATATAGTAGTCTGGATTGTTCTGTAGGTGTGAACGGAACAATTTTGTTTACATTCTAATATTTACTGCTAATAACCAGGTGACATTAAACCTGTGGGCTCTGCTGTTTGTGTTTTGCATCCCCTTCTAAACAGAATCTGTTGTTAGCTGTAAGTTGCTGAGCCATCTCAACCTGATGTCTTAACACAATTGCATGCAGCTACGCTTGGAAATAGAAAGTGTGAAATTTGTCATTTTGCAATGTAATTGAGGTATTTTGAAGTTTGCATAGTTGCTGTACTTGTGTACTGGAGGCTGTTTTATTGGTTGTTTTATTAATAACCTCTATCTGCTGATTAGTCCCCTCAGGAACTGTATCTTTTGAAAATATTATATTCTTCAGCTGTACCAATCTGACTTAAATCATTAAAAAACAAAAGTACTGCGGATGCTGTAAATCAGAAACTGAAACAGATATTGTTGCCGGAAAAGAAATGGAGAAATTTCTCTGTGAAGACAAATCAAAGTTGGCGTTTCGGGTCCAAAACGTTAATCTGAAATGGTAACTCTGATTTCTCTTCTCAGATGCTGCCACACCTGCTGAGCTTTTCCAGCAATGACTTCTGTTTTAGTTTACATCATACCTGTGGGCGGCACGGTGGCACAGTGGTTAGCACTGCTGCCTCACAGCACCAGAGACCCGGGTTCAATTCCCACCTCAGGCGACTGACTGTGTGGAGTTTGCGCATTCTCCCCGTGTCTGCGTGGGTTTCCTCCCACAGTCCAAAGATGTGCAAGTTATGTGAATTGGCCATGCTAAATTGCCTGTAGTGTTAGGTAAAGGGGTAAATGTAGGAGAATGGGTGGGTTGCGCTTCGGTGGGTTGGTGTGGACTTGTTGGGCCGAAGGGCCAGTTTCCACACTGTAAGTAATCTAATACCTGACTGATTTTCAGGAACACAGGAAAATAATTGTTTCAATACAATGATATTGTGATGACAGGTTTTGAATCATCAAAGATTCGGTGTAAAACTGAAATGTTTCGGCCAGTGTGCATCAATTTAATAAAGGTTAAGTTGCCAAAGTCCCGTGGATCAATCTTCCTCATTGAAGAGGAAAGAGACTAAGGAGAGTCCTTCATCGTAACCTCAGCCATTGTGGGAATTAATGCTGTTGCCATTACTCTGCATTATAAACCATCTCCATTTTAAAAGAAAAAATAAGTTTATATCATGTTGCAACTTGGAAGGATTATCTAAGCTGAGGACTGCAACTCATGACAAGACAATGTGAATAATCTTGCAGAATAAGCAAATAATTAGCAAATTAATTTCAATACCGTTTAAATGAGATCACACATTTTGGAAAGAACAGGGAAGTCATGTTTTACAGGAATAGTGCGGGTTGAAGTAGGGTGGAGGATTGAAGGTAAATTCGCCATAATCCTACCGAACCATTGGGCTGCTTTCTCTCATTCGAGAGAGATGACTGGTGGCGGTTTAACCTGATGGTCACCCTGCCTCAGATGAGGTGAGAAGATGAGAAGGAAGGTCCTTTTGTGTTAACCCCAGCCAGTGTTGGAATTGAACCTACCCTGTTGGCAACTGACCCCCAGGCTCATTCAGGCATGGGAGATGGGGGCGGGGGGGGGGGAGCGGGTGGGCTTTGGTGGGGATGTTTTCCTTCACACTCCTGACTTGTGCCTTGTCGATGGACGGATTTTCAGGAATCAAGAGGCGAATTATTCATGGCGAGATCGCCAGCCTGTGCTCTGTTGCTGTAGCCAGTGTATATGGGAGCATGCAGCATGGTAACAGATCCTTCAGTCCAAGCTGTCCATGCCAAACATAATGCCAAACTAAATTAGTCCCACTCATTTGGGTTTGCCCATATCCCTCCGAACCTTTGCTATTCATGAACCTATCCAAATGTCTTTTAAACATTGTAACTGTACCTGCATCCACTACTTCTTTTGAAAGTTCATTGCACATGTGCACCACACTGTATATTATTTTGAATATTGCCCCTTTTTTTTTCTTTTTAAGCCTTTCTTCTTAAAAATAGGCCTCTAGTCTTGAAATTGCCCACCCTAGGGAACAGACACTTGTAATTCACCTCTGTACCTCATGATTTTCTAAACCTTTATAACGTCATCCCTCCACCTCCTATGCTCCATTTAAAAAAATGTCCCAGCCCCTCCTTTATAACACTCCAGTCCCGATAAATCTTTTCTGAACCCTCTCCAGCTTAATAATATCCTTCCTATAACTGGGCGATCAGAACTGCACACATTACTCCAGAAGAGGCCTCAACCAACATCCTGTACAACCTCAATAAAACAAACCTTCCAGCTCAAAGAGCAAACGTATATCCCAGAACCTCAACCTGAGCTACAACTCTTCTCCGAACTCAATAACATCCCAACTCCTATACTCAATGGTCTAAGCAATGAAGGCAACTGTGCTTAAACGCCTCCTTGGCCCGAGCTTCTTGAAAAGGATGGTGGAAACCGAATTTAATTGTAATTTCAAAAGGGAATTGGACATTTTTTTTTGAAAAGGACAATTTTATGCATGGCTATTTCTTAACCATTCTATCTACACGTGACAAACCTCAAAGAATTATGACTGGCCCAGTTCAGTTTCTGGTGAATGGTAACACTTGAGAATATTGACCATGAGGTTTCATTGAAAGTAATGCCATTGAATGTTAAGTGGTGTTGGTTAGATATTCTCTTGTTTGTATGATTAATGATACAAATGCCACATGTTCAGTTGCCCAGATCTTGCTGTATTTGGACATTGACTGCTTCAATATTTACGTCTGCTGCTGAACATTGAGCAATCATCAACGATTTCTGACATCATTTTGAACGAAAGATCATTCATGAAATAGCTGAAGATGGTTGTGCCTTGGACACTACTCTGAGGAACTCTGGTGGGGATGGCCTGGAGCTGTGATGACTGACCTCCAATAACCACAGGTCAGGCAGCATCCAAGGAACAGGAAATTCGACGTTTCAGGCCAGAGCCCTTCATCAGGAATTCCTGATGAAGGGCTCTGGCCCGAAACGTCGAATTTCCTGTTCCTTGGATGCTGCCTGACCTGCTGTGCTTTAACCAGCAACACATTTTCAGCTCTGATCTCCAGCATCTGCAGACCTCACGTTTTACTCCAATAACCACAACCAACTTTTGTGCCAGGTATGACTCCAGCCAGCAGAGAACACCCTCCTCCCACACGGATTCCCATTGACAGTAAGTTCACAAGGGGCTGCTCGATGTCAGACTTGGTCAAGTGGGGCCTTGACATCAAAGGAGGTGACTGTCACCTCATTCCTGGAAATCAGCTCCTTTTGTCCATGTTTGGACCATGTCCGTAAGTCAGGAGCTGAGTCTACTATTTAATTAATGTAATCCTATGTAACATGAAGCTTGACTGTTCAAATATCTCTTACAAGTAGAGTAGCAGCATTGTTGAAAACATATATTCTTAGTTGATCTCTTGTACTATCACTCAAAGTTAGTGAGGAGAACTAATTATAGAAGCTTTGTAGCATTAGCATTTGTTTCTCTTCCTGTTGTTACTTTAGTTTCTTCCCCATTAGAACTGAAAATGTGTTGCTGGAAAAGCGCAGCAGGTCAGGCAGCATCCAAAGAGCAGGAGAATCGACGTTTCTTGCATGAGCCCTTCAGGGATTCCTGAAGAAGGGCTCATGCCCGAAACGTCGATTCTTCTGCTCTTTGGATGCTGCCTGACCTGCTGTGCTTTTCCAGCAACACATTTTCAGCTCTGATCTCCAGCATCTGCAGCCCTCACTTTCTCCTCCTGTTTTTTTTTCCTTCCCCATTAGCCAAGTCTCTGTGTTGCTCACTTGATTGCAGTGTAACTGATTTGGATTTGGGACGTGCTATTTGGAGCAGAGTAGGCCATCGTTAATGTCCAAGAGTAAAAGCAGCCTGACCTCGGTCAGCAAAAGAAAGCTGATGACAGCACGTCATAGTGTTCTCCTGAGATGGCGGTGGTTGGTGCTATTGAATTATACACCACAGAAGCTAGCCCAGCTCCTCTTAAGACAGCTATTTGATTAGTGCCACTTTCTCCATCTTTAGAAATCTTTGTCTTTTTCAAACAGCCATCCAATTTGCTTTTTGCAAATCACAATTAAGTCAGTTTCCACCAACCTTTTTCAAGCAGCTCATTTCAGACTGCAACATGTGAATTAGCGGTAAGATGAGGCCACTCAGCCCCTTGAGTCTGATCTGCCATTTTAATAAGACTAAAGCTGACCTCATTACTCCTGATTCGTTGCTAACACCCAGATTTTTTTGCCCTCTTGCTATCTACCTCTGCCTTAAAAATATTCAAGGATGTTTCTCAACTGGTGTCTTAAATGGTTAGTTTTAAACAGCAACCTCAAGTTCTCTATTCTTTCACAAGAGGAAACATAGTTTCCACCAGCATCCTGTCAGGACACATCAGCATCTTACACATTTCAATTAAGTTGCTTCTAACTCTTCTTCCACTGGATACGAGCCTAGCCCTGTCCAACCTTTCCTCCCATGACAAGCAGCCCATTCCAGGTATTAGTCCAGTCAACCTTCTCTGAATTGCTTCCAATACACTTCTATCCTTCCTTTGCAAAAGGGATAGTAAAACTGTATGACTGAAAGATAACTCCCATTCTCCTCACAATAAATTATAACATTTTAGTAATTTTCTGAATTATTTGCTGTATCTGAATGCTCAGCTTTTGTGAAATGTCATGTAGTAAGATGTCCAGACCAGACACTGGTTATCTTAAAATCAGTGCCCTTGATCTTACTGGTACCTCTACAACCTACCCTGAACTGGTTGCTCCCTATCTATCCTTGATAAAATTCAGGGGAAGCTTGACAACAGAAAGAGAGAGAGAGAGAAAGGAACAGTGTTATGCTGTTAACACAAGGAGGACTGTAAGGAGGTTAGTGTGGAGCATAGATGCTACCATTGACCAGTTAGAATGGTCTGGTGCTTAATGATACTAAGTACATTTATAATTCCATTCTATCTAAACAATCACAGTTTAAAAACATAATTCACAGGAAAAAAAGGCAGGGGCCAAATAATGTTTTCCTTCTCATTTGCAAAGTAATGCCCCCTTAAAATGTAACTTGCAGGTTTTGTACTTTGGCAAGCTGAAATATTGATTTTTCTAATCATTACCTTCCTGAAACTGTATCAACATTTTGGCTGTTCTATTGTGTCAGGTGCACTTAACTTTAGCATCCACTTGGTGGTGTAGTGATACACATCATACGCTATTTACTGGTGTCTGTAAGGAAGGAAGGTCGAGTTATGTAATGTTTAAATTTGTGGGGATATGAAGAGGGATGATCTTCGATGCAAATTTCCAGTTGAATTTTGCTCAGTTATTTTTAGTTTAATATCAAAATACTAGCTAACCCTGAATGGTTGGTTGGATATGGCTGTTTTCCCCTGTAATCAGTTAATATCAGGCACCTACTTATCAGTAAAGGGCACCTTGGCCAAGCCTTGTGGCTGCTCACCTGACATGTAGACATCTCCAGGAAAAGGTTTTTGGATAGGATACGATATGGGAACCTTGATTAATTCCCACCCCCTTTCTAATAGTGTTCAGAGGCACTAATGCTCAGTTATGAGCCAAATACACTCTGTTCTGTGACCATGGCACTCACTATAGATCACCAAAAACCAGGGCAGAAAGGTGAAAATTGATAGCTATCGAAGCAAATTTGCAGGGATAGGAACTTTGTTGGACTCATTAAGTCTGATTAGATTAGGATGCTAACAGGAATGGGGTTGTAGAATGTTTCAAAGAATATTTTCAGAAATGTAGCTTTAAGCCCAACAAGGGAGGATACAGTGTTGGATTTATTTTGAGTAGCAAAATCGATCAAGCAAATGACAAGCAAGAGAACACTATGGGCAGCACAGTGGCACAGTGGTTAGCACTGCTGCCTCACAGCGCCAGAGACCCGGGATCAATTCCCGCCTCAGGCAAGTGACTGTGTGGAGTTTGCACATTCTCCCCGTGTCTGCGTGGGTTTCCTCCGGGTGCTCCAGTTTCCTCCCACAATCCAAAGATGTGCGGGTCAGGTGAATCGGCCATGCTAAATTGCCTGTAGTGTTAGGTAAGGGGCAAATGTAGGGGTATGGGTGGGTTGCGCTTCGGCGGGTCAGTGTGGACTTGTTGGGCCGAAGGGCCTGTTTCCACACTGTAATTAATCTAATCTAATCTAATCTAAAAAAAAACTCCAGGAAAATAAGGAATGAAGCCTAATAAAATTCACATTGAGTTTTTGACTCCTTTTCTCAAACCAAGGTGCTGAGTCCGAAGGAGTTGATGTTGGGAGTGAAAGGGACCTAACCCAGGGTTAACTGGTTGGAAACACTTGAGCCAGGTAAAGGATGTGCAAATATTTCCTGGACTGATCGGAAAAACTTTTGCACAGAGAAATTTGAAATAAATGAGTACATTTATTTGTTTTCTTGTACCCCCTGTCAGGGGTGAGAGGAGCTCAGTATGCTGTGAAGATGTGTGAATATATTCTGTATGAGATGATCACTGTCCTATAATGCATCACTTTTGCACTCACATTGTGTCTGGTCATAATCCAACAGCTCGCTCACTCCGCAGGCTCAATTCTGCCCTCGGTCTGTTTTTCAAATTGAACCTTTTTAACTTTTCAAACATGAACAAATTAAATAATTTGCAAAATTTATTTTTGTATTGAAAAGCACTTTTTTTGTTTCAATGGCATTGTATCCAGAGCTCACCTGAAACCCAGCAGACTGTGGAATAGAGTAGTGGGAGATAAACGTATTATGATGGAAGGTGTACACAATGTATTATTTTGGGATTTGGATTACAAAATCGAGGTAAATGGATGGGAGCCTGTTCTGTAAGGTTTACTTTTAAGCTGGTCAAAGTAATTTGGGACAATGAACTGAGTGCATCAATTCCAAGCAAGTATGTGACTGTGGTCAAGTGCTTACGAGAGCTCCTGTATTATTAATGGATGGAATGTTTACACTGCTGAGATTACAACAGAGAAAAAGGCCATCAGTTTGGGTTTGCCTTCAGAGCAGAAGGTTCAAGGTTTCAGTCCAGAAAGGAGACGCTCCTCCGAGCGAGAGAACCAGGTTGAAGTTCAGGGGAACCAGTCCCCCCTCGCTGATTTGTAAAGTTGCAAACCGGGAGAGTTTGATTGAGCTTTTCACCTTCACATAGGGCTTCATATGTTAAGGCAAGGCCAACATTCTCTGAATGAACAATAAAGAAAACAGTGAAAAGTCCAAGCCAGACCACACTCAAAGAAATCGTAAAATTGTCTTTGCAGTCAAGACCTAAAAACTGAGAGGACAATTAATTAAAAACATTAGAGTTGAGATGGGGTAAAACTTCTCTGGATATTTAAATGGATTCTATTTGAAATAGGTTGAAACTTTGTTTCCTTTTAGAATTAGAATCCCTATAATGTGGAAACAGGCCCTTTGGCCCAACAAGTCCACCCAGACCCATTCCCCTACGCATAACTCCTGACTAATGCACCCAACCTACACATCCCTGAACACCATGGACAATTCATCTTTGGATTGTGGGAGGAAACCAGAGCACACCCACACAGACACTGGGAGAATGTGCAAACTCCACACAGATAGTTTCCTGAGGCTGGAATCGAACCTGGTTCCTGGCGCTGTGAGGCAGCAGTGCCAGCCACTAGGACACTGTGCCGTCTGTGTTTGTTTTCTGTTTGTGTTGAAATTATTATAGTTTTAGATTAAAAACAAGGACTGCAGATGCTGGAAACCAGATTCTAGATTAGAGTGATGCTGGAAAAGCACAGCAGGTCAGGCAGCATCCGAGGAGCAGGAAATTGATGTTTCGGGCAAAAGCCCCTCATCATTATAGTTTTGTTTTCCTATTTCTGTTGTGAAGGACAACAGAATAAGTTTCAGTGACTCACCAGCATGACAACTGAAAGCAAGCATTAATTCCATGGTCTATCAAGCTAGAGTTCTCCTGGAATCTGATTTGTCCTATATCACCATCAGAAGCAGAATTGCAATTTCCACATCTTAAAAGCATTGAGTCTTAATAACTGAAAGCAGGCAACAGAGCAAGTGGAAGGATGACCATCCCATTGTACTACCCTAACTGTGAAAGGAAGCCCTGGAGAATGTTCAGGTTGTGGATTCTGTCACTGTTCTGTTTTATCTGAAGCCTGCCTGAACTTAATGTGGTCACAGTAAAAGGAAGGTTGGGGGTGATGTATCTGCCTATGCATTGAGCTTCAGATTCAACCATATTTGGAAATCATGTCATTCTGTAAGTTTTTATAGATGATCTGACACAGACACAAATTCTGAATGTTGACAACTTTACTCGCATGTTGCCTTTTTCAAGTGAAAGGATTTTTTTGAAAGCACCTCAGCCAAGCCTTGTGGTATACTTAACCAGCATATCTCCTTCCCTCTCCTCTGCCATTCCCTCTCTGTGCCTCTCTCTCCCTTCTCCTCCCCCACTTCACTTCCTCCTCCTCCTACCTCCCACTCTGCCTCTCCCACCAGCACCAAAGAAGCACACAGTTAGAGGAAAATGGTCATAGGAATGAAAAAGAATCCAAATTGTGGAACTTTCTTTAAACAAGAAGAACTTCTGGAGTCTTTGCCCTTCAATAAAATGTTGTATCACCTGGTTGTTAAGGGATAAGCATGGCTGAAGCTAATTTACACTTTGCTTTGATTTCCTCTCAAGGCCTTTGGATGTAGTACTGCGATGAGGATTGACTAAGCTGCTGAGCTGTTGTTAGTGCAGAGCAGAGAGTGTTTTGAAGTCTCACCTTGCTCCTGAGCTGCTGTACCTCTTGCAGTTTCTGCAGTTATTCTTACCAGCCTCCTTGCTCTGCTTAATGCAGAGAAACCTGACTGTTATCAAGTCATGTCTTAATATCATGCGCTTTTTAAAAATGTGTCCATGTGTGAGCATGGCAGCAGTTATTGCCCTCCCCTGCAGGCAACCCCACCCGGCCCAGTGAGGGTGGTAGTGGTGAGCTGCCATCTTGAACCACTGCGGTGTTTGAGCTGTAGGGGCACCACAGTGTTATTAGAAAGGGAGCTTCAAGATTTTGACCCAGTGAACACAGCAACAGTGATTTAATATTTCCATGTTAGGCTGGTGTATGTGTTAGCAGTGTTTCTCTGCATTTGCCCTTGTCCTTTTTGAGCTTGTGCATTTGGAAGCTTTAATAATTGGAATGAGGTCACTTCATAAAATAAGTTCCTGATTGGACCAAGTTAACAGTCTCAATCAGGAAGTCCTGGCTGACAGATATAAAGAAGAGTCAGGGTTCTGCTCACTATCGGAGCCGGCTCTGAGCTAGTTGGGCCATTGTCATGTACTACGCACGTGTAAATAAAGGGTGACTTGGTGATTGGATACCAGCTTTCATGGAGTTATTTTGGTGGTGACAAGAGAGGAACCTGTCCCTGAAGAGATTTGTTCACAACAGTTGTCTTTGAATTGAGCTTAGCATTTCTGGCAATAGACCACTATTTGGGAAGCTTGACTCATTTGATCCTGTGTTTGATGGCTGGGCCCGGTATGTGGAAAGAATGCATTTTTTTTCAGGCAAATGACATTGGGGCAGACGAAAGCAATGAGTAATTCTCCTGACAGCTTGTGAACCCACAGCTTTTTTGGTTATTAGGAGTCTCACTTTCCCTGAGGTACCAGACACTAGAACCTTTCAAGAGTTGAGAGATTTGGTTAAGGAATATTACAATCCCAAACCACCTCAAAATCTGAGACTGTTGGTTTTACTCAGCAATTTGAGAACCACGGTAGTCCATGTGGGGATTTTTGATGCAGTTAAGGTGACTGGCAAAGGTATATGACTATGTTTTAATCCTTAATGAGATATTAAGAGACCATTTGGAATGTGGGATTAACAATGTAACCATGCAAAATTGTCTACTAACTGAAGCCCAACTGGACTTCGAACAGGCTCTGGTTTTGTCATTGGAAAATGCGGCAAGTGGAGCATGAGTTATGGGGTTTGCTGATGGAAATGGACACCCTTGCCAGGCCGACTGAGCTTTGGGAACACCACTTATGTGGTGACACTGTGGCTTTAAGAGATGTATTTTTGTCCTTTTTGTCATGGAGAG
The DNA here is from genome assembly GCF_020745735.1 of Hemiscyllium ocellatum. Classification (NCBI taxonomy): domain Eukaryota; kingdom Metazoa; phylum Chordata; class Chondrichthyes; order Orectolobiformes; family Hemiscylliidae; genus Hemiscyllium; species Hemiscyllium ocellatum. The sequence continues at coordinate 128,751,643 of NC_083404.1, forward strand.
GTTTTAAGACTGAACAGTCTATTTGGACCTGATAAAGTAAACAGCTCATGGAGCTATTGGATTTTTTTAAAAGTCGGAACAATAGAAGCAGCCTGAATGGGTGGGGTCAAGCTCCCATAGAACCAGGATGTTTTGTTTTCGTAGCAGTTGCTGATCAGGATATGAAGATGTGGAAGCTCTTTCTCTTTTTTTTCCCTTTCTCTCCATTGTAGCTAAAGGCTGGGGCTTCTCTTCCTGCTGCTGGAGATGCGTGTGAGATAATCTGTTTTACTGACTTTGCCTTTGTCAAGGGGGTGTTTATAAGATGATAATCTATTGGAACAGTTACTGTTTAGTAGTTAAATAATCTATTATTCTGTTAGGTTTTCCAATAGAGTTACAGCTAAGCCAATTATTTTCTTTATTTTTCTTTTTGTATTTTAACTACAGTGTGGGTCTTTGCTTTATATCTAGTCGTTTGACTAGTTGAATTGCATGTGAAATGCAACACCTTACACCTACCTTTTTAAAATCAAAAAAGTTTAGGATCTAGACCTTAATATATTTTGATGGGATTTTGGTCGGCTCTATAACACTTGAGTGAAGGCAATTGCATAGCCTCACTCAGGACATATCATGAACTGAAGGACTGTAGGTCAGCAAAACTCTAAAACAAAGCCAAAACTCAGCCAATAGTTAAAACTTTAATGAGATCCAGACTGGCAAGCCATTGTTGCTACCAGTAGGTGTTCTTGAGATAGGGCCTGAATTGAGTAAGAGAATCAGGCCGGTGTCCAGTAGAGTGCACACCCTCGAGAGTCTATCTGCAGCTGGTTTGGAACAGTTAAATAGCTTTGCACATCCAAATCGGAGCCAGTCAAAATAAATGTCCAGTGAAATATTCACTTAGTTCTAATGGAGATGGATACAGCAGCGCCGGTATCAGTAATAGCAGAGCCAGTCTGTTCTAAAATTCACTCTGGACTCCAACCCTTAAGTTTCTGCAAAATCTCAGCTAGACTGAGAACCTATACCAGGGAACCTTTTACAAATTAAGGATACAACTTCAGTTCTGGTCTCTAATGAGAAGCAGCTGGATCAGTTGCCATTGATTGTAGTAAATGGCTCAGGCCCAAACTAGATTAGATTAGATTACTTAGTGTGGAAACAGGCCCTTTGGCCCAACAAGTCCACACCGACCTGCCGAAGTGCAACCCACCTAGACCCATTCCCCTACATTTACCCCTTTACCTAACACTGCAGGCAATTTAGCATGGCCAATTCACCTATCATGCACGTTTTTGGATTGTGGGAGGAAACCGGAGCACCCGGAGGAAAAACACACAGACACGGGGAGAATGTGCAAACTCCACACAGTCAGTCGCCTGAGGCGGGAATTGAACCCGGGTCTCTGGCACTGTGAGGCAACAGTGCTAACTACTGTGCCACCGTGCCTCCCATAGGGCAAAATTGGATGGTCAAGGTAAAAGATCTACCTGGATTGGCTTAACGTTTTTCGATTAGAAAATGGTTGCCTAAGTGAAGTCCTAATTAAATACCTGGAAGTGTTTTTGGAAGGTCGAGGAGCCAAGGCCACTTTGCACGTTGGCCAGGAAGCAAATCCATGTTTCTGGAAGGTCCATCCAGTGTAACTTATCTTACAGGCAAAAGTAGAGGTGGAAATCAGGAGGCTGCAAAGTGAAGGAATCAACAAGCCAGTCCAGTTTTTGGAGTGCCAGCACTGGTTGTTCCAGTTGTGAAGCCTGATGGGGTTGGTTCCCCTTTTATAGGGATTCAGACAAATGGTAAACAATTTTTCGTGGCTGGATAAATACCCCATTCTTTTGTATAAAGGATTTATAAGCAATCAAAGGGACAATGATTGATTGAAAAGTTGCGCGTATCTTTTGCATACATGGACTCCCAGAGGAGTGTTACTGGTTTAAATTATTGGGGAGATGGGGGGAGAACCCTGTGTCGTAATAGTATACAAACACAAGTTCTGGCTGTTCTACACTGCCCTTCAGAAGATTCACGAGGCAGATTGGTAGCATGTTTGGTTGGTTTTCAAACTCGTCCCAGTATCAAAAATGAATTTGATGCTGATCAAGTGATCAAACCTCCCATAGATATTGAAAGAAAATTTCTGATGAAGGGAGTTCCCCATAACCACGCTCGAGGACACTTTTTAAGTTAACTAACATCCTTCTACGTAGTTGCAGAATTCCTGGTCTGTTGGCTCTTCGTGGGAGCAGCTCAAAGCGAAGGAATTCAAGAAATGCTCATTGAATTCCAAGGAGGGGAGAAATGAAGCTTGAGCCGCCTTGATGTGGTGTGATCACCATAATGATAACAATGAATGCACTGCTTGCCTATTGTCTTAATACTAATGGAAGGAAATCTGCCATCTTTACCTGGTCTGATGTATATCATTCCAGGCCCACAGTAACAGGAATGATTCTAAATTGTTCTTTTGAAAGATACCAGTTAAGCGACTATGCAAAGTAAACTAAGGAAAGGCAACAGCCACTAGTCAGGAGTTTGTGAAATGAAGGATCCAGGAATCTTTGTCTGGCATACCCACATACTGTGCACACTTATCTACCTAGATTTTTCTATCAATCTGTGGTCTCCGGACTCCCTCCAGTTAAGCAACAATGCTTCCTTTCTTTTGACGTTTTTTAGAATTTTAAATACGTGAACTGCTAAACCCCATTTCTTCACTGCAAGTATTGTAAAGCTTCACTAAAAAGGCCCGTGAGCCAGCCTCTAGACACCCCATCAACAGCCTTACAAAAACAGCATTTTTTTTAATCATGCATTTAATTTGAGCATTGTTAATTCTTTTGTTGATTATTTGTAATTTTCTGGAGGGCATTTTGGAGCTAATAATATTGTTGTGAGCCTGGAGGTCTCATGTAGGCCAGACCGGATAACTTTGGCAGATTTCCTTCGTTGAAGGACATTTGTGAAGCAGGTGGTTGACATCAATTGATGATTATCAATTATCAAAGCTAGCTTGATATTCATGATTGATTAATTGATCTTAAATTCCACCAGCATAGAGGAATGTGAACACTCGTTCCCCGGAACATTAGCCTGTGCGTTTGGATTAATGCCCTGTCATGACCACTACACCATTACCTCTCCAAGTTAAATTTTGGTTCAACTTCCCCGGATAGCCTTTGAGAATTTATATAACCTATTGGCCGAAATGTTGCTGTAGTAGGACACTTAACCATTCATCACTTGTCCTTTCAAATGTAGCTTAAAAATGTGTTGCTGGAAAAGCGCAGCAGGTCAGGCAGCATCAAAGGAGCAGGAGAATCGACGTTTCGGGCATAAGCCAAATGTAGGTTTGTAATTATTATCTGTTGAGTTGCTGAAAGGGAGAAATGATAGAATCACGGTGAGAGAAGCTAAGCATCTGAAATCTGAGTGAACACAGCAAGCAACTATCTCCCTGATTAATCAGACTGAGGCATTGTGGCATTAAATGCACAAAGTACAAATTAGATTGGATGAGTTTGATGTCAGATGCAGTAAACCTTACCCACAGAGAAAGGGATATTGACCTGAGATTTAAAAAAAAGACACCAGAAAAGGTTTATTTTGTTTTACAAATCTTGAGATTTTTTCTAAAATCTCCTGTAATAGTTTTTTTCTCTAAATAAATGTGAAATAATTGTTTAACTTTTTTTTAGTGCCAGTGATGAAAAGTGTGTAATAAGAACTCCTGAGGCTTAACTTTCTACCATGGGTTTAGTCCAAATATACAGTGCAAATATAGCAACTTGATGCCACTTAATCCATTTCAGTGCAGAGGTATACAGGAAGATGCTGTTTTTATGAAGGCTTTGGGGTGCATCTCAATGTGGCTCTCACCTCAGGTAAGTTTGTCATTTAATCTGACTAATGGTGAACACTACTGGTCTTGCTATCGTTTAGCTATCAAAATCTCCATCAATATGTACAAATGCATGAGGTACATGTTTCATCATAACTTTTCATTTGAAAGTTGTTGTTATGGAAAATGCTCTTAAACATGAAGGGCGATCCTGTCAGACTAATTTAAATTGAGTTTCTTCGCAAAACCAACTGCACTACTTCTAATATATTTAGTTAATGATGTTTGCATGATATCAGTAAAGCCTTTGACAAACTCCCATATGGAAGGCTGGTCCAAAAGCTAAGAGTCCATTTAACAAGCATTTTGATATGTTCTTAAAATGCTGGGGCTTGAGTGAGCTTGCCCACACTTTGCAATGCCACCCCAACCCAGTCGTTCAGAGGCTGTGATCTCATTTAGGGCAGTGCCCTACAATCTGTCCCCAGTGGCTATCTCTTGCTAATCACCAGCTTCTCAGTCAGGGTTTGTACGTGATGCTCAATAGAAGCACTTTTTGAAAACAAAGTTCACCATCCCATAAACGCACTTTGAAATGATTTGCATCAAACACCCGAAGGGGCAATGAAGAAAGCACAGTTTTCCTTTGAAGGAAAATAACAATTACCTTGAGTTGTGGAAATTTATAGTTTGAAATCGCTGTTTTTAAGAATTAGCAGTGAGAAATCAAACATGATGTATGCTGCCTTGGAAACATGACTTCAACCTGTCTGCTGTTAAAACCCAGTCCCACTTTACATCTCTGTTCCTGCTGTTAGATTTACACTGAGGGCTCATCATCTATAGTTATTGCTGTCATAGTATGCTGGAGAAAAGACTTGTTTGAAATAAAATGGTAATGGAACTCAAATTGACCACAACTCTCAATCCCACACTTTTAAAATTGTTAACTTTTTAATAACCCTCACTTCAAAATTCCATTGTGAAATTGTTATTTTTGATCAGTCTTCTGTGTGACCTACAAACCATTTCATAGAATCAAATAGTTGTTGAGTCAGAACAGGTCTTGTGTGCTCCATGTTGTCTCTTCAACTATGCTAATACTACTGCTTTTTGTCAACAGCTATGCACCTTCCAGCCTTATCTCTTTATAGACCATTTAGCCCATCAAGTTTGCCCTTCCTTTCAATGGCATGATGGCTGATCTGACAGTTCTAGCTGCCCTTTCCTGCCTCCTCTGCATAACCCTTGATTCCCTGACTAATTTAGGTTAAATGTCTCTCTATCTCAACCTTGATATACTTAACAGTCTCTGCTGTAAAAGAGTTTCTCAAACTCACTATCCTCGGAAAAGAAATCTCTGTCCACTCGAGTGATCTCTTACTCTCAAATTATGCCCTTTAGTCTTGGACTTTCCCAGAAAGTGAAAATAGACTCTCGACATCTACACTGTCAAGCATCTAAGAATCTTTTATTTCCTTTGTTCTTCTAGGTGGTAGAAATTGCAGGTTTGGGAGGAACTATTGAGGCCACGTTGGCGAGATACTGTAGTGAATTTTTTGTAAATTCTGTATTGTGATTTTTTTTTAAAGTTATACTCACTGTACAGTGGCAGTGGTGGAGGATGAGCATGTTCTGGATGTGGTCCAAATAAATGTTCTGCATGTAAAAAGTGAGGTCTGCAGATGCTGGAGATCAGAGCTGAAAATGTGTTGCTGGTTAAAGCACAGCAGGTCAGGCAGCATCCAAGGAACAGGAAATTCGACGTTTCGGGCCAGAGCCCTTCTTCAGGAGGGCTGATGAAGGGCTCTGGCCCGAAACGTCGAATTTCCTGTTCCTTGGATGCTGCCTGACCTGCTGTGCTTTAACCAGCAACACATTTTCAGCAAATGTTCTGCATGGTCCTGGACAGTGTCAATCATCTTGAGTGTTGTTGGAGTTCCACACATCTGGCAAGTGGAGTGTATTCCATCACACTCCTGACTTCTGTCTTGAAGATGGTGGACAGGAGGTCAATCATTGGCTACAGTATAACTCTGACATATTCATTGTCTTCTGCTTGGCACAATTGTTGCTTTCCACAGCTTGAATCAGCTCGAGCCTGTAAATTGACTTGCGATCATGCTATATGTGGGCATGCACTGTTTCACTTTAAGTAAAGGATTATTTCTGATTTAGAGTCATAGATGTACAGCACGGAAACAGACCCTTCGGTCCAACTCGTCCATGCCGACCAGATATTCCAACCCAATCTAGCCCCACCTGCCAGCACCCGGCCCATATCCCTCCAAACCCTTCCTATTCATATACCTATCCAGATGCCTTTAAAATGCTGTAATTGTATTAGGCTCCACTCACTTCCTCTGGCAGTGCATTTCATACACGTGCCAATCTCTGCGTGGAAAAAGTTGTCCCTTAGGTCTCTCTTATATCTTTCCCCTCTCACCCTAAACCTATGCCCTCTAGTTCTGGACTCCCCCACCCCAGGAAAAAGACCTTGTCTATTTATCCTATTCATGAGGAAGGAAAGCCATTGAAGAGACAAATATATTTTTGGAGAAATCATATGTCATAGTAATCATGTTACTGGACCAGTAAACCAGAGGCCTAGTCTGTAAATGTGAAGATGCAGGTGAATTCCACCATAACAGTTTGTGAATTTCATTAACAAAATAAATATGCAAAATGAAGACCATATTGGTAATGGTGATTACCTTTTTTCCATTAAAACTCCACCTAGCTCACTGTTGGCCTTTTGGAAAAGAAATCATCTGGCCTTATCTGGTCAGGCCTATATATGATTCCAGGTCAACTCCTACAAATTGGATAGGTAAGACAATGGACCACATGGACCACAAGGTATCAACATATGCCTTTGTTGTGACTGAATTGAATGCTTATCAGGCCTAGTTGATCCTGTAAAGTCATTCTCACTAACAACTGGAAACTTGGGCAAAATTGGGAGATGTTTATCAGTTAAGATCCCAGAATCCACCGTCACAATCCCTGACTATGTCAGGTCCGATTATCGAGTGCAGAATTTCTACAGTGAATTTGATGCACAAATTGGAAGCCATAAATCATAAAGCAACCCTGAGGATATGAAAGGTGTTAAGTAAATGCATGATAATACCAATGTAACTGTGTTGTATAGCAAGTTCACATGCTGGAAAGCTTTAAAACTTAACAAAAAAAAGGATTAATGATCGATTTGAATTGTGAGGCGTGTAATGATGTGAAAAGCCTCGAGTTAAAAAAATCATGTTGTTTCCACTTCAACCTGGAGGCTTCAGGATTTATGATTAACACCAATTTTAAACTCTCTCATAATTCTTTAAACATTAGGTGATGGAAAAAATGTGCTCATGCTGGTGGAATGGAAGCTTTTAAATGAATTTAGTTGAGTTGCACTTTCCTCTGATTAGCTCTGGTATGACACGTATTTACTTCCTTTGTTCCAAAGAAATTAGCTGGGCACATCTGATAGGATGTCCTCCATGTTTGAAAGTTGGAGCACCCCATTCAGTGCAGTCTAAAGTCCTCAAAACAATTGGCCTTTCCAAAATACAATATAAGACAAATGTTTCTAATCCATATATGAAACAGAGGACAATTTGAACTTGAAAATGAAAGGATATTGTTTGATTCATTAAGTTTTGTTCCATGTATTTTTGTTGGGGAGTGAGTGAATTTTCATTTTAAACTACATTCTGTTTTATATTTATTATTGCTCTAAAATGGCAAACACATAAAATCTATTAAATGTATTTGAACAATATTGTCCATTCTCTTTTAATGCCAGCTGGTACTTAGCTGCAAAACCCCTTACATGTAATAGAACATACTGAAAGGTGTGGCTGCTCAGTCGCAAGTCGTCACTCTTGAACCTGGTGCATTTTATAGTAGTGCTGTTTGTAAAGCGTAGATGCTAAAATGTTGAGGGGGTTGATAACTTTGATTTTGTTGAAGATATGGTCACAATGTTCAGCATTTAGTCAGTCTTCTAGCAGGTTGCAGATAACTGCCACAGCATCGTTCATAAACCAGAACTGCCCTCTGACATTATTGGGGAAGTCAGTGTCAGCACCTGCCTGTTGATCGAATCATGCAGGTGCTGCTCCGAGCAAAATGGACTCTTCTGTTACTCATCTCTCTACTGTCCAGCAGCTGGTGTCTCCCCAGCATAGCTGTTGCCAGTAAAGGTCACACTGTTCCATGTCTGAGATCCAATCTAAATCGGCCAAAGTGGACCCCACCCTGATGTGATCCAGAAAACCCCTCAGCCAAAGCATCACAGATAAACCCTTTCTCACTCATAATCTGAAAGCAGCTGTGAGTACTGAGTATTTATTGCAATAGTTCCATGAACCCCTCGGTCTCTTAGTTCTTTGGAAGTTGTGACACAGGTAGACAGCATGGTTAAGAAGGCGTTTAGCACACTTAGAGTCATAGAGGTATACAGCATGGAAACAGACCCTTCAGTCCAACCCGTCCATGCCGACCAGATATCCCAACCCAATCTAGTCCCACCTGCCAGCACCCAGCCCATATCCCTCCAAACCTTCCTATTCATAAACCCATCCAAATGTCTCTTAAATGTTGCAATTGTACCAGCCTCCACCACTTCCTCTGGCAGCTCATTCCATATACATACCACCCTCTGCATGAAAAAGTTGCCCTCTCTTTCCCCCTCACCCTAAACCTATGCCCTCTAGTTCTGGGTTTCCTGACTCCAGGGAAAAGGCTTTGCCTATTTATCCTATCCATGCCCCTCATAACTTTGTAAACCTCAATAAGGTCACCCCTCAGCCTCCAATGCTCTAGGGAAAACAGCCCCAGCCTGTTCAGCCTCTCCTTGTAGCTCAGATCCTCCAACCCTGGCAACATCCTTGTAAATCTTTTCTGAAACCTTTCAAGTTTCACAACATCTTTCCGATAGGAAGGAGACCAGAATTTCATGCAATATTCCAACAGTGGCCTAACCAATGTCCTGTACAGCTGCAACATGACCTCCCAACTCCTGTACTCAATACTCTGACCAATAAAGGAAAGCATTCCAAATGCCGCCTTCGCTATCCTATCTACCTGTGACTCCACTTTCAAGGAGCTACGAACCTGCACTCCAAGGTCTCTTTGTTCAGCAACACTCCCTAGGACCTTACTATTAAGTGTATAAGTCCTGCTAAGATTTGCTTCCCCAAAATGCAGCACCTCACATTTATATGAATTAAACTCCATCTGCCACTTCTCAGCCCATTGGCCCATCTGGTCAAGATCCTTTTGTAATCTGAGGTAACCCTCTTCGTTGTCCATTACACCTCCAATTTTGGTGTCATCTGCAAACTTACTAACTGTACCTCTCATGCTCGCATCCAAATCATTTATGTAAATGGCAAAACGTAGAGGGCCCAGCATGGATCCTTGTGGCACTCCACTGGTCACAGGTTTCCAGTTTGAAAAACAACCCTCCACCACCATTCTCTGTCTTCTACCTTTGAGCCAGTTCTGTATCCAAATGGGTAGTTCTCCCTGTATTCCATGAAATCTAACCTTGCAAATCAGTCTCCCATGGGGAACCTTGTCGAACGCCTTACTGAAGTCCATATAAGATCACATCTACTGCTCTGTCCTCATCAATCTTCTTTGTTATTTCATCAAAAAACTCAATCAAGTTGGTGAGACATGATTTCCCATGCACAAAGCCACGTTGACTATCCCGAATCAATCCTTGCCTTTCCAAATACAAGTACATCCTGTCCCTCAGGATTCCCTCCAACAACTTGCCAACCACCGAGGTCAGGCTCACTGGTCTGTAGTTCCCTGGCTTGTCCTTACCTCCCTTCTTAAACAGTGGCACCACGTTTGCCAACCTCCAGTCTTCCGGCACCTCACCTGTGACTATTGATGATACAAATATCTCAGCAAGAGGCCCAGCAATCACTTTTAGCTTCCCACAGAGTTCTCGGGTACACCTGAGGATTTATCCACCTTTAACCATTTCAAGACATTCACCGCTTCCTCCCCTGTAATCTGGACATTTTGCAAGATGTCACCATCTATTTCCCTACAGTCTATATCTTCCATATCCTTTTCCACAGTAAATACTGATGCAAAATATTCATTTAGTATCTCCCCCATTTTCTGTGACTCCACACAAAGCCGCCTTGCTGATCCTTGAGGGGCCCTATTCTCTCCCTAGTTACCCTTTTGTCCTTAATAAATTTGTAAAACCCTTTGGATTCTCCTTAATTCTATTTGCCAAAGCTATCTCATGTCCCCGTTTTGCCCTCCTGATTTCCCTCTTAAGTATACTCCTACTTTCTTTCTACTCTTTAAGGATTCACTCGATCTATCCTGTCTGTACCTGACATATGCTTCCTTCCTTTTTCTTAACCAAACCCTCAATTTCTTTAATCATCCAGCATTCCCTATACCTACCAGCCTTCCCTTTCACCCTGACAGGAATATACTTTCTCTGGATTCTTGTTATCTCATTTCTGAAGGCTTCCCTTTTTCCAGCCGTCCCTTTACCTGTGAACATCTGCCTCCAATCAGCTTTTGAAAGTTATTGCCGAATACCGTCAAAATTGGCCTTTCTCCAATTTAGAACTTCAACTTTTAGATCTGGTCTCTCCTTTTCCATCACTAATTTAAAACGAATAGAATTATGGTCAGCCCCAAAGTGCTCCCCCACTGACACCTCAGTCACCTGCCTTTATTTCTTACACCATTGACTATAGGAATTGGCACGTCATGTTGAAGTTGTATAGGAGAAAGTGAGGACTGCAGATGCTGGAAATTACAGATGAGAATGTATTGCTGGAAAAGCACAGCAGTTCAGGCAGCATCCGCGGAGCAGGAGAATCGACGTTTCAGGCGTAAGCCATTCATCAGGTATTATGCCCGACAGGTCGATTCTCCTGCTCCTCAGATGCTGCCTGACCTGTGCTTTTCCAGCATTACACTTCCAACTCTGAAGTTTTACAGGACTCTGAGAGCAGTGCGAACAGTTCCGGTCACCCTGCTATAGGAAAGATTTTAGTAAATTGGAGAGAGTTCAGAAAAGACTTACCAGGATGTTGCCGGGAAAGGAAGGTTTGAGCTATAAGGAGAGGCTGAAACACCTTCCAGTGGGGAAAGGGGGTTGAGAGATGACCTTCTAGAAGTATATAGATAAGCTGAGTAACAAAGGTCTTTTCCCGAGGGTGGGGGAATTCGAAATAGGGGTGTTAGTTTTAAGGTGAGAGGAAAAAGATTTAAAAAGGACCTGAATGGCGACTTGTTCACACAGACGGTGGTTTGTATGTGGAATTAAATGCCAGTGGAAGTGGTAGCTTGAACAGGTACATGGATATGAAAGGTTTATAGGGATATGGGCCAGACACAGAAAAGTGTGGGACTAGTTCAGTTTGGCAACATGGTCAGTATGGACAAATTGAAACAAAAAGAGTTGATCATGCCCCCATTTCTCCTAACGTCAAGACCCCCATCTCCCTGTCTCTTTTTTTAAGAATTCCCCCATCTCTGCCTATACAACCAACTGTCCCAGTCTCCTCCTCCACTTCACCAACACTGGAATCTCTCCCTCCATTCGATCACTGCCCCATCTCCCCCCTCCCCTCACCACCCTCCCATTAGCAATCTTCATTTCACCCCTCCTTCAGCAACAGCTGGCCCCCTCCATCCCCAACCTCCCCTTCCTTCACCCCAATCTCCTCCATGATAAAAAGGCAGGTAGAAGGAATACTGAGTTTTTCAGGCAGGATAAGGCTTTGGTGAGCGTTTAATGCTGACGCGCCCTCAAGTGGGAAAAAAGGTGCAAACGTTTTCAAAGGGGCACGGCACTGTCAGGAATTTGTCTGTTCTCCATTGGAGCTCCTGGTCCCTGGGATGTGACTCAGAGTTTGGGAAGCCCAGTCTGAGTCTTTGGATGTGGAGCAAGGAAGGCACCAAAAGGAGTAACAGAATTTGTGCTGAGTAACACAAGGGCCATGTACAGAAATTACACTATCAGAGATACTCCGTGACTATAAACCAATTTGGGACATCAGGATGCTACATTAATCCAAGTTCTCTTTTTCTTTAAAAATGGTATTTATGTAGTAGCATATCTCCTTTTTCTGCAGTTAGGTCACCCAGGATCAAGTTAATGTCTGGTTTTAAAAAAAAAAATATTTTCTACACAACCCATCCAGCGATGTTTATTACACACCTCTGGAGCATGTGGCACTTGAACCTGGGCATCCTAGCTCAGTGGTAGAGATACTGGTTTGATAGCTGCTCAACCTGCTTTCAGTAACGGTGGCATTTCACTTCTCTGAGTAGGTGAAAAGCTTGTAGAATAGTTATTGATGATTCCTGTGGAGTCAGGACCAAGCTAAAGTATATTCTCTGCATGTCACTTTGATCCTGTTTGTCACGTCACACATTACCTAGGGCTGCATTATAATTCATTTTATTAATAACACGTACCAGTTGGGTACAGTCCCTTAATAGTTACATATAAATTTGGTCGATCTTATTTAGGCTAGAGGGGGCTATGATGTTATTCTCATAACCCTATTTGATAATTGATAATTAAAACCCAAGAAATATTTACTAATCTACATTGATTAGCTGAAATAACCTTAAGTGTGACCTGCCTTTCCTGTTCCGCCATCGAAGAGTAGGATCTGGTTTGTATCTTTGAAACACAGCACAAGTTAGTAAAATCCAAAAATAGGCCCGAGGGCGAAAGGTCCATGAAACCAGTGCCTATTTTTGATTTTTACTGAAGCAGAACACGTTATTCATTAAGTCAGGAGCAGATTAGTATCAGCTTCTTTTCTCCTCTGCATACCAACACCCCCTCCAAAACAAATTGCTCTAAGCTGACTGTGTACTTTCGGAAAATGACCTTTCACCTTTTCGCGTTACACAAGAGATTTAAGGCTTTCATTGCAATGGAATGTGAAGACATGGTGGCACAGTCATGGTAATGTCACTGAATGAATAATCAAGAGACCCGGGTTAATATTCCAGACGCGGATTCATATCCCACCATACCGGCTGGAGGGATTTAAATTCCATTCATAAATATGGAATTGAAAACCGACCTCGGTACTGGTGCCCCATGATTATATCATCAGTTGTCATAGAAGCCCCTCTGATTCATTCATGTCCTTCAGGGATGGACCTGACCTGGTCTGGCTTTCATGTGACACCAGGCCCATAGCTATGAGCTTGGCTCCCAATTGCCCTCTGAAATGGCCCAGCGAACTATTCCGTTCAAGGGTTATTAGGGATGGGCAAAAAAACCAGCGTCTCATGAAAATGCATCAGAAGTCTTTTGCTTAACATTAGGGGAATAGAATTCCGAGTGATTGTTTGAAAGCTTCCATTCACAGCTTCTGGCCAGTGGGCTTCTATGAGATGCATAGCTAATATTTGCATCAGTTCATTCACATCAGGGGGATATGGAAGAGGAGAATGAACTGTGATCTCCCCCTGCAGTGGTTTAGGTACTCGGCGCTCTGGAGGCATTTTTAAAACCAGCTGCGTTTTGGTTGATTGCCGTCCCCTCTGGAGGGAAGCCCTTTTCTGATGTTACTGTGGAGCTCTAGCCAGTGGTTTGTTGCTAACTGGGAGCTACAGTCCATACATGCATACCCATTATTATCTCAGATTGTGATAACGAACCATCTCAGTCAGTAATGTGGATTGGATTCCTTTTTGCAAGGATTGGTTTTGGTATTGATGTTTTGTTTGTGTTTTGGTAGATGGTGATGACCATCCTAAACAGCCTTAAAAAGATTTAAAGTATTTTCAGTTGTTAAGGACCTTTTTCTTCAGTTCACTGTATCATCAACCTAGGGCTCAACTGGCTGGATGCTGAGAGAATGCCGCTTCTGCTTAATTCTGAGATAAAACCATAGAATATTTGTTTTTTAAGTAACTCCATCCTGACCTTGTTTACTCCTTGTTTAAGAAAAAGTACTTTGAGTAAACTATCATTGTACAGAAGCATAAAAACATCTAATCATAAACTTTTCTAAAAATAAGAATCAGAGTTGACAGTAGAGTGCATTGGCCATACAACCCATTTTGTTTTAAAAGCCTAGTTCTCCAAAGTAGGCGTACATCATTCTGATTTGGAGATGCGGTGTTGGACTGGGGTGGACAAAATTAAAAATCACACCACACCAGGTTATAGTCCAACATGTCTGATTGGAAGAACTAGCCTTCGAAGCGATGCTCCTTCATCTGATGAAGGAGCCACACTCCGAAAGCTAGTGCTTCCAGTTAAACCTGTGTGTTGTGTGGCGTTGTGATTTTTAACTTTGTACACATCATTCTATGGTTGGTGGAATGTGGGACTATCGAAAAGGCTATTGCAGGCACTGCGGACGGTTTTCAGAGGTGGTGGTGGGGAATAGTGGTGCAAGAGAGAAGTTGATACTAATCTGCTCCTGACTTAATGAATAACATGTTCTGCTTCAGTAGAGATTAAAAATAGGCACTGGCTGTGCGGACTTTTCGCCCCAGGGACTATTTTTGGATATTTTCACAAATCTTTCATGTCAGAGAAGCTATGGAATTTTCATTTCGGGTCTTGTTCCTAACTTTGAACAATACAAAGGGCACTGCTGATTTATCATGCTGTGTTGGTATTTTTGCAATTTGCCTGCTCAGTGGTGGACTCTGGATTTATTTTGGGTGAGGAAAAGCATGTTTAGCAGTAATACTGTTAAAGTATACTGATGCTTGTAATATGTCAGTGGGCACATGCCATTGTTTTTTAATCAGGCCTAGAAGAGCTATGTGTAACTTGTGTATAATCATGCTCAGTGGTCACTCCCCTCTTTTTTAAATTGAAAAATTCGTTCACAAGATGTAGATGTTTCTGACAAGGCTGTCATTTTCTTATCATCACTTATTACCTTTTTAAAAAGGCAATGGTTAGCTTGAACGGCTACTCTGGTGGGAGCTTTAGACAGTGGATCCAGCGACAGTGGGGGGTGGCTGGTTAGCTCAGATGTTGAAGAGCTGGTGCTTAATGAAACCTAAGGCATGGTCCAATCCCTAGACCTGCTGAGAGAACTTTTGCGACCTGCCTCTTCTGCATACCCCATTGTGGTATCATGGAAAGATTGCTAGGGAGAGAGATACTCATGGTGATCCAAAACATTATTCCGATAGAGACCGGCCTCAGAATATTGCGATGCAAGGGGATCCACATATGTAAATCACAAATGTTTGTGTGTTGCTGCTTGCACTGGAGGCAGTTCAGAGAGTTTTCACTTGGCTGAATCCTGCAAAGGTTAAGTAGGTCAGGGTTATCTTGGTGAGAATTAAGAAGAATGAGAGGAGATCTTATTGAAGTTTCTGCCAGGCCTCAACTGGCTGGATGCTGAGAGCATGCTGCTTCTGCTTAATTCTGAGATAAAACATTAGAATATTGTCGTTTCAAGTATTGTGTGTTGTAGTTTTGCAGTCAGCCCTACATTATGCAACTGCCTGCATAATCATCAGGAGTTCTGCTAATGTGTACAATATTGTCAGTGTCAATTGTAGATCAAAGCATCCAACACATCATTTACGGGATGCTCATCAGCAGAGGGAGAGCATCTCTTTCCATTGCACTGCCAAAATGATGATCGTCTTGACTTAGTTACGTGGACCTGGTGACTTGAAACATCCCAACAAGTATTCCAAGTTGTTCATGAGTTGTCAATAGAAACACCGTTGAAGCCAGGTGCCAACTTGTAGACACTTCCTTCTACTGCCTCCTCGACCATGACCTCCCCTCCCATCACCAAACTCTCATCTCCCAGACCATCCACAAACTCATCACCTCTGGGGATCTCCCATCCACAGCCTCCAACATTATAGTCCAGGAACCTCACACTGCACAGTTCTATCTCTTACCCAAAATTCACAAACCTGACTGACCCAGTTGACCCATTGTCTCCGCCTGCTCCTGCCCCACCGAATTTATCTCTGCATACCTTGAGACTGTCCTGTCCCCTTTGGTCCAGGATCTCCTCACATACATTTGGGACACCACCCACACCCTTCACCTCTTCCATGACTTTCAGTTCCCTGGCCCCCAGCTTCACCCTGGACATCCATTCTCTGTACACGTCCATCCACCATGATGAAGGCCTCCAAGCCCTCCGTTTCCTACTCTCCTGCTGACCCAACCAGTATCCTTTCACCAACACACTCATTCAATTGGCTAAACTGGTCCTCACTATCAACAATTTCTCCTTCGAACCCTCCCACTTCCTTCAGACCAAAGGGGTAGCCATGGGCCCCAGCTATGTCTGTCTCTTTGTCAGGCATGTGGAACAGTCCATCTTCTGCACCTACTCTGATACCATTCCCCATCATTTCCTCTGCTATATCGATGACGAACTGACTGTATCGACGCCACCTCATGCTCCCACAAGGAGGTAGAACAGTTCATCAACTTCATGAACACCTTCCACCCTGACCTCCAGTTCACCTGGACCATCTTGGATCCGCCCAGCCCAACCCCCCCCCCCCCCCCCCCCCCCCCCCCTTTCCTGGACCTCTCCATCTCCATTCTGATAACAGACTCAACACAGGCATCTACTTCAAACCCACCAACCCACGTACAAATGCTCCCTTACTCCCAATTCGTCCACCTCCACCTCCACATCTGCTCCCAGAAGGACCAGTTCCCTTCAGGACATCCCAGATGGCCTCCAACTTCAAGTACCACAATTTCCCTTCCCACATGGTCAGTGATGCCCTCCACCACATCACCTCCACTTCCCACACCTCCGCCCTTGAACCCTACCCCTCCAATTGCAAGAAGGACAGAACCCCCCATGGTCTTCACCTACAACCCCACCAACCTCTGGATGTACCATATCATATATCAAACTGACCCCACCACCAGAAAGATATTTCCCTTCACACCCCTATCAGCATTCCACAGAGACCATTCCCTCCATGACTCCCTCGTTAGGTCCACACTCCCCGCCACCAACCCACCCTCCACTCCCAGCACCTTCCCCTGCCACAGTAAGAGGTGTAAAACCTGCGCCCACACCTCTCCCCTCACCTCCATCCAAGGCCCCAAAGGATCTTTCCATATCCGACAAACACCTCATCTGCTGTGTCCTTTGTTCTTGATGTGGTCTCCTCTACATCAACTCGCGGAATGTTTCAGGGAACATCTCCAGGGGATACGCACCAATCAACCCCACTGCCCTGTGGCTGAACACTTCAACTCCCCCTCCCATTCTGCCAAGGGCGTGCAAGTTCTGGGTCTCCTCCACTGCCAAATCCTAGCCACCCGACGCCTAGAGGAAGGACGCCTCATCTTCCGTCTTGAGACTTTCCTACCACATGGGATCGATGTTGATTGCACCAGTTTCCTCATTTCCCTTCTTCCCCCTTATCCCAAATCCAACCTTCCAACTCAGCACCGCCCTCTTGAACTGTCCTCCCTGTCCATCTTCCTTCCCACCTGTCTGCTCCACCCTCCACTTTGACCTATCACCATCGATCTCCAACCTTCATCTACTTATCACATTCCTAGCTACCTTTCCCCCCGACCCCTTGGATCCCCCTACGTTCCTGATGAAGAGCTTATGCTCGAAACATCAACTCTCGAATACTGCTTGACCGATTGTGTTTTTCCAGCTCCACACCTTTTGATAATCGCAACAAGCTGTCAGAGAAAGCGCTAAAGGACAGTCAGTGTAAGTCCTTGTGTGTTTCCCTTCAGACATAAGATAATTAACTGAATATTCTGGAATTAGTTAGAGTGGAATTGCAGATTGTTATGGATCTGTGATTACAGTAAACAAACTGGTTCAAGGTTGGTGCAGTAAGATTTCCACCGTCTTCTCAACTTTGTGTCTACCACACGCCAGGTTTGTTTTAAACAGGACATTACGGCAAGAAGGCCATCTTTGCTGTATCCATATGAAATGTAATTGTATCTGTCTGTCTCAACTGAGTCCAAGAGTTTGTACAGGAGTTTTCATCATCACTTTTCCCTCACGCATTGCCAAAGACCGGCTTAACAACTCATTCAGACATATTAACTTCTTTGGCGAAAGTAATGTTCCTTATTGGTTTCCTGGCTATTTGACTTTGTGTTGCTCATCTGTTACCAAGCAACATAGCCAAGGTGTGGTGTTGCTATGTTATTTGCTGCATCTATTTACAACTCTGTTTGCCTGAAAGCTGCTTCTCAGGAGTTACCTTTTCACTGTGGGATACTCCCACCTGCCATTCAGTTGGGAGTGAATTAGATCTCTCGCACAATCCTGAGTGAATTGTTTCTGTTTTCTTTTGGATTTGGTTTTAGCTGCCTTGGGGAGGTTATTGCATTATTACAAGAGCCAGATCTACACAAAAACTGATCAACCCCAGAGTAATATTGCTCAGCTTTACTCTCCATCAGAAATATGACAGTTGTTCAGTGAACTGCCACGCGTATAGTTCAGGAGGTGGAACTTTGATTGTTAAGTTATCTTTCTTCCTCACACATGCATTTATTATTCTGCTTCTTATCCAGTAGTTGAATGATATCTTGTAGTCTCCTTTCCCAGTAAACTATAAAGATAGTCACTGCTGTTTCCGCTCAGCTTCCACGGCTTGTGCCAAATCTTTCATTGTCAAAAATCAGATTGCACTGAGCCAGATAGAGATTGTGATGTTGGATACACTGCAGCCAAAACAATTCAATTGGTGGCCCCTTTTCAAAGATACTCAATGTTTCCAAAACTGCAACACAAGATATGATTGTAAGACCAGCTTGAGAATGCAGGATCTGGCCCATTTTGGTATTTAATAACTAGACATTGAGTTGAATGTGTTGAGTATTAAATCCACCAGGACTCTTGAGTGTCTGCACCTTATCTTGAGTTGGGATCATGTGTTTTAGCCAGTTTTCTCACACAGCAATTGTAAGACAAAGGTGTAGGTGTCAGTCACTTGCTTTTCCAACCCTGTTCAACTAGTCAACATGATCATGGTGGCTTCAACTTCACTTTCCAGACTGCTTCCTACAGCTCTTTGATTCCTTTTAAAAATCAAAAGTCTAAATCAGACTTGAACAGATTTGGTGATCCACCCTTCAGAAAGTTAACAAGTCTCCTCAACAAAGGCATTTGACCTCAGCTTAGTCGTCTAGGTTTTACCCACTCTCATACTTTTGTCTAACATGTTCTGTAATTGCTCGGCATTTGTATATAAAAAAAAACAATTTTGACTGTGGAGTAATTTCTGAATTTTTGGATCAAGAAACTTGGGAGGAATGTCAGTATTCAGGAGGCCTTCAATTAAATATAAGATGACGTTAATCAACTTGCAGAATGGCATCTAATTGGCAGATGAATTTCAACGTAGAAAAGTGCCTTTCTTTTTAAATCGTGTGTTGAAAATTGGTTTTCCTGCTACGGGAACATTGTGAGTAGTGTCAGTGTGTTTGCCGAGAGACCAACAGCTGAATTGTTTTGGCTGTGGTATATTGAATTTTATAATCTCGATCTGCCTGAGTTGCAGTCAAATACAGATAAATATTACATTTTAGTAAGAAAAATAAAGGTCACGTTTTGGAAAATAACCGCCTAAAGGGGATAAGAGGAGCAAGGAATATAAATCACGAAAAGTTATGAACGGATTAATGAGGGAGTAACAAAAGTAAACTAAACACCAGCTCTCATTTCTATAGTAGTAAGGTTAATGAACCTTGGTTAGACTGTGTATGGAGCAATTGTTCTGGTCGTTATTTTTGAGGCATTACATTGCTGTAGCTGTAACAACTCTGTACAACATCACCCTCCAAATTAGTCATGGGTTCAAATCCCATTCTAGGTAGTGGAATTTAAATTCAACTATTACAATTTGGAATTGAAAACTAGTTTTAGATATGGATGACCATGAGACAATCATCCTTTGTTCTCTTTTTTACATAAAGAAAAGCAAAAATCTGGTTTGCTGATGTCATTTTGGGGAAAGAAATCTGCCATCCTTGCCTGACCTGGCTGAAATGTGACTCCAGACCTACAGCAATGTTCTTGATTAAATATTTTCCAACAAGCCACATCGTTCAAGGATGGACAATGGTCTCCACATTCAAAGACAGGATAATTGAAAAGCAAGGACATAAAGGAGAGGCTGCAAAAAGAAATGGAGTTTATACGGTCTGTTTTGTTCACAGCAAAAACAAGCTAAAGTTGACCTGGAATTTTGTCACCAAGGTCAATTTGAACTTGAGTCAGGAAATGTCCCGACTTGCTGGAGCCAATCTTGTGGGAATGCTGGTGAATGGTACATATGTCACTGGGGAAGGGGAGTGGCCGGGTGAGGCTCTCTGTTGTATAAATGGCCTTTTGACCCACCAGCTGTCATTTATACCTGTCAGGAAAGAATGATCAGGCTTTATTCCTCTTGAAAAGAAGCGACTGAGGTGATCAAATAAAGATGTTTAAAATTATGGACAACCTTGATACAGGAGAAAGAGGGAGTGGTTTCAGCATGTGGCCAACAACAGAACTGGAGGCCATCAATATAATATACTTACTGAGAAATCAAATGGGAAAAACCTCTTGGAGAACAGACATCTGTGCTCCAGCACTCAGATCATGACAGATCTGATAATCCTCAACTCCACTTTCCTGCCTTTACCTCATAAACCTTGATTCCCTTCTTGATTAAATAAAAATCTGTCTCTCTTGGCATTGAGTATACTTAGCAGCCCTCTGAGGTAAAGAATTCCACAGATTTACTACTGCCGAAGAGAAGAAATTCCTCATCATTTCTGTCTTCAATGTGAAACCCCTTATTCTGGTCCTAGAATCTCTCACCAAGGAGAAATAATCTTTCCACATCTACGATGTCAAGTCCTCTAAGAATAATCTCCTCTATATTTTAAAAATGAATTTCCTAACTGTACTGTTCAGCTGAGCGAAACCACCTGACCGATCAAAAGAGTCGCAAAAAAATACCCACCAATCACATCTGTTTTCTTAATGTTGACAGAAGCAAGAAGGCATTCTGTGCTGTTGGATTTTATCACTGCTATTTTCAAATAGGTCCAGTCTTCACTTTATGAAGCTGCTCACTCCATGCTCTCTCATTGTTGAGACTTCTGTTTTATTGTTAAAACCAAAACTGCAGAATCTTGCCCTTGTTTCAATGAAAGTGTACCTCGTTAAATTGAAGAGAAATAATGTAAAAGTCAGTGATTTGATTTATTTAGTAGTAACATCAGGTGGGCTTATAATGGTGCATTTTTAAATAAAGGACCATTATGCCTGTCTTTTTTGTAGTTGGAGATAAACTATAGAGCAAGCAGATGATTGTACTTGTGTAGAGACTAGGTATGTTAGATCAATATTCTGCCTACAGTGGAGGAACTGATCCTAAGCTACATCTGGGTGTAGGTATCACAGGTCATTATTTATCACCAGTCCCAAACTGACCTTGAGAAGCTGCTGGTGAACTGCCTGGAGCACTGTAGACCTCGTGCAGAAGGGATACCTACAAATGGTGTTAGAAAGGAAGCTCCAGGAATTGGACCCAGTAACCATGAAGGAATGACAGTAACTTTCCATGTCAGGAAGGTGTGTGATTTCTAGGGGAACTTACACGTATGTGTCAGGGTTTGCATGCAGTGTGTTCTGGACAGGCTTGGAATCAGATTGTGATGGCTTTGTTGTTCCACTTCACATACCACTGTGTAGTGCAATCCATTGTGATGACAACAGTTTATTTAGCAGCATTTCCAAGAAGCTGTTAAAGAAATTCTACTACTGCCATCTCCCAAAGTAGGCTTGAGACTTTTTGTATCCATCACTTAAAGCAATCAGTCTCCAAATATCTCAACAGATCTCTTCCACGACTGAAAGATTCAACTTTACTGTTTAAATAGCAAGCAGGCTTTTAGAAAGATGTTGGACCAGGTTTTTCTGTATCCAGTATCTCCCAGGGTTAGCCGTTGGTTAGACATTTCCTGCATCCTTCAGCACAAAAGAACTTCACCTCCAGTAACTTTGAAGCCAGAGAGTGATAAAGGCACAAATTCTGGAGATGAGTGTGTGGTGCTGGAAAAGCACAGCAGGTCAGACAGCATCTGAGGAGCAGGCGAATCCATCTCATTCCCGATGAAGGGCTTTTGCCCGAAATGCCGATTCTCCTCCTCGGATGCTGCCTGACCCTACTGCGCTTTTCCAGCACCACATTCTCGACTCTGATCTGCAGTGCTCACGTTTTACTAACGAGTTTTGGAGACTAAGCATCTGGGAGAACAATCTCGATCTATTTATATAGCACTCTCAATAGAGTAAGTATCTGCTAAGACTTCATGGGAGCATTATGAAATAAAATTTAATGTGAGGGAGAATGAGGTCTGGTGGCTATTAGCTTGATCAAAAAGGTGGGATTTGAACAACCTAAAAGAAGGAAAGAGGGGTAGGAAGATGACGCCATAGGTTTTGGCAGAGAATTTGGAATTTAAGGCCCTGGCAGCTGAAGGGACAGCCGCCAATGATGGGCTAAAATCAGATATTAATATCGGAGGAATGAGGTTACAATAAAGTGGAGGAGCAAGGCCATGGAAAGGCTTCAAAATAAATCCAACAGCAACAACTTATGCATTCAGACATAGAAATGTGTTCTCTACAAAGAAAAGGAATATGTTTAACCTTGGTTTGTCTTTAGAATTTCCCAGGAGCTTAGGTAGCCCATAATTTCTGGTGGCTTTCTCCATAACCACGGAGAAATGTGATTCAGTTGACTTGCCAACCAAAGAGCACCGTTTCTCCTGTGGGGTAAATGGTTGTGATTGTTTGAAACTTGGCATTCTTGTGTTTGTCCTGATCAGTGCAAGACATAAAACTTCGATATGTTTCTCTGTTTAGTCATGAATTTATACAGTTCCTTAAACATCTTGAAACATCCTGAGGTCAGATTTGAATAGCTTGAGATTCAAAGAAAATGTTTTTGAAAACGTTTATGTAGAGCCTTTAATGATTTTAGGAAATCTGACAACACTTGACAGCCAAAGAACATTTAGATGTTTGGTCACTGTAGTAATGCAGGAAATGCAAGCTACCATTTGCAAATAGGAAGTTTGCATAAACAGCAAGGTAATATGGATAAGAGAATGTGATTTTGTGACCATTGATTCACTGTCAGAGGTCACAGGTGAAACTGTCATCATCCTGGATCAAGGTCTGTAGAAGAAGAATGCAAAAGAAATGACATAGATATATGAATAACTTATATGGCTCAGTTCAAAACATATACTCGGTTCCTCAGCTCCAGAAATCATGTGATACACACACACATTATCCATCCCCCTCCCCCTCCCTCTCCCTCGCATACACATGCCAAAACCTAAGTTTTAAGAGTGTAAGACACTGGCTATTATGACTGTACGTTGCTAATAGTAACATTACTAAATACTAATAAGACTCCATAACCAGTGTTGAGTACTGTTGTGTTAATAGTAATTCCACCCCCTCAAGTCCCATATTATTTCTTACTAATTGACTGTAGGTGTAGCGCAACATTAAATACAAATGCCAGTGTCAGTATAACATTCTTCATCCTAGATTAGTTTGATTAGAAATGAGTTGTGATACATAAATACATTTCTTTGGCCATTTTGCTTCTGGTCAGAATATTTTTTTTAAAAGCAATAAAAGACTTGAGTGCCTAGAGAGAAACAAAGTAAACATTTAGAGTCCCTGTATGAGTGTTCTTCAGAGTTTTCTGAAAGAAGTGCAATTGGCCTTGAAACATTAATGTCTGTCTGCAGATGCTGAGTTTATCCAGCATTTTTCAGTTATTATTTCAAGTGAAACATGACAACGCACTGAATCCTTGGACGGTGCATCAACCCTAACCTCAGACAGCAGTTTTTCAGGTTGTTTATCCTGCAACATCCACTTGCTTCCTGAATTGCAGGTAGTTCAATGCTTCTAGCCGAAGCCAGCTGGACACTAATAAAATGTTATTTAGGTGGCATTGAAGAAAGGGAAAACGTTCCATTTGTCAGGTAGAAGCACTACCAATAGCACTCAGCTATCTTCAAAATGATAACTGGTTTTTCCTTTAGATATTTCTGGCGACAGAGTGGAAATGGGCAGTCAGTGTGCTTACTGTACTAGCATGTTCCTATTTTCTGTTCCTCAAACAGAACATAGCCTCCAAAGGCACAATTGTAGTTTATCTTATGTACACTTGTTCTTCCAAAATAAACTGAACCCTGATTGATATGATAAACACTGTGTGGATTGATGCCAAAAATGTCGGAATTTAAGGTCTGGATTAAAGCCACATGTTTGGGTTGTCTCCAACTTAAAATAGCCAGTGTTGTGACAGCCTGGATATTTTTAAATATTATAATAGAAAAATGTAATCCCTCTTCATAATTAATTCACAATGGGAAGGCTTAATGTTTCCCAGATGGATTCCAGAAGATGTCTTGATTCACTTTTTCAAAGCAAGTGCAACTAAAATTGACACGCGTAATTTAAAAAAGGCATTGTCCTTTATCTGGTAACTATACATTAAACTTTTTGAATTTGAATTGAATTTGTTGTCACTGTACCGAGGTACAGCGAAAAGCTTTGTCTTGCGAGCAGTAGAGGCAAATCACAGAGTTAAGTAGCACAGACAAGTAAATAATAGGTACAAGCTAATTAGATTAGATTAGATTTCCTACAGTGTGGAAACAGGCCCTTCGGCCCAACAAGTCCATGCCGACCCACTGAAGAGCCACCCACCCAGACCCATTTCCCTCTGACTAATGCACCTAACACTATGGGCAACTTAGCATGGCCCATTCATCTGACCTGCACATCTTTGGTGCTGTGGGCTGAAACCAGAGCACCCAGAGGAAACCCACGCAGACACTGGGAGACTATGCAAACTCCACACAGATAGTCGCCCGAGGCTGGAATCGAACCTGGGACCCTGGTGCTGTGAGACAGCAGTGCTAACCACTGAGCCACCGTGCCACCCCTATTGTTAAGAGTTTGAGTCCATTCAGTATTCTAACAACAGTAGGGTAGAAACTGTTGCGAAACCGGCGTGTGTGTGTGTGTGTGTGTGTGTGTGTGTGTGTGTGTGTTCAGGCTTCTGTACCTTATCCTCAATGATAGAAGTTGTAGAAAATTGTCATTAACAATGCTTGGAAAATAATACATTTCATCAACATAGGTGCACTGTTTATTTTGTTACGTGTCAGCATACGCACAAATCAAAGAGTATCCTACCAAAGCAGCTCATGTTGAATGTTAATAGGAACATGTGTACCTATTATATGAACCCCTTCTGCAAGCATAGCCAGCAAGGCCCACATCTCATAAACAAATGAAAAGAAAAGTACAGTTGCTTAAAAGATAAGTTTAGTTATTCCTGAGTGGACAAATTATTTCACCAATTGATAAAATTCCATTGAGTTTACAACAGGCGTAACAAATACGGATGTTTATGCTCAACACGTGTCATCACCCGTTCTACTTGCTGCATCTCACCTTATTGACGTATCATTGTATTCCTTTCTCCCCACGTACTTTTATATGGATTCTTTTTAAATACCTCTATATTAGTTGCCTCAATGCCGAGTTTGTAGTAGTAGTTTCAGATTCACACCTCTCTCTGAAATAAAGGATTTACTCTCTTCAATTCTCTTGAATTCACTTTTAGATTTACTGAATTATGATTCTTTATTTGACTCATTTCAAGTTCATTAATACATCTCACTAATATACAGGTCAGCAATTGAAATCTGAGCATAATATAGACCAGAATTTTCTGGGTTGGGAAGCTGGCACCGGGAGAAATTGAGAAGTGCCTGGCATTTTTCTGCCACACTCTCATGTTATCACTGGGAGTGAGCCACGCACCAGAAGCTCAGTTGATTCACAAGTGGTTGCCTTCTCGGCTCCTGCAGATCCAGACCAAACGTACCTGTCTTTGAGAGTGCCAAGCCATTCTCCAGGTGCAGTACCAGCAATGGCCATTGGCAGGTGGTGGCACTGCTGGGCTTCTAGCTGTTTGACTGGGCTGGCAGCTCTTGCAGGTAGTTTTCCATTCTTAATAGGCAGCCAGTCACGTAGCCCTAGTTCCCGCCACCCATCAGAGCAGGGTTCCTCTCTGTTTCCAAGTCCAGCCCATCAAATCTGCTGACTTTGTAGAATTCCACTTATCATCATTATTAATTGTTGAAAGTACATTTGCGTGGCAATTATGTCCTCGGGACATTGCGAACCGTCTCTTGCAGTGGGTTCTGTTTGCAGTTGTGGCACCTCTGTGTAGCTGAAGACACTGGCCAATTTGTGCACCAGTTCCCACAAAAAGCAAACCAGATGAGTGGGCAGTTTTTGTTTGGGTTGTATTAACTGAGGGAAAGATGCTGGCCACAGCACAAGAAGGGCTCCCAACTGTTCTTCAGGGAGAGCTATCACATCTTTGAGTAGAAATATTGAACATTGGCAGGGGTCTCAGTGTAGAGACTCATCAGAAACACAGCGCCTTTGGTAATGCAGTATACCTCTGTGAAGAATTAATTCTGATTATACACTCAGTTCTGAGATTGGAGCATGAAGCATCCCTAATTTGACTGATGTGTGTATGTGGACAGTGGTTTCCTCTGTGTACAAAGGAAGAAAGTTTTTTTTCCTTTTGCTACAGTATCATGCCCAACATCTGTCAGACACTCTTAACATTGAACTTGCACCATTGTTACCTTCGGTCATTTATTTACAAATTTAAATAATTGTCATCCCCTCACTATACTTATTTTTAGTTATTTTTGTGCTAATGTTTTCTGACTCTAGTATTCCTCTCTCTCAACCAAAGGTGTATAATTTGCCTTCATATTTATTAAGGATGTGCTTTAAGTGTCATTTATTATACTGTAGTCCCTGCTGTAATATAGGAAATGATGTTAGCTAATTTCTCTTTTAGCTTGCTAGGATTCTAATGCTGTTATGAAAATGATGTTAATGTTTAGTATCATTGGTTGGAGTGGCCTTTAGAAGTGAACACTTTTTAAAGCCAAGGACACTGACTACCGCAGCAAGAATGTAGCATTTGCTAAGTACAAAACCTCACGACCCGATTCAGTGAATCTGCAATGCTGGAACAGAGAGGGGTCAAAGCCCAGTTCGTGTGCATGAAATATTTTGGTTTTCAATTTGGAGAGTCAGAAAGAACTTGGAGGAGAAATGGTGGTGTGGTAGTGGACGAGTACGTTGGATGAGTAGTCCAGGGTTGATGCTTTTGGAACAAAATCACACCAGGGCCATTAATTTCTAACTGCAAATTGGACCTGGTAATGTGACCGTTAAACCATCGTTGATTATCATAAAACATGGACTAGTTCGTTAACGTCCTTATGGAAGTGAATCTGCCATCCTTACCTGGTCTGGCTTCCATCCTGAATGTAGACCATCTGGATTGGCCAGGCAAGCCACTGAGTTCAAGGAATTGAGGTTGGACAGCAAATGCTAGCCTTGTCAATAAAGGCTTACTACCCTCAAGAGGCTTTTGCTCCCCCGTCGTGCCCCTCCGCCCCCCCCCCCCCCCCCCCCCCCCCCCCGCCAAGAAATCCTGTTTGTTAAAGTTTATGAATAAAGAACTCACTGGAAAATCATGACGGCAAGTGAAAGGTTCTTAAAGGAAAAGACTGAATCTACAACACTACTTCCAGAAGAAGAACTTTCAACCAGCCACAGCTGGTCCCAGAAGAAGCCCCAGTGCCAACAATTTGACTGGAATGTGGCTTCAGCTGCAAGTCAGCATTTGGGTCCATTGTTGAATAGTTTTTTTAATTTTCAATTTAACTGTTGCCCAGCCAATTTAAGGTAGTAGTCTGCTTAGCTTTCTATTATGCTTTGCATTGGTCCAAGTATTTTTTTTCAAAAAGTGTAGGTGGGCATACATTTAGATTTAAACATGTTATTAATTTTTTTTGTATCTGTGCTTGAATAACTTTGCATCAAACCAGTTCTCAATTTAAGGAGCGTGACTGAATTTGCTACAATACTGAGCCATATGCAATCTGTTTTTTATATGTGGTTAAAATACCACATTCCTTTGTAAATGGAAATTTGGTTATAATCAGTGGAGGAGTGGAACAAGGGACAAAATCACATACCCATTTCTGATTGTGTACGTCGAGGAATGTGGCTATCCAAAGGGGAAGATACACCACCTCACGGTAGGTTAGCATCACACCTTCTGGCTTCTGTAAAACTGAGATCATCCCAACTGTAAATAGAAACCAAAAGAACTGCAGAAGCATAACAGAAATTGCTGGAAAAGCTCAGCAGGTCTGGCAGTATCGGTGGAGAGAAATCAGAGTTAATCTTTTGGGTGCAGTGACCCTTCCTCAGAACACAGTGCCAGCGTTTGACTGAATATCTTAAAGATGGCTGGTGCCAGGGATACTGCTAAATTACAGGATATCTTTGTTGTGGTATCTTGTTCCAGGGGATATAATCGAATATGAGGGATTCTTTGGGATGGGATATGTAATTGATGAGGTAAAAAGAAAGCAGCAAATAATGCATCAAGAAAATTAACTCACGCTTAGTTTAAAAAAAACATAAGCATCAGCCCAAAATAACAAAGTAAATAGATTAAAGTGATGAACAAACTTCTTATGTAACCTTCAGATAATTTCAGGAATAAGTTATGTCCGTGACTAAAATATCGAGTGCACATTTGTAATTGATGCTAATTTTAAAAGTTGTTGTAGTTGGTCTTGGCATAAATGAACCTTTCTGTCTGTCATTAGCTGTTCCTTTGCTACAGTTTATGTGAGTGAAAACAACAGACACATCTGAATGTCCTTTTCAGTTCTGAGGATGAGATACACTGGACACAATATTAGGCATCTGTGGAGACAGAAACATAGTTAATTTCTCCAGCATTCTGATTTTTGTTCAGATTTCCAGCATTCTGCGGTATTTTGTGTTTATTAAAGTAGTTACATAAGACTTGGTACCTCTGGCTGAAGGAGCAGCACATGTAAAAAAAAAACCCATGAATCAATAAACACTGCCCATGAGACTCTCCAAATCCCAGCAATGGATTGAGAAAATATTGAGTTGTACATAATGGTGCTGTGAACTGTCCAGTTAAATCTGAACTGAAAGAGTGTTGCTATCAAAAATAATAGTGTTTGTACCTGGATACAAAGCTATTGGGTTCCACATTTTATAAACTGAGCACAAAGGAAGTCATTTCTGAGATCCGGTTATAAACTCCTTCACAAAGTAAAAACAAGCACAAAAAGGTTAGGTGGCTTAGCCGTGGGAAATGCAGGCTTACAAGGAAAGGGTAGGGGGATGGGTCTGGGTGGGATGATCTTCAGACGGTCAGTGTGGACTTGTTGGGGCAAATGGCCTGTTCTCCACGCTCAAGGATGCTATGAAAACAAAACAAAAGCTGTTTAATGTGGTCAGAGAAAGTCTTGGTTTGCAAAATACCACAAAATACCTCCTACCAGATGTAGGAGGGAAATAATCTCATGAGAGCAGTGTATCTCCATAGCCATCAAAACATTTTGAGCGATATGACCTGGTGAGACCAGAGGTGTGTGATCATCAGGAGATGTTCCATTGCTGGAAATTTAGGAAACACTCTGAAGAGTAAGGAAAGGCATCATTCAAAATTACTGATGAGTGAAATGGGGACAACATGAATGTTGGAGTGGCTATGAATCATTTCCCAGAAGGATTGTAAATCTGTGTAGAGTGCAATTTATAACTCATTACAATAATATGAAGAAAGACTGTAAGAGTTTCTTTAGACATCTGAAGGGCAAAAGAAAGGCAAATGTGGACATTGGGCTGCTCGAAAATGACACTGGAGAGAGATTGTAGTGGGGAACAAGGAAATGACTGAAGAACTGATTAATTACTTCATGTCAGTCTTCACGGTGGAAATCATGAGTAATATCCCAAAAAATTCAAAAGAGTGAGGGGGCCGAGCTGAGTATGGTGGCCATCACCAAGGAGAAGGTGCTAGAAAAACTGAATGGCCTGAAAGTGGATAAGTCACCTGAGCCAGATGGACTGTACCCCAGAGTTCTAAGGGAGATGGTGAAGGCTTTAGTGGTGAGCTTTCAGGAATCCCTAGAATCAGGGAGGGTCCCAGAGGACTGGAAAATCGCTAATGTGACAACCCTGTTTAAAATGGGAGTAAGGCAAAAGATGGAAAATGACAGACCAATTAGCCTAACCTCGGTTGTGGGTATGATCCTGGATTCCATTGTGAAGGATGAGATTTCTGAATACGTGGAAGTGTATGGTAAAATAGGGCAAAGCCAACATGGTTTCATCAAGGGGAGGTGACAAATCTACTAGCATTGTTTGAGGAAGTAATGAGCAGGTTAGACCAAGAAGAGCCGATGGATGTTACCTACCTGGACTTTGAGAAGGCCTGTGACAAGGTGCAGCACAGGAGGCTGCTGAGTAAGATAAGGGCCCATGGTGTCAGAGGCAAGGTGCTAGCTTGGATAGAAGTTTAGCTATATGGCAGAAAACAAACCGTGGGGATAAAAGGGTCCTTCTCGGGTTGGCAGCCAGTGACAAACAATCCATGAAAAATGATTTGGAATTCGGGGATTTTGGGATTTCAGAATTTTGGATAAAGGACTGTGTATCAGGATTTAGTTGCGTTCTGTCCACTTGCTAGTGTGCCTCAAAAACATGGACAATAATCACCGAGCTGTGGCAGAAACTAAATGCCTTGAGAATGTGAACATGAAGACGTATATTATAAATGCAAGATAGCATCTGCTAGTACCATTTTGATGAGTAGTAGCAGTGAAATCTCTGCAATAAGTTGAAGAATGACAGCAAACCCTTAAAAATAAAAAAAAACTGTTTAAAGCAGAATGTTTGTTTTAATAGGTGAGCATGTGCTGTTGAAAATTGTCAGCAAATGATGGTGTCAGCAGACACATTCTTCAATATACAAACCCAAAGACGAGTGCAAAGTCAGTAGTGTATTTCAGGTGACTGTTTCCTCCCAGGCTGGGGGAGAGCTGACATTTCCCCTTGATGGTCAAGCTGATATAGAGTTGCAGGACCAAGACTGCAGCTTATTTGTGCAATGACGTGTGCCTCACTCAGCGTTGATGTTTTTATCTGTAACAAGAACTGATATCAAGATAAGCTCCTTCTCAATGCCCACAAACCACCCAGCAACCTACAAGTGTCTGTATGTTTTCCTTCTTTCGGTATGAGTATTAATCCGAATGGGTGGTTGTGAATTGACCATCATGTTCGTTGTTTTCATTTTTGGGATCTCAGGCATGACAGAAATCAACACTTTGATGCATGTGAGCATGCACTCCCTGTACTTAAATGTAGTACATAAAGCTGAAATGCAAGTATTTTCAAATAATGAATTAATCAGTGAAGCTGCAACTATTTTAGTATGTGTTAGATGTTGTCTTGCATGTCACAGTTAGTATGCAGTCTGTGCATCAGAGACGTGCTTATGAAATCAGCACCACGTCAGTGTGGCACCCAGTGGGTCTAAAAATCTCTAACTCCATCTTAGCTGGGGCTACATGAAGCAAGACACTGTGTCAAGTGAATAGCTTAATATTAGTCCAGACACTGGAAGACCGATGACTTTAATGCATGTAGAAATCAGGAGCTGTAATAAACCTGTATTGAATCTTGAAGTACTGTGTATCCTAATCCTAGTCCATATGTTACAGGAGCTAAGTATTGCTCCATCAGGTATAAGTGCCCTGCCACCACACATGGTGGCATCATGAGGCAATCAAAGTTGGTTGTGTTAATACTTGAATGAAAACTTCTAATGTACATATTTAGGAAACCAGTCAGGACTTAGCATTTTGCTTTCACAAAGCCAGAGCTTCAACCAGTAATAAGGCTTCTCTGTCATAAGCTGATATAGGGTGGCATGGTAGCTCAGTGGTTAGCACTGCTGCCTCACAGCGCCAGGGACCCGTGTTCAATTCCAGCATCGGGTGACTGTCTGTGTGGAGTTTGCACACATTCTTCCCATGTCTGTGTGAGCACCTTCCAGGTGCTCTGGTTTCCTCCCATAGTCACAAAGATGTACTGGTTAAAGTGAATTGGCCATGCTAAAATTGCCCCTAGTCTTCAGGGATATGTAGGTTAGGTGCATTAATCATGGGTAAATATAGGGTAGGGGAATGGGTCTGGGTGGGTTACTCTTTGGAGGGTCAGTGTGGACTTGTTTGGCCGAAGGGCCTGTTTGCACACTGTAGGGATTCTAATTCTAATAAGTGGGGTTCTGCAAGGCTCAGTGTTAGAACACAACTCTTCATTTTATACATTAATGATCTGGATGAATGAGGGTATTCTGGCTAAGTTTGCAGACGATAAGTAGAGAGACAGGTATCATTAAGGAGGCAGGGAGGCTGTAGAAGAATTTGGACAGGTTAGGAGGGTGGGCAATGAAGTGGCAGATGGAGTACAGCGTGGGCAGGTATGAAGTCATAGAGGCACAGACTATTTTCTAAATGAGATAAATTCAGAAGACTGAAGTGCCAAGAGACTTGGGAGTTCTAGTCCAGGATTCTCTCAAGGTAAACTTGCAGGTTGAGTGAGTAGTTAGGTTTGATAAGGTTCCCCACAGTAAACCCATGGAGAAAGTGAAGTCACATGGTGTGCAAGGTGTTCTAGCTAGGTGGATAAAGAACTGGTTGAGCGACAGGAGACCGAGTTAATAGTTGAAGGGAGTTTCTCGAAATGGAGAAAGGTGACCAGTGGTGTTCAACAGCGGTCAGTGTTGGGGCATTGTTGTTGGTAATATACATAAAATGATCTGGAAGAGGGCACTGTTGGTATGGTCAGCAAGTTTGTAGATGACACAAAGATTGGTGAAGTAGCAGAAAGCAAAGGAGACTGTCAAAGAATGCAGGAGGGTATAGATAGACTGGAGAGTTGAGCAGAGAAGTGGCAGATGGAGTTCAATCCAGGCTAATGTGAGGTGATGCATTTTGGGAAGTCTAATTCGAGAGCGAATTATACAGTAAACAGAAGAGCCTTGGGAAAAGTTGATGAGCAGAGAGATCTGGGAGTTGAGGTCCATTGTACCCTGAAGTTTGCTGCACAGATGGATAGTGGTCAAGAAGGCATATGGTATGTTTGCCTTCATAGGACGGGTATTGGTTCGGAGGCATTTAGAATACTGTGTACAGTTCTAGTCACCACATTACCAAAAGGATGTGGGTACTTTGGAGAGGGTGCAGAGAAGGTTTAGGAGGGTGTTGGATTAGTGGTGCTGGAAGAGCACAGCAGTTCAGGAAGCATCGGAGGAGCAGCAAAATTGATGTTTCGGGCAAAAGCCCTTCATCAGAAATAAAGGCAGAGAGCCTGAAGGGTGGAGAGATAAGCTAGAGGAGGGTGGGGGTAGGGAGAAAGTAGCATGGAGTACAATAGATGAGTGGGGGAGGGGATGAAGGTGATAGGTCAGGGAGGAGGGTGGAGGGGATAGGTGGAAAAGAAGATAGGCAGGTAGGACAAGTCATGGGGACAGTGCTGAGCTGGAAGTTTGGATCTAAGGTGAGGTGGGCGAAGGGAAAATGAGGAAACGGTTGAAGTCCACATTGATGCCTTGGGGTCAAAGTGTTTTTTTTAGATTACTTACAGTGTGGAAACAGGCCCTTCGGCCCAACAAGTCCACACCGACCCGCCGAAGCGCAACCCACCCATACCCCGACATTATCCCTTACCCCTCACCACTATGGGCAATTTAGAATGGCCAATTCACCTGACCCGCACATCTTTGGACTGTGGGAGGAAACCGGAGCACCCGGAGGAAACCCACGCAGACACGGGGAGAACGTGCAAACTCCACACAGTCAGTCGCCTGAGTCGGGAATTGAACCCGGGTCTCCAGGCGCTGTGAGGCAGCAGTGCTAACCACTGTGCCACCATGCCGCCCACGGTGGAAGACGAGGTGGAAGACGAGGCGTTCTTCCTCCTGGCGTCTGGTGGTGAGGGAGCAGAGGTGAAGGAGGCCCAGGATGTCCACGTACTCGGCTGAGCGGGAGGGGGAGTTGAAATGTTGGGCCACAGGGCGGTGGGGTTGATTGGTGCTGGTGTCCCACAGATGTTCCCTAAAGCTGTGCTAGGAGGCGTCCAGTCTCCCCAGTGTAGAGGAGATCACATCGGGAGCAATGGAAGCAATAAATTATATTAATGGATGTGCAGGTAAAACTTTGATGGATGTGGAAGGCTCCTTTCGGGCCTTGGATGGAGGTGAGGGAGGAGGTTTGGGCACGGGTTTTACAGTTTCTGCAGTGGCAGGGGAAGGTGCCAGGATGGGAGGGTGAGTGGTAGGGGGGTGTGGACCTGACCAGGTAGTCCCGGAGGGAACGGAGGGTGTTGCCTGGTGTGGAAGGTGCTAGTTATGAAGAAAGGATGAGTAGGTTAGGTTTGTTTTCATTAGAAAAAAGGAGATTGAGGGGGGACCTGATTGAGGTCTACAAAATCATGAAAGGCATAGACAGGACAGATAGAGATAAGTTTTTTTTTTCCAGAGTGAAGGGTTCAGTAAGGAGAAGTCACCCTTTCAAGGTGAGAGGTGGAAAGTTTAAGGGGGATACACACGGCAAGTACTTCACACAGAGGGTGGTGGGTGTCTGAAATGCATTGCCAGCAGAGGTGGTAGAGACAGGCATGGTAGATTCATTTGAGATGCATCTGGACAGATGCATGAGTAGGTGGGGAGCAGAGGGATACAGATGTTTAGGAATGGGTGACAAGTTTGGATAGTGGATTTGGATCGGTTTAAGCTTGGAGGGTTGAAGGGCCTGTTCCTGGGCTGTAAATTTTCTTTGTTCTGAGGAATGCAAATGCAATGATGGCATTTATTTTGAGAGGACTCGAATATAAAAGCAGGGATGTACTTCTGAGGCTCTAATAAGGCTCCGGTCAGTCTACATTTGGAGTATTGTGCACAGTTTTGGGCCCCATATTCTCAGAAAGGATGTACTGGCCGTGGAGAGTGTTCAGAGGAGGTTCCCAAGAATGATCCCAGAAATGAAAAGCTGAACATAAGTTTAAGAATTCTGGGTCTTTCCTCGATCGAGTTTAGAAGGATGAACTTAGTACTAAATGGCCTGGACAGGATAGATGTTGGGGAGGTGTTTCTATTGGTGGGAGAGACAAGGACCCAAGACCTTTTAGAATTTGAAGAAGGAGAAAGTTCTTCAGCCAGAGAGTGGTGAATCCATGGAATTCCTTTCCACAGAAGGCTTTGGAGGCCAAGTCATTGAGTACGTTTTAGACAGAGACAGATAGGTTGTTGAATATCAAGGGTAAAAGGGAAAAAGTGGGAGAATGGGGTTGAGAAACTTATCAGTCATGATTGAGTAGCAGAGCTGACCTGATGGGCTGAATGGCCTAATTTCTGATCCTATGTCTTATGGTCTTAAATGCACACTTCTTTTTGTACTTGAAAACATAAACAGTCGACAAAAATAACGTTTGTATTTAGCTGTTTACTAAAACCTTCAAATATTAAACTTTATTCATTCTTTTCCAAACTGGAAGTCTGAATTTCCTTTCAAGTGTTATTGGTCTCTACAGGGACTGTGACATACAGTGTACTACGTACGCAGAGAGGTGGCTAGGTGGATTGTTTAGTTATATCAGACTTGTTTGATTTTTCTCTCTCTCTCGTTTTTTCTCATGTCTCCCCTCTTTTCTCCCCCCCCCCCCCAACCCTGATCTCACTCTTCCTCTCACGCTCTCGCTCTCTTCCTCTCGCTCTCTCCTCTCCTTCCCCCTCTCCTCTCTTTCACCATCTGTCTCTTTACACCATTATGGGGATGTAGGGAAATAGGGCAGTGAACTTCTATGCAGAAAATGGTGCTCTGATGATGACTATTTGTGGTGGTTGAAGGATAAATATTGTGTAAGGCGTCCCTGCTGTCCTTCAAAATTACATCACATCCATCTGAGCCTGCAGTCCTGGCATATGTTTTGCATTCTGTTGAAAGGTGATATAGTGGGTGACACGGTGGCACAGTGGTTAGCACTGCTGCCTCACAGTGCCAGAGACCCGGGTTCAATTCCTGCCTCAGGCGATTCTCTGTGTGGAGTTTGCACGTTCTCCCGTGTCTGGGTTTCCTCTGGGTGCTCTGGTTTCCTCCCACAATCCAAAAAAAATGTGCAGGCTAGGTGAATTGGCCAGGCTAAATTGCCCGTGGTATTAGGTGAAGGGGTAAATGTAGGGGAATAGGTCTGGGTGGGTTGCGCTTCGGTGGGTCGGTGTGGACTTGTTGGGCCGAAGGGCCTGTTTCCACACTGTAAGTAATCTAATCTTAAAAAAAAGTAGACTCTCTCGGATCCTTCCTTTCAGAGCCTGCATTTTCTGCTCAAGCCTCTGTGATGAGATTTGAACCAACATTATGTTTAAGTGAGTGTGCCAATATTGAGCTACTCTGGCATTTCGCCATTGACCATAACTACTGAATGTAACTTTATTAAAGCAGTTATTGATGGACATGGACATGGATGGTATCTGTCTGATATTGAGAATCTTACCATTCATTACCTACCACGAAGAACCACCACGACAGCTGTGAGTGGGCTCTAAGGGTTGGAATAGATTGTCAAATTAATCTAATAAAACTGAAGGAAACTAAAATTAATGTAAGTGAAGTAAAGTTACACTTTTTTTCAGTAATATTTACTTTTGAGGTTGTGGAATGGCAGGTGAGCCAATGCTAAGTGGAGTGTACAAACTGCAGGATATGCTGAGGTACGGACATAGCCTATGCCCTGGACAAATACATGTGCAGCAAGTGTCAGCAGCTGCACAGGCTGGAGTCCCTGTTGTGCTCCTGAACAGACAGAAGTGATTGTGGTGTGGTCATGTCACTGGACTAGCAATCCAGAAATTCTTGAGGACATGAATCTCGTCACGATGGATTGAATTCAAATGTCACAATCAAACGATCATCTGGAATTTTGCAGCAAGTTTAGACCAAGAACAATCACGTAACCACTGTCAATTTTTGTAAAAACCCATCTAGTTGATGTCTTTTTGGGTATTCCTTACCTGGTCTGGCCTACGTGAAAGAGCTTTATAATTGCTGTATAAATACTGGCCCAGCCAGCAATGCCTATATCTCACAAATCAGATTTTTTAAAAAAAAAGCATTGGTGCTCACACTGTAGATTAGAAGTGTT
The DNA here is from genome assembly GCF_020745735.1 of Hemiscyllium ocellatum. Lineage (NCBI taxonomy): Eukaryota > Metazoa > Chordata > Chondrichthyes > Orectolobiformes > Hemiscylliidae > Hemiscyllium > Hemiscyllium ocellatum. Next base: position 128,788,669 of record NC_083404.1, read on the forward strand.
CAGCAGCAAGGGAGTGGGTAACAGAGTAAAAAATGAGGTCTGCAGATGCTGGAGATCACAGCTGCAAATGTGTTGCTGGTCAAAGCACAGCAGGTTAGGCAGCATCTCAGGAATAGAGAATTCGACGTTTCGAGCATAAGCCCTTCATCAGGAATAAGAGAGACACTGGAAACACTGCCCTATTCAGCATCCCTGGCAGTATCTGTGGAGAGAGAAATGAAGTTCACATTTTGAGTCCAGCATGACTTTTTTTTTTCAGAACTGGAAGGGAATGGGTGACTAACAGGCAGCCTAAGAAAAGCACGTAAACCATGCAGGAGTACCCTGAGTCTATCCTGCTTGCTAATCAATATTCCGTTTGGGAAAATGCTGAGGATGATGGTTCCTCAGGGAAATGCAGCCAGAGCCAAGCCCATGGCATCATGAGTGACTCAGTTGGACAGGGGAGCAGCAGCGCGAATGAAACAGCAATCATGACAGGGGTTCAGTATTCAGGGGATCAGACAGTCACTTCTGTGACAGTAAACATGAATCCAGGATAGTGTGTTACTCCCTGATGTCAAGGCTTCACTGTATAACATCCTTCTGGGAAACTGGGATCAGCTGGAGTTTGTCCCCATTGCTACCAGTGACCGAGGTAAGAAGAGGGATGAGGTCCTAAGGCAGATCTCAGGGTGTTAAATGAAAAAGCAGGACCTTGAGAACAGTTCCTCTTAGAGCCACATGCTTGTAAGCATAAGGGCAGTGGGGACCGCTCCATTGAACATGTGGTTCAAGAGCTGGTGTAGGAGGGAGGTCAACAGATTTCTGAGGAATTGGGATTGGTTCTGATTTGAGTTGCTGGGGCTGGGACAGATTATTTTTCTGTGAAGCTACCTCACGCTGTTGGGATGGGGATAAGAAGCTGCGGGGTAGTCCAAATTTGAAGGAAGCAGAATTGTTAACGAAGTCAAAAACTGCTAGTGTGACTAGAAGATGGGGGAAACAAAGCCAGTTATCGAGTATGCTTTAGAAGGAGAATGATGTCAAAAAGACCAAAGTTAGCTGCACTCTACTGGAATGCAGACAATGTTTCCAACAGGGCAAATGACCTGAAGGTGCAAATGGAGGACTCACATGGTTATGATTGAATTGCCTTTACAGAAACATGGCAGCATGGTGACCAGGACTGGGAACTGAATATTCAATGATACTTAATATTCAGGAAGGACAGACTGAGCAAGAAAGCCTTGGGGGAGCATTTCCAGAGTATCTTTGGGACAGTTTTCCACAGCTGCATGTTGAAGAGCTGTTTTGATTCTGGTGTTATCTAATGTGAAAGAGATAATTAATAATCTTTTTATAACAGAACATTTCCGTGTGAGGGACCCAAATATGATAGATATTAATATTTTGCTTGAAAGTAACATCGTTCAATCTGCTCAGTAGTTAGCACGGCTATCTCACAGCACTAGGGACCTGGTTTCGATTCTAGCCTTGCATGAGTGTCTGTGTGGAGTTTGCACATTCTCCCAGTGTCTGCGTGGGTTTCCTTCAGGTGCTGTGGTTTCCTCCCATAATCCAAAGATGTGCAGGCTAGGTGAATTGGCCATGTTAAATTGCCCTTAGTGTTCAGGGCTGTGTAGGGTAGGTGCATTAGTCAGGAGTAAATGTAGAGTAATAGGATAGGGAAATGGCTCTGCGTGGGTTACTGTTTGGAGGGTCGGTGTGGACTTGTTAGGCCAAAGGGCCTGTTTCCAAACTGTAGGGATTCTATGAAGCTAGGGTGTTAAATTTGAATGAGGCAAATGTTGAAAGCATGAGACATGAGCTGGCAGAAGTGGACTGGATAAAATGCAGCAAAAGACCTGACTCTAGATTGGCAGTGGATAGTCATAAAGAACTATTCCAACAACTGTACTATCCCTCCAAAGTATAAAACGTCAGTCAACTATGGCTGCCAAAAGAAGCTACAGGTTGTGTAAGATTGAAAAGGCTTTCTAACAGGGCTACAAATAGTAATAAAATCTGAGGATTTGCCTGTGTTAAAAATAAAGCAAAAGAAGACCAAAAAATGGAAGAACTGACTATGAATACAATCTAACAAAAAATATAAAAATGGACTGTAACAACCCCTACAGGTACATTAAAAGGAGATGTTTAGCTAGGATGTTTGTGGACCGTTAAAACCGTAGTCAGGAGAATTTTAATGGGGAACAGAGAAATGGCAAGGAACTAAGTGAATACTTTTTGGCTGCTTTCAATAGAAGAAATCTCCCAAAATTAGAGATCCAAGTGAGTAGGAAAAGTGAGGATTTGAAGGAAGTTAGTATTAGAAGGTTGCATTGGAGAAATTATTGAGACTTGATGATCTACATCCCGAGCGTTGAATGAGGTGGCTCTTGAGATCATTGATATATTGGTGATCAACTTCCAAAATTCTCTGCATTCCGCAATGAACCCTGCAGATTTAATGTTTGTAAATATCACCCCACTATTTAAGAGAGGTGAAAGAAAATAAATAGGGACTTTCAGATATGTTAGTCTTGCATCAAAAGTGGGGAAAATGCTGGAATCGATCACAAAGGACAAGATAAATAGACACTCAGATACAAATAATCTGATTGGACCCAGTCGGCACGGATTTGCAAATGGAAACTGTTGTTTGACAAAGCTGAAGTTTTTTTTGAGGATGCTACTCACGAAATGGTATCGGGAAGTCAATTCTTGGAATTTCAGAAGGCTTTCCATATCGTTCCTGACATTGGGTTGGTTAGCAAAATTCAAGCAGATGGTATTGGAGGTAATGTGCTGGTATGGAATAATGATTGGCAGACAGAGGAGGAATAAATGGGTCAATACCCTGTCGGCAGACTGTGACTAGTATCACACCACAAGGTTCTATGCTTGGGCCCCAGCTGTTCACAATTTCTATCAATGATTTGCACATGGGGACCAAATTATATATTTACAGATGATACAAAGCTGAACAGAAATGTGTTGTTATGCCTTACCAGGGTAATACACTGGAAATTAAACCTCACTATTCTCAAAGTCATTAAAAATAAAGAACTTTATAAAAGTACACAAAATTCTTCCATTTACATGTCTTTTTGATACAGATTGACCGAAAAACAGACCAGGTTTCTGTACTTAACGTGAATTACTATTCATTACACACAGATAATTGTTTACCTGTAGGTAAAACCTATGAACTGTTGAAATATAACTCAGCTAGTTAACTCCCTTATAAAACTCCTGCACACACACACGAACAAAAAAGGGGTCATGGGCAGAGAGAAAGACTAGGAAAGCGGTTCAATGGTACAGGGCTTGATCACATGATATTTTTGTCTTGTCAAGACCAGCTTCTGTTTGATCTTCCTTCTCCAGATATTTTGACTTGCACAGAGAGACTGGTCCATAACATGTAAAGTATGTTAAAGAGGGACATGGATAAGCTGTAGAACTGGGCTGGAGGTGACAAATGGAGGTTAATGTGGACAAGTGTGAGATGATTCACTTTGGAAAGAGTTACAGGAATGCAGAGTACTGGGCTAATGGTAAGATACTTGGTAGTGTGGATGAGCAAAAAGATCTCTGTGTCCAGCTGCATAGATCCTTGAAAGTTGCCACCCAGGTTGGTAGAGTTGTTAAGAAGGCATATGGTATGTTAGCTTTTATTGGTAGGGGGATTGAGTTTCGGAACCATGAGGTCATGCTGCAGCTGTACAAAACTCTGGTGTGGCTGCACTTTGAGTATTGTGCACAGTTCTGGTCACCACATTATCTGAAGGATCCTAGGAGGAGGTTTCCTAGGATGTTACCTAGTATGGAGGGAAGATCTTATGAGAAATGGCTGAGGGACCTGATGCTGTTTTCTTTAGAGAGAAGAAGGTTTAGAGGTGACTTAATGGAGACATATAAGATAATCAGAGGGTTAGATAGGTTGGACAGTGAGAACCATTTTCCTTAAATGGCGATGGCTAACACGAGAGGACAGAGCTTTAAATTGAGGGCTGATAGATGTAGGATAGGTGTCTGAGGTAGTTTCTTTACTCGGAGAATAGTAGGGGTTTGGAACGCACTGCCTGCAACAATAGTAGACTCGCCAACTTTAAGAGCGTTTAAATGCTCATTGGTTGGCATATGGAGGAGAATGGAATAGTGTAGGTTGGATGGGCCTCAGATTGGTTTCATACATCGGGCATAACATCAAAGGCCGCAGGGCCTGTACTGTGCTATAATGTTCTGTGTTCTTATCTCAGGAAGACATTGTTGACGTGGAGGGAGCGTAACAAAGATTCACCAGACTTCTTCCCTGGATAGTGGGACTGTCCTGGGTAAACCGAGCCTGTGTTCTCCAGGACCTGGAATAATCAGAGGTGACCTTATACAAAATACTTAAAGAATTAGACAGGATAGACGCAGGCTAAATGTTTACCCTAGTTGAGGAGTTGAGAACTGAGGTCACAATTTAAAAATGAGGGATACCATTTAAGATCGAAATGAGGATAATTTTCTTTTATTAGAAAGTGATGAATCTTTGCAATGTTTTCTCTGAGAAGGCTGTGGAAGCTGAGTCTTTGAATTTATAATTTTTTTTGATTATCAGTGGCATAAGAGGACAGTGTGAATAAAGGGCATTGAAATGTGAAATCAACTGTGACTGTATTAAATGGTAGAGCAGTCTTGACGGGCTGAATGGCCTCCTTCCGATGTTCGCAGAACTGCCAACCTTCCAGGATTGCGCTGAAGCCTCCAGGAATCTAAAAATCAAACTCTGCTGTGAGAAAGATGACGGCAAAATCCTAGAGGCTGGGGGGAAACAATATGTTTTCATTGATTGCTTTCTCTTTTAAAAATGTTGAAGATGATAAAAAGTGTTGTTTGGCTGGGTAAGCAGTAGGGAGGTGGTAAGTTCACATTATGGTGGTAACCATGCGGAATATTTCCAACTGGTGTTGTCAGTTCTGTGTGGAATGAGGCGATGCAGAGAGGGATAGCATGTGCCAGTCAATGTAATTAGGGGGGATCAGGGAACCCCTGCTGAGTGAAAGGAAGGAAATAAACTATTGCATTCAACCCTCAACTAAATAAACACCCTTCAGTTTATAATTTAAAAACAATTTTTCTACAGCAAATACTTGGTGATCATTGTAAGAATCCTCTTTCATCCATGTTGATCTTAAACTAATGGCTTCTGAGAGGGTGGCTTTGGCCCTCATCACTATAGCAAGACAGCACATACCTAGATATTATATTCAATCCTATATTTTACCTGGCAATAAATGGTTCATGTGCCATTTTAGCCCCAGGTAAAAATAATTGAAACATAATCTTATGTTTTGGGAATCTGCAAACTATATCTGCTGAGTGTCATGGATTACAGCAAAAATCTCAGAATTGTTCTGAAAAGTCATAATGGGCTCATAATGTTAACTCTGTTTCCTCTCTCCTGTTGGAACTTGCATTGTTTTATTTTTATCATTTTGGGTTTGGAGCTGTGAGCTCAGAGCTGAAGGTGACTTTTTGACTGTGAGCAGTTGCTTTTTTTTTAAAAAATCAAACAAACTGGAAGTTAATTGCAGATTGATGCATTCATTCTTGTTCAAAAAACGCTCTAGATATTTCGGTTCTGGAGATATGTTTAAACAGATGGCAGATATTGAATGTTAACTGGGGACCTTGTAGGGAGACCACCAGTCTAACAAAGAAATACCAAAGTTAGAACCTCTTTTGAAATGTTTTTAAGTCACAAGGATTGCGACTGCTAAAGCTACAGGTCACAGGTGATCGCTCCCTGGTTATCTTCTCATTATCAACTTACAAAACATTCAGAGAATAAAATCTCAGTTATAAGTATTAAATGAATATTCCTCAAACCTACTAGTGACATGCTAACTGTTAGTTAATTGTTCAAGTAAACTGGCTAGTTACATCTCATTTTTTTTCTTTCAGTTCTCCCTTCTGTCTGTCTTGTGTGTGCTATATTCAAAGAAGGGTTTAAATGATTGACATTAATTAGATTACCTTGTTGTTTAACTTTGCTCTGCCAAAGCTACTGTATTATTAATAATTTGTTAAAGCTATAAACTTAGTTTCTGGTATTGATTGTTCACAAAGTCTGCTACTGGTTATTTGAAATGTCTGGTTAGAAACCATTGGAGTCACTTTTGTGGGTCATTTAAATGTTTTAACTTTCCTGTGTTACAAATACAGGGAAAGAGAGGCTGATTTGGTTTAGCTGTCTGGCTTCGTGTTGTTGCATTCCACAGATGCTGCCAGAACTGCTGAGTTTCAGATTTCCAGCATCTGCAGTATTTTGCTTTTATAGGATCTCCATATCTAGTCAAAGCCATCCTGGAATGTTAACTTAATGTCACTGCACTGGGTACCCCCATTAATGAGAACATAGACTAAAACTTTTGACTTTTACCATCCTTCTTTCATTATTGCTGGTAATCGGTCAAAGAGAAATTTCAAAACAGATAATTTACACCATTAGAAACATTGCAAGTCTCCAGCAGAATAGAAATCCAGTACAGAATCTGCTACAGTACAAAGAAAGATTCATGAACTTATCTGGCCTTAAAAGTTATATGAAATAGCAGTTGGCAACATCTAATTCTACTGTTAGCGTAATAGTTGTGCAAAGAAATTAGTCTAAAATCAGCATTTTTTTCCCCCAGAAATCTGTGGTGTTCTCTACTGCAGAGGGCTGGGTCATTAACTACATGCAAGGCTGAGAGAGACAAATTCTTTATCAGTAACACTATCAAGGGTTATGGGGAAAAGACAGGAAAATGCTGCTGAGGAATTTCAGTTCAGCAAGGATCTTACTGAATGGTGAAGCAGACTCAAGGGACCGAATTGCTTGCTTCTGTTCTTAAGTCCTATGGTCTTACAAACTTCTTATAATTTACTTCACCAGCATTTGCACAGTAACCAGAATATTCTGCTGCAGTACACGACAGATTCATTGATCATGTTCTATCCCAACATAAGTAACTCGGGACAAATTTCCAGCAAATATGAAATTGACCAATTTAACGTTGAACAATGTGTGTAACTAACATGAGTAAAATTAATCAGCAAAAGTGTGGAAGATGGTGCTCAACATCCCATGTCAGCATCCCTGAAGATCTTTCAAGTGGAAAGCAGTTATTTATTTAAATGACATATGCATTCTGGAATACAGGAACAGGAGTTTGCCTTATAACTCCCCCCTATATCTGTGCCACCATCCAATTTGATTTGGCTGATACAAATGTCAAATCCACTGCCCCACCTTTATTCCACATTCTCTTGTGCCTATTCCTAACAAAAGCCTCTATTCATGATTAATTTTTTTAAACTGTCCCCCTACTGTCCACAATTATTTCTGGGGGTGAGATTTCCAAACTGAGAAAGTGCTCCCTGACATCATTGTGCTTATCCCAGCTATAATGTGATGAGGGAGCGTCGCTCCGAAAGCTAGTGTGCTTCCAATTAAACCTGTTGGACTATAACCTGGTGTTGTGTGATTTTTAATAATGTGAAGGGTAATTTTTCTTTGCCTGGGCTCCTCCACAGGAGAGAATGGTGTGCTTTCATATCGATCTGATCAACTCCTTTATTCACCTTTCAAGAATTCAGAACATTCGTACGTTACATCATGCTCCTACTGTCCGCACCAAGCATTCATATAGCACTTTCTTCCATTGAAAATGGTTCCACACACAGTAAATAATGAACTAGCTTGAGTGTCACGTTCCAACAGTTCATGGGGCCCTGCTGAGTTTCTTATTAATTCCTGTCAAGAAAATGAGGATTGCTGGTTGTAAGCTTTTTTTTTCTGGTGGGTGGCAGAAGTAAATTTCCTGATGTGTTCTCAGTATCAAAAACACATTCGCAAGAAGCAGTCTAGGTTTAGTGTTAGCTGTAGTCCTGGACATTCTAAATGGGAGATTATGGATTTACTGTTATGTCCATTTTGTTTCATTTAAATTGACACCCAAAATAAGTGTGTGTTAAGTCTCATTGAATGTTGTTTGCATAAATTCACAAGTTTCCAAATGCCAAGTGCATCCAACCTTCCTGCACTTTCTCTCCCAACAGGCCTCCATGTAACTCCAGGCCCAAAGCCATATGTGGTTGACCTATGAATTTGTCAAACAAGAGGCTTGGTTGTATCAAATTGTGAAAAGCTCAGCATTTTCTATCATCTAAAGAAAAGCATTGTGGATGGTAACCAATGTTGCGTTTCATTGATTGAATTGAAAAACAGATGAGCACACTGCCTTGAGTGTGCCCTGTTTTAATTTTGTTTAGGGCTCAGAAGCCTTAATTTGCTGCTTTTTTTTGTAACATTGGGCATTTAGTTCCATTCTGCTGCCAAAAGACATAGGAAGCCATTTGACTCCTCGTGTCTCCTTCACCATTCGATCATGGCTGATATGTTTCTGAAATCCACTCTCTTGCCTTCCCCCATAACCCTTGACCTGTTACCAAGTAAAAATCTATCTATATTTGTCTTAATCAGTCACTTAGCCTCCAAAGCCTTCCACAGCAGAGTTCCACAGAGTCACCACCCTCTGAATGAAGACATTACTCCACATCTTAGTTCTAAGCTTTGTCCCTTCGTTCTGAGACTCAGCCTTCATCTCCTACTCTCTCCTATTTGTGGAAACATCATCTCCATGGTCATTCTATCCATGCATCTCAGTATTCTGTAAGTTTTAATCAGATCCCACCCTCATTCTTCTAAACTCCATTGACTTCAGACCCAGAGTCCTCAACTTCACCTAATCTAACCAGACTTTCACCCCCAGATCATTATTATAAACATGGACCCCCTCCAATACCAGCTCATCATTCCTAAGACACGGGGCCCAAAACTCCTTGCAATGTTCACAATATTCCAAATGCAGCGGGACCATAACCTTACACAGCCTCGGCAATATATCCCTACTCTTGTTTTCTAGCCCTCTTGAAATGAATGCTAACATTAAATTTGCCTTCCTGACTGCCAACTGAACCTTTATGTGAACATTTAAGAGAATCCTAAATTACTACACCCAAGTCTTTGTTCTTTAGATTTCTGAAGTATTTAGAAAATAGTCTACTCCTCTATTCTTTCAACCAATGTATAATTTCATATTTTACCACTTGCCCGTCAGTTTCCTGTGCCATCCTCAAATGAGCACTATCCATAAACTACTTAGAGGACTTGACATGGTAGAGGCACAACAACTAGGAGCTGGAGTAGGCAATTCAGCCCCTTGAACATGCTCTGCTATTTAATATGTAATGGCTGATCTCATCTCAGCCTCAACTCTACTTTCCTACTGCACTCTCTAACCCTTTAATACATAACTAATTAAAAATTTCTTCCTACTTAAATTTATTCAATATCTGGCACCCACAATACCCTGAGGTAGTGAATTATACATATTCAGGATCCTTTGAGAGAAATAATTTCTCTTCATCTCTGTATTTTAAATCTATGACCCCTCATCCTAAAACTATGACTTTTCCTTTGGATTTTCCACAGGAGGCAACACCTGCTCTGCATCTAGTTTGTCAATCCCTTTTAGTCCTTGTCCCAGGACTGAGACTTTTGAGTCTAAGGGAAAGAGACCCTGTGTGAGAGATCAGCTGTTTAAAACTAGGAGAAAGCTCCAGCCAGAATATCATGAATCTGTGCGGTTCTGACACCGAGGTCTGTGAATGTCTAGAGTTAGAGCTTTTTCAAAACTAAGGTTGCTTGTCCTTTTGAAGGGAATCTAGGAATTTGAGAATAATTTGTGAAAATGGAGATCAGCCAAAATTGAACTGAATTGTGCAGCAGGCCTAAGGCTCTCTCTGGTCTACCCCTGCTCCTATTCCTTCAATTGCTGCACTCCTATTTCTTAAATTGCTGAACCCGCTGCTTCTTGACTAACATGAATGCCACAGGATTGTACAGATCTGCAATCAGAATGGAAGAAGTATTTTGCTCAACATCTATAATGTTTTGTTTATGCCACAAATCAGAGTCATACAACATGGAGACACACCCTTCCGACCAACTAGTCCACACCGACCATGTTTCCAAACTAAACTAATTCAACTTCTCTGCGTTTGGTCCATATCCCGCCAAACCTTTCCTATTCATGTACTTATCCAAATGACACTTGAATGTTGGTAACTGTCCCTGCATCCACCATTTCCTCTGGCAATTCATTCCGCACATGAACCATTCTCTGTAAAAGCATTGCCCTTTATGGCCTTTTTAAGATGTCCTCCTTGCTTGTTGCTGCAAACATTTTGGGCCTGTACTATCCCTGATTCCTTTTCGAATGCCCTAATATTCTACTTATCCCCCAGTATCTGTTTATCCCCAAGTAGCTGTTCCAATTCTACATTGGTCAGATCCTGCTCTACTTTTAAAAAAAATCTGTCTTCTCCAAATTCAAAATCATTTCTTTGCAGACTATTTTTCTCCTTTTCTGTAACAAACTTAAAATATACAGTGTTGTGGATGCTACCACTAAAATGCTCCCCACTGTCATCTCCAACATCTGTCTGGCTTCATTCCCTAGAATTAGGTCCAGCATTGCATCATCCCTTGTAGCACCATCGACATATTGACAAAGGAAGTTCTCCAATGTAGGTTTCAAGAAATCTTCCCCCTTTAAACCCTTTATACTTTGACTATCCCAATTAATATTGGGGTAGTTGAATATAATTACCCTATTATTTTTACACCCTTCAGTGAATTGTCTCCATTAACTGTTTCTGTCTTACCTGCTGACTGGAGGCCGATTATACACTGCCAGCAGTGTGACTGCCCCTACTTATTCATAAGTTCTACCCACAAAAACATACATGAAGACCCTTCAAAGATATCAGTGCTCCTTAATGCATAGTTGACTCCCTCATGGTGAGATGCCTCCTTTCTTACACTGTCCCCTGCCATGCCTGGAGATCCTGTACCCCGGAATGATGAGTTGTCAGTCCTGACCCTCCCTCAACCACATCCCTGTGACGGCAGCAGCATCCCAAATCCACATGTTAATCCATGCTCTTAACTCCTCTCTCTTCCCTACAGTACACCTAGTATTAGAGGCCATTCAGCCTTGCCTTACTCTCTTGAAACTCAACATGGTTGACCTCCCTCTGCCTTGGTTCCCTTACGAAACTAGGCCATGTCACTCTTGTACGGACACTCTGTGCCTCCTGCCTCTGAAAACTAGCTTGAATCCCTCCCAACAGGACGAGCAAATCCACCTGAAAAGATGTTGATGCCATTCTGGTTCAGGTGCAGACTGTCCCACTTGTAGGGGTTCTATCTTCGTCAGAAATGGTCCAAGTGAGCCAGGAGTCTAAAACCCTAATCACCACTGAGGGCTGCAGAGATCCTCAGTGTTGCTCAGCACCAACAGCAGCTTGGGGTCTGTTCCATGGGCATGGAACCAGGCCTTTAGACACTTTGTCAACATCGATCCGAATTGCAGGCACACTGGCAACCAGCATTGAAAGGCTGCTATGAAGATTCTCTGTCTCAGGGATTGAGTCCCAGCTGACCGATTGAACCAAGCTACATCTCCGCTGTTCACTTGTTCTCTTAGTGCTTGTTCATTTAAGACTTGACGACATACTCCATGCTTGCAGCATCCTTGCCAGTGCTATGCAATGCCTGCAAGCACCTTGGCACTCCAGCCAAAGTCTCTCATTCCTGCTGTATTAACATGCTGTTTTGCACAGTCATACAGGCAGCTTGCTTGTCTGCACGGCTCTTTCCTTTGGTAGGCTGGTAGGCTGGTGGGCTGTGGTACTCCATCACACTCCTGACTTGTACCTTGTAGATGATGGACTTTGGGAGTCAGGAGGAGAGCTACCCACTGTAGCAACCGTAGCCTCTGACCTGCTCTTGTAGCCTCTGTATTTATCTGGCCAGTCCAGAACAAGGGTCGGATGGCCTGTTTTGTAATACAGAGTGATGCCAACAGTTCCGGTCCCGCACTACTTGAGATTGCATGAAGGATTCTTCTCTCAACCTCTCCTCTCACCCGAGGTGAATTATTAAGGAAAGTTCATGGGTAACCTGGATTCCATCCTGGCACCCTTACCTCTGCTATTGACAAAGGCTGAGAGACAAAAAAAAACTGTGCTGGAATCCAAGGTAGACAGCAGGAGGCTGGAAAAACACAGCAAGCCAGACAGCTTCAGGAGGTGGAGAAGTCAAGAAGGGTTATACCCAAAACATTCAGATTATATCCGAAATGTTGACGACTTCACCTTCTGATGATTCAGTGTCTTGTTGCCTACATTGAGACTATTTCCAAGGCTGACCCTTTTTCATAGTCGAGATGTAGCCTTTAGGGAGGTGAAAAAGCAGCTATCATTGACTAAGGTGTTTGCACACTATAATCCTAAGAGAGATCTGGCACTGAAATGCAATGCTTCTCCATTATAGTGTCAGGGTAGTGTTGGATCTCAGATGGTCCAGTGGAGAGGAAAGTTCAATAGCGTACGCGAGCAGCTCCCCCACCTTCATGTTTGGTTTCATGGGCTCCATCTTCTTAGTCATTGTGGGTGCTTACTCAAGTGGTTGGCCGTACATAGAGTTCATTCATCAAACACGGGGACAATAAGCGAAAAGCTGCGAGCAGATTGGCAGTGCACAGATTGCTGGAGGTCTTGGTCACAGGTAAAGGGCTGTCATTTACCAGCTGAGAATTAAAGTATTTCTTAAAGTCAAATGGCAGTCCGCATGTAAGGACAGCTCCATACCATCCATTGTTCAACGCTCTGATAGAAAAAGTAGGCAAAACTTTGAGGGCAGGCTTAAAGAAACAGCCGACAGCTTCACTCGATATAAAACTGTCCCAGTTCTTGTTTGATTATTGGACCACCCCTTACACAACTCCAGGGATAGCTCCAGCAGAGTTGCTAATGGAGAGGAAGAGTCCTACCAGGTTAAATCTGATCTTCCCGGATCTTTGTCGGGGGTGGGGGAGGTGGCGGCATCAGGAATGCCAATTCTGGACACACGACCTCTCTAAGTAAGAGAGACACTTCAGTTCAGGGGACAAAGTCTCATGCTAGCACCATGGAAATGACCCTGTATGGCTAAGGGGTAAAGTCAACACGAGATCAGGTCCCGTAATATACAAAGTCCGTGTAGGTGAGGTGGTCCTGAACAAGCACACGGACCATGTAAAAGCTGCAACCTCAGAAACGTGGCAGGAGCAAAACATCCCCGGTCCCTCGGAGCGGCCAGAAAGGCGGTCGGAACCCGTGGGCCCTTCCCCTCTAACAAGAGTTGAGAAAACCCCAAGGTCTGAGATGGACATGGCAGCTGTCACAGCCTCAGTGCCTTGCCCACTTGAAGAAGAGGATGAATGTTTTTCCGAGAATGTCCAGGTGCAAGAGGCAGGTTGTTGTCCAGTACACATCACCCGCGTCTGAGGAACCAGTACCCAGTGTGAAAACACCCCAAGAGAGGCTACAAGAGAAAGAACATGCCTACAACCCTGGACTTCGGGAGAACTGTGGTGATTGTAATGAGGTCAGCTAGGTGGATCTCAGAATGAGTTCCCTGATTGGACCAGGTTAACAGCCTCAATCAGGGAGCCCTGGCTGACGGATAAGAGGATGATTGTCAGGGTGGAGGGTGTTGCACACTGCAGGCCCCTATAACTGCAGATTGTGTTGGTTCATGGACTCCCAACCAAGCTGGCTGTTTTGCTAAGCTGTGGAGTCTGTGAACCATGTGTGCATTGATTGTGGGTGTCTCTACTCTCTTTCTAGTTACCTAAAGAAACTTTTTGCTCTGCTTTTGGTTGGACATCAGCCCCACGCTCCTGATCTTTGTGCACCAGGTGTGAAGGGGAGCGGGCAGGTCTGATGACCTCCTCGTGGGTCTGCTCCTGGGCCTGGCCAGGCTGGCCATAAACAGGGCCAGGCAGCGGGCCATGGGTGAGGTCCTTTCTGCCGACTGCCTGCCCCTCGTCCACAGCTATGTTTGAGCCCACGTATCCTTGGAGAGGGAGCATGCAGTGTCCACCATCACAACCGATGCCTTTAGAGAGGGGTATGCACCGTGGGGGGCAGAGTGCTTTGTCATCCCCTCCAATTCTACGTTGATTTAATCCTTACCCTCGCCCTTCCATGTTTTTCACACAAGCATTGCCCCCATCGGGTCTTGCTTGTTACTGGTTCTCTGACCACATGGGTGCTTTTCCTGGTGCTGGAAATATAGACTAAAATTATTTACACAATGGTGTAATATATAAATAAATAAACAGGGGATTCAGAATCTCCTCACTTTAGGGACTGACTCTAAGCTGACTGGCCACAGCCAGTTCAAAACACAGCTGGATTATCAGAGATCCTGTTTTGAGAGCTGGATCTGAGGAACCCAGGCCAGTGTGAAGTACTTATGCATATGTAAATAAAGGGTGGCTAGATGGCAGAATACTGGCCTCTTATTTCCCAAACCTGTGTTTCTATTGATAAGTAGCCGCTGTGCCAGCTGGAAGTTACGTTGATAATAAATTCAGCCATTTTAAAATCCAATCTGTACAATAAACCTCACCGCAACTCTCCTGTGTTATGTTCGACACCTGCACGTACCGTCCATCTGCACTGACCCAATCCAACTTAAACACAGCAGCTTTGAATCCTGGTCAGGGGCTCCCACTTGTTCAGATCCCCGGGATTGGTCAGATGTTTGGGCTTGATAGGCTGGGCCCTGAGGGAAATTGAATGGGAAATTGAGAAAACAAATTCCCAAATTCTGCGTAAGGTTTTCATGGTTGAAAATCTCGCTAATGAGTAATGAGGGGTTTATTTGCATGCATTAACATGTTGTGTCACTTCATTTATATAGACATTTTTCTATACAGGATGTTATTTTCCCAAACTGATGGCAACAGTTCCTGCCACAAAGGCACAGGGGCTACTTTGTCACTGCAACTTGCCAGTGCCTTCACCAGATAGCCACCTTGACCAGCGATCCCTAACACCTCAGGACAGGGTCCATTGGCACCAACAATCTGCATTCTCTGTCCATGGAGGCTGGCAAGGGCTAATCGCCAGCCTTTACCACATCCTAAGTTTAGAAGACTGAGAGGGGATATAATTGAGACATATAAGATTATTAAAGGATTGGACACTCTGGAGAGGCAGGAAACATGTTTCCGCTGATGGGTGAGTGCCGAACCAGAGGACACAGCTTAAAAATACGGGGTAGACCATTTAAGACAGAGATGAGGAGAAACTTCTTCACCCCGAGAGTGGTGGCTGTGTGGAATGCTCTGCCCCAGAGGGCAGTGGAGGCCCAGTCTCTGGATACATTTAAGAAAGAGTTGGATAGAGCTCTCAAAGATAGTGGAATCAAGGGTTATGGAGATAAGGCAGGAAGCGGATACTGATTAGGAATGATCAGCCAGGATCATATTGAATGGTGGCGCAGGTTCGAAGGGCTGAATGGCCTACTCCTGCACCTATTGTCTAATGGCATCTCTCCATATCTCATTTGTAATGCAGTTCACGACTTCATTGCAGCACTTTGGAGCAGGTCCCTGGGCCTTGCTGGTCCTCAGGGTAATTGGGAGCTGGCACATTATTTCCTTGACCAGCTGCAGAGATGTAGCAGTTGCGTACATACTCACCAGCTTGTGCTTCCATGTCTAATCCAGCTCAAGAACCCACCGAGGTTTCAGTCTCAGAGCTGCTGAAGGCTGGCAGAGGCAGCCTTGCTGGTGCTGTCTCTGAGAGGTCTGCCCTCTTCCTCTGAGATGGAGGAGGTATTGGCTGGAGAGGATGGTCTCTGCAGGGCAGAGGATGTGTGCCCTTGCCAGTCATAGCTGCAGAAGATGAGCAGTGAACAAGTTGCACAATGGGAGCAGAAGCTAGAGGATGTTAAGACTACATTCATGTTCATACGAGAGTAATGCAGTACGTGGCAATGAAGCTGACTTGGTTGCCAGGATATGGAGGTCCTCCATATGGTTCTCTCCCACAGGTGAAAGGATCATTGTGTATTGGGTGAGGATATTGGACATCAACCCACCTGTCTCAGCCCTCTGACGTATTGTGGGTGGGTTTCCCAGGAATGAGGCAAGGGCACGGATGAGTGTGAATGAAGTGGCTGGCACTGCTCCTTGTAATGGCACCAGTTGAGCAGAAATGGTGAGGTGTATGGTGGCTTGAGTGAGTAGGCAGTGGGATGGTTAGGTTAGACACACTCATCTCCATTAATGATGGGCACCTCAGTACCTCACTCCACAGCAAGCCTGCAGATTACTTCATGAAGCTGCACTACTCCAGCTTCCACCCTAAACATATTAAAACAGCCATCCCCTACAGACAAGCCCTACGCATACACAGGGTCTGTTCGATGAGGAGGAACATGACGGACACCTGAAGGTGCTGAAGGAAGCCCTCATAAGAACAGGATACAATGCCAAACTCATCGATTGCCAGTTCCTACATGCCACAGCAAGAAACTGTAATGACCTCCTCAGCAGACAGCCACGGCATACAACCAGCAGGGTATCCTTTGTTTCTCAGTACTTGCCAGGAGCAGAGAAACTCCGCCATGTTCTTCACAGCCTGCAACACGTTATTGACGAGGATAAGCATCTCACAAAGATGCTTCTACACCTCCACTTCTCATCTTTGAACAACCACCACTTCAACCCCAGGGCATCAATGTGGACTTCAACAGTTTCCTCATTTCCCCTTCCCCCACCTCACCCTAGTTCCAAACTTCCAGCGCAGCACTGTCCCCATGACTTAACTGGACTTGTCCTACCTGCCTATCTCTTTTTCCATATATCCACTCCACCCTCTCCTCCCTGACCTATCACCTTCATCCCCTCCCCCACTCACCCATTGTACTCTATGCTACTTTCTCCCCACCCCCACCCTCCTCTAGCTTATCTTTCCACGCTTCAGGCTCACTGCCTTTATTCCTGATGAAGGGCTTTTGCCCGAAACGTCGATTTCGCTGCACCTTGGATGCTGCCTGAACTGCTGTGCTCTTTCAGCATCACTGATCCAGAATCTTGTTTCCAGCATCTGCAGTCATTGTTTTTAACCAAACCTTAAACAGATCATTGCTCGCAGCAAATTGCCCAGCCTTTAAGACAACATTGACCACAGCACCATACAACCCTGTAATAGCAACCACTGCAAGATGTGTCAGAGTGTCAACATGGATACCACCATTACATATGGGGACAGCATCCACCATGTGCGTGGCAGGTACTCATGTGACTCAGCCAACATTGTCTATCTCATACACTGCAGGCAAGGATGCCCCAATGCATGATACATTGGTGAGACCCAGCAGAGGCAACGGATGAATGGACACCATGCAATAATCGCCAGACAGGGGTGTTCCCCCTCAGTCAGGGAACATTTGAGCGGATTAGGACATTTGACCTTAGATCGTTGGGTGACTGCCCTCCAAGTTGGACTTCGGGATATGTAACAGTGCAGAGTAGCCGAGCAGAGGCTGATAGCCAGGTTTGGTACCCATAGAAATGGCCTTATTTGGGACCTTGGGTTCATGTCACACTACAGTTGACCCCATTACACCCCACACTCAGACACACTATCACTATCTCACTCACTATCACTATCACAATCACTCACTCGCTCACGCAGACACTCCGTCATGCTCCTTCTCTCCCTAGTGTGCACGCACACACAAGTCTATGGGGTGAATGTGTATTTGCAGATACATTCTGTTTTGTTCAAAAAAACACACAATCTGTAGGCAGCCAATGTCACATGTTATAAATTCCGACTTTGGAAATAGAACCGGTCTGACTCAAGGTTGGAATACAAACAGACTCTAACCTCTCACTTTTAATGCATTGTCTGACCTGAGATGTCACTTTTTTTATGAAACCTTAAGTTATCTCAGGAATGTGACTTGAAAGTAATTCTGGGGTTTATGAATATTAATAAATTGAAACCTGCAACCCCATTCAAAATGTTATGGACCAGGCCAGACCCCTCACGCTACTTTGGACAAACAAGCAGGAAACTTGCCACAAGGATACACTAACACCAACTGGCAACCAAAAGACACGACCCACTATCATTAGTTTCTGTACGTACAGACAAAGGAGGACACCACTTTGACTGGGACAACACACACATCCTAGGACAGGGGAAACAAAGACACGCAGGAGAATTTCTAGAGGCGTGGCATTCTAGCCAGAACTCCATCAATAAATACATTGATTTAGACTTCATCTACCTTCCCTTGGGGAAAAAAACAGAAATGACATCACCCACCTTAAGAAACCAAGACCTATAAGTAGAGAGGCGAGACATACCCCCAGTGCTTCACCAGAGACTCTCGCTGATGATGTTACCTAGTCATGATGACAAACGTCTGAAAACAAACCTTCCAGCTCAGTGAGCTAACTTGCATCCATATCTTCAACCTGAGTTACATACCTTCCCAAAGATCACTAGCAGGAATAGGTATTAAAGGTGCCTGTGGTTTTCCAATTGCCTGAAATGTATGACACATCTAGCAAAATTCAACTACACCCTTGTGCAGTCCAGGCCAGTAAAAGTGTTTTTGTATTTTATCTTGAGTTTACCTCACTCCTAAATGACCACCAAGTGGTAACTAATGCATCACTCCTTTCTGTATCCCACTGGCATAACAATTTGATGAACTTCTGCCCATTTCTCAGCTGCCTGAATTATGTGATAGTCACCATTTCCTCACTAAGACATCATTTTTAAGATAACTTTTAGAAATGCATTCGGATTCCTTTTCTGTGTATGTCTTTTGATACAATTGCTTTAAGTTTTCACCTTGCTGCTGTAACTGAGCTAAAGATATCTGCATTGCTATCTATCTGCTCTTGGTTTGTATCAATCATCTGATCAAAGAGGGTCTCTGCTCAATCTACTCTAACTTTCTTATCTGTGCCCTTTGATCACTCTTGTTTCAACTGGTGACTTTGTGACCTCGTCACCACACAATCAGGAAAAGTCCCAGGATATGTGTCCTGCAATAGTTCAGTTGCCTTGAGTTTCCACTGGCTTTTCAACCACAGTAGGCAGCACTCCTAGCAGTGAATCAGCTACATCGTTAACAGGGACAAAGTGTATTCCTGGAGCGAAGAGTTTGTCCAGTACATCTACCAAGAATTCCCCACTTTTCTCTGGACACCCTAACCTCACTCTACATAACTGAGTGCTTCTTCTCTCACCATGAATTCCTATGACTAGTATTTTTTTCTAGCAGTAGTCCTTCAGAAGTGCATACCTCATATCTTTCATCATCACAGATTGAGAGGATCCTTAATATTGAAACCTTTTTACCTGCTGCTCCTGGCCTGTGCGAGTAAACTTTACTTCGTAGGTGTATGGTTTAAGAATATCTGGCACTCCCTCCTTAACCAAACTCTAACCAGGTTGTACATTCTGGTGCAGTTTCCTAGCCTCCGCTGTGTTTTCTGTTACCACTCCAAAAAAAAAATCATGGTTTATCCTGTTTTCCTACATCTGGCTTCCCGGTGTTTTTCTTAACTCACCAACACTGTGATTTGATACGGCCTACGTTACTGCAGTGAAAACAGCAGAGCTTTGTAACTTCTCTTCCCCCTTCAGGAATTTCCTTTTTATCTTGTGGTAATTCATCCTTCACTGAGACCTACCTTTCCCTTGCCACGTGAGAATTTCTCTCTTTCCCCAATTTCTGTCATTCACGGATTGAAATTGATTCTGGAAGCCAAACTTTGCTTTATGGACCAACTCATAACCATCAGCCACTTCAGCTGCTCACCTTGCTGTTTTAACTCTCTGCCCTTCCACATGAGTTCTTACTGCTTCAGGAAGTGAATTTTTGAACTTCTCTAAAATGATTGTCTCTCTAAGAGCGTCATAGATTTGCTCTATTTTAATGCCCTTATCCACCTATCAAAATTACTTAGTTTGATCCTTTCAAACTCAATGTAGGTTTGAGCAGACTCCCTCCATAGATTCCTGTCTATAAGGTTCTGGTACAAGCTCATATGCACTGAAGCTGGCTTTCTTCACCACCTCATACACCCCAGACACCTCCTCTGATGGTGATGTGAATACCTCAGTAGCTCTACCTACGAGTTTTGATTGGATCAGCAAAACCCAAATGGTCACTGGCCACTGCATTTGTTTAGCCACTTTTTCAAATGAGATGAAAAGGGCTTCCACATCCTTCTCATCAAATTTAGGCAATGCTTGAATATATTTCTCACCAGGCCCTTGGGTACCATGGGTTTACTCATCCTCACTCACTTCCTCCCTCAGCTTCAGCCTTCACTTCCATCCTTTTAATCTGACTTGCCTAAGTGCCAACTTCTGAAGTTCAAATGCACTCTCTCACTCTCTCTCTCTCTCTCTCCTTTTCTTTCTCTCCTCTCTCTCCTCTGTTTTAATCATAATTCCTTGTCTTTTGCCTTTAACTCAAGTTGCTTCATTTTCAATTGAATTTTAACCAGCTGTAAAGATTCTGATGGTGTTTCTAGCAAATGTAAACGCTGAGCTACTGTAATTTTCTCCAACCCCAGCTTGTCTGCTAATTCCAGCAGCTTTGCCTTAATCACCTTTTGTAAAATCCCCAAGGTCACTCCTTCCAACCCAGAAGACTCTTGGTGAGTGAAAGAGCCATTGTTCAAACCAACCAAAATCAACAGCCAGAACAAAAGAACAAAATAACACTTGCCACTCACTGCCTTTGAGTCCAACAACTGTAATCCCAAATCAGAACTACAGAACAAATCCCACAAAGAGCACCCAACCTGTTATGGACCAGGCCAGACATTTCAAGAAGGTAGCCCCGACCCTAACTTTGCTGGTTGTTTTAAGCAGATGTAACATGAGTAAGCCAGGAGAGAATCAGCTAGTCAAACCACTTAGTTCTAAACAAAACAGAGTTTATTTACAAGATTACCGAATGAAACATAAACAACAGAAAATGGAAAACCGAATAGTTTATCCTCTCTGAAAACTCAGCAGCTCATCCCAATTTAATGTTGCTGTTCCAAATACTTGTAACAATCCCCATAAACACCCCCTGGCACAAAAGGTAAAATCAAACACGGGTTCCTACAGGATAGAAGTCAGAGAGAGAGTACCTGCCTGGACCTGCTTCAGGATCCAGCAGCTTTTTCCACACTACTGCTAAAGACCAAACCAAACCAGAGTAAAGCTGAGCTGGGAGAACTGGCCACTCCCCTATCGTAGTACAAGTGTTCTTTTTTAAACTTGAAAGCCCTGTGCCTGAGGCAGTATCTGTTAGTTATTGTCAAATTGGCTCTAAAACCCTTTAACCCCCCCCCCCCCCCCCCAGACTTTTCGATGTCGGTGTCATTTATGACCTCTCTGGGGGAAAACAAGCCAAGCACAGCATAACCTTGTTAAAGGAGCAGCTTTGTCACATAAGTGATTAAAGAATAAACAACAATCTAGGTTTGTTCAATACATCACATCTGTTGTATGACACTTTGATTTTTTACTATAAATTATATGTCCTATGAACCTGCCCCACTAGCTACCTGACAAAGGAGCAGCACTCCAAAAGCTTGTATTTCCAAATAAACCTGATGGATGAGAACCTGGTGTTGAGTGATTTTTTTTTAACTTTGTCCACCCCAGTCCAACACCAGCACCTGCACATTACACATTGGCATGAGAATCACAATGGGGACTTGGTGACACCAGCTCACCACTTATTTCTCCAGGTGCCTGTCTTGGACACCAGTCACCAGCATCTCTGTATGGGCAGCAACTGTGCACACGTCACTGCCATCCAAGGAGATTGGCATCATACACACAGCCTCTCTGCTCTCTGACCCATGTACAATATGCAGTTCTCCACTGCAGTGGTACGTTTTGGAGTACACTGGCACCTACCAGGATAATGCTGCTGCCAGGATACCTTCCACGCAGGGACATGCGTCCATCTCATGGATTCGGCCATGGTGCACCTTGGGCCTCCTTGTTTGTTCTCTCACACACTTTGCACGTGCTTGAATTTTGTTGCATCTTTTCTTTAAAGTCAAAAAGGTGTGGCGCTGGAAAAGCACAGCAGGTCAGGCGCATTCGAGGAACAGGGCAATTGATGATTCGGGCAAAAGCCTTTTGACTCTGATCTCCAGCATCTACATCACTTTCTCCTGCATCTCTGCTTTACTTCATTGCACTTTGCCCCATCACTCAGAGCTAAAAGGCTCACAGTACCTTTGTCTTACAGTGCAGATACAAAGTTGGACAGCGTGGCTGTCAAGGGGCTGGGCATGCTGCTTGACATCCATGTGTCAGTAGCTGATGTACTGACCATGCACCAACTGATTGGCCAGATCTCAAAGTGGAGTAGCCACATCGAGTGACTTCTTCGGTCAGAGGGCAAGGTAGCTCAAAAGCAATGTCCAGTAACAGTGCAGTGACTTGGAGTGGGTCAGTCAGCGGATTGGGGAGCTCGGAGCGTCTGCGTCACCACGCTGGGGAGTGCATCATGGCTAGTCCTGCAGGACCACTGCAGCCAATCCAGGGATTTGCAGTTTATCGGTCATGGGTCTACATAGAGATTTTTCTGGTCTGATCACCCATGGGCTCGATAAGGGTCAGTCTTGGGAGCCCATTCAATGAAAGACAGGGATTTCTCGGGAGCCACAGCAAAGGTAGGGAAGTTTGGAAAGTCAAACCTGAGTATGGGGTGCTAGGATTTAGAGAAGATAATAATTGTGAAGAGAAGCATCTCAAAGTACTATAATCTATTAGAGGACATGAGTAACTGTGAGTTGGGGAGGGGTCATTATAGTAACAACCATCCTGGCTTCAATAAGGGGACAGTGAAATCAATGATAGATGTTACTAAACTGTAATTGGGGTAATGTTGAGTGATGAAGTTGTAATTCAAAGAGATGTGTCAGAATATCAGTCCTGATGGGCTCAGTGAGGAATGTAATGAGGCAAGGAAGGTGCAGGTTCAGAATTGGGGGTGGGGGTGCTGCTCCTTAGTTACCTGTAACTCACTCATTCAAACATGGACCATTCTGCCCATTCTGTCAATGCTGACTCACTGTGCAATGTGCAGCTTGTGGTGCCTTCCATACTCTTTCACGTTGTAAATGCGCAATGGAGATGGCTACAGCCACACCCACAGTGTATGAGCCTATCCAAACAGACCACTCTCCTATCTTTTGTAAAACCCACAATAAGCGTAAAATCTCCAAGGTCCCAGAGGACCTTCAAACTGCTCTCTCATCAGAAAAAAAGAGGTTTGACCATGTTTGGTCAAAAAAAAGAGGGACCCGAGGGTCCCCATGCCTCGGGTGAGGGGAGAGGTTGAGAAGGAGCTGTGCTGGAATTGAGCCCACATTGGTGTCACTCTGCAAAACAAACTAACCGCAAAGTATAAGCCTGTCACTTAATTAAGGCTCACAGTCGCCCTGCTGCCTGACTAGGCTGGATTAGGTTATTGTTCTGCTGGGACAATTCGACCTTTTGTTTAAGTAATCATTCACTTTGGTAACCAATAACCATATATCGCTATTTTGAGATTCAACCCCTGAAAACCTGACAATATATAAATAATATTTTACACTTTTCATCACAGTAGGAAGTGGCCCAGCATTTATAGCTGGGTGCTCCAAATATCTTTCCCACAATTTCTAGAAGACTTTCAACCCAGTGCAGTCCTGGAATGATCACAGACCAAACCTGTTGATACATCATCCCAAATATGTAGCTGACCCCTCCACCCTGGGAAGAAGCCTCTTAATTTCCAATCCAACCATGCCATTCACAATCTTATAAACTTGGATCAGGTCACCGCTCAGCCTCCTGCATTCCAGTGAAAATAAGCCCAGTCTATCCAACCTTGCTTCAGAGCTAACATCCCCATATCATCCTGTTACCCTTCTGGTAGTGCGGTGACCAGAATCTGATGCCACCTCAGGCAACTATCTGTGTGGAGTTTGCGTATTCTCCCCGTGTCCGTGTCAGTTTGCTTCAGATGTTTCAGTTTCTTCCCACTGTCCGTAGATGGACAGATGAGGTTGATTGGCCATTGGAAATGCAGGGTAACAGGGGTAGGTTAGTAGGTTGGATCTGAATGGGATACTCTTTGGAAGGTTGGTGTGGAGTTGATGGGCCAAATGGCCTGCTTCCACACTGGGGGATTCTATGATCCAGAATTAAGAATCGGAAAGGCTGAGTTCCTAAACCTTTACTTCTATTGTCAATATTTCGACACACAGATTCTGCTTTGAGCTTCTGCTCCCATTCTCCCATTCATTCTTGTTCACAATCCCTTCGTGATGTTGAAATATGGCTGACTTATTGTAAATTAATCCAAGTGAAAACTGGTCAGCGGGAATATGCCACACGGTGCTGTGAGAAGCTATGAAGAAAAACCAAAAGTATCAAATGCTACTAATACCAGTTACTAATGTCCGTTTAACCATCACTCAGTGACAACATAAATATTACAAAAAAATTAACTCAAAAATGTAGGAAAAATGTACAGTTGTTGCTGAATCTCAGCTGGAGAGAATGTAAAGCTGTTGTATTCAGTTGGGTGGAGGACTATAATGGGGGATGAGCAAAACCATGATGTTTGATTGTATATTTTTGTAATAGTTACAGTCCCAGCCAGTTATGTAGCTGGAAATATAAGACAGCTACATGACAAAATCTAAATTGTTTATAGAACAGTGTTGCAGTATTGTTTGTGGAAGCAATTGTGGAATGTCTAATGAAACTTTAATCCCATTCACCTCAGGCAAGTAAAATTGCGAGATGTTGTGAAACAATTTAGAATGCTTGTGGACTAAATAGCTACCATTGAATTTTCAAACTTTTAAAAACTATTTTTGTTCTCACAGTTTAATTAAAATAATACTCTCTGGCTAATCACAAAACCATTGAATATCTTCAGCTGTGTGAGAAATATAACAATTTGGCAAGTCATAGAGATGTACAGGATGGAAACAGACCCTTCTGTCCAACCCGTCCACGCCGACCAGATATCCCAACCCAATCTAGTCCCATCTGCCAGCACCCGGCCCATATCCCTCCAAACCCTTCCTATTCATATATCCATCCAAATGCCTCTTAAATGTTGCAATTGTATCAACCTCCACCACTTCCTCTGGCAGCTCATTCCATACACGTACCACCCTCTGCGTGAAAACGTTGCCCCTTAGGTCTCTTTTATATCTTTCCCCTTTCACCCTAAACCTATGCCCTCTAGTTCTGGATTCCCTGATCCCAGGGAAAAGACTTTGCCTATTTACCTTATCCATGCCCCTCATAATTTTGAAAACCTCTATAAGGTCACCCCTCAGCCTCCGACGCTCCAGGGAAAACAGTCCCAGCCTATTCAGTATCTCCCTATAGCTCAAATCCTCCAATCCTGGCAATATCCTTATAAATCTTTTCTAAACCCTTTCAAGTGTTATATTTTTCCGATAGGAAGGAGACCAGAATTGCTCACAATATTCTAACAGTGGCCTAAGCAATGTCCTGTACAGCCACAACATGACCTCCCAACTCCTGTACTCAGTACTCTGACCAATAAAGGAAAACATACCAAACGCCTTCTTCACAATCCTATCTACCGCGACTCCACTTTCAAGGAGCTATGAACCTGCACTCCAAGATCTCTTTGTTCAGCAACAGTCCCTAGGACCTTACCATTAAGTGTATAAGTCCTGCTAAGATTTGCTTTCCCAAAATGCAGTACCTTGCATTTATCTGAATTAAACTCCATCTGCCACTTCTCAGCCCATTGGCCATCTTATCAAGATCCTGTTGTAATCTAAGGTGACCTTCTCCGTTGTCCACTACACCTCCAATTTTTGTGTCATCTGCAAACTTACTAACTCTACCTCTTATGCTCGCATCCAAACCATTTATGTAAATGACAAAAAGTAGAGGACCCAGCACCGATCCTTGTGGAACTCCACTGCTCACAGGCCTCCAGTCTGAAAAACAACCGTCCACCACCACCCTCTGTCTTCTACCTTTGAGCCAGTTCTGTATCCAAATGGCTAGTTCTCCCTGTATTCCATGAGATCTAACCTTGCTAATCAGTCTTCCATGGGGAACCTTGTCGAACAACTTACTGAAGTCCATATAGATCACTTCTACTATTCATCAATCCTCTTTGTTACTTCTTCAAAAAACTCAATGAAGATTTCCCATGTACAAAACCAATTCTTTGCTCAGAAAGAGGCCATTCAGCCCATTCTGTCCAAACTGGAACCCTGCAGGAGCAATTAATTGAGTGCCACAGTCCTATCTTTGCCCTGTAGTCCTGTCAAGGTTTCCACTGCTGAAAAAGAAGCATTTCCAAATATTTTTAAAGGTATCTCAGAGGCAGAAATCACATGCCCTGGTGCTTCTTCTGGCCCAGGCCAAACTCTAGGCCCAGGAATCCCTGAGTCCTTGATCCCAGGCCTTTCTTTTTGGATCCTGACATACCAACCACTGACCCCTTCCCCAGGAGTTGTCTCCGCCTGTAAATACTGAGAATTACCTGCAGGAA
The DNA here is from genome assembly GCF_020745735.1 of Hemiscyllium ocellatum. NCBI lineage: Eukaryota > Metazoa > Chordata > Chondrichthyes > Orectolobiformes > Hemiscylliidae > Hemiscyllium > Hemiscyllium ocellatum. Next base: position 128,815,190 of record NC_083404.1, read on the forward strand.
ACCCCACCCGTGAATAGTGATTCCTTCCCCCAGAAGCTACACCTGTAAATACTGACCCCTTCTCCCAGGGGCCCCTGTAAATACTGACCCCGTCCCCCGGGGCCCCGCTGTAAATACTGACCCCGTCCCCCGGGACCCCCCTATAAATACTGATATAATCCTCCGGGGCCCCTGTAAATACTGCCCCCCACCCCAAATACTGCCCCCTTTCCCTGGGGCCCCCTGTAAATACTGACACATTCCCCCTGGGGCCCCCTGTAATTACAGACACATTCCCCCGGGGGCCCCCTGTAAATACTGACACATTCCCCCGGGGGCCCCCTGTAAATACTGACATATTCCCCCGGGGACCCCTGTAAATACAGACACATTCCCCCGGGGGTCCCTGTTTCTAACCTCAGCCCATGCTATGTCCTCGTCAAAAGTTCTTTCAGCCACCGTTATACTATCCTTGACTAACAATCTTTTACCGCCTTACCTGTTCTTAATGAAAGATCTAACCTGCAACATCCATTCCTCACCCTACTCTATCCATGTCTCCGAAATGGCCACAACATCGAAGTCCCAGGTACCTATCCATGCTGCAGAGCTCACCTACCTTATTTCGGATACTTCAGGCGTTGAAGTAGACACACTTCAAACCAGCTTGCTGTCTGCCAACACTTTATTGTGACCCTGAAATCCTGTCCCTCTCCTCCCTACTCTCATCTTCCTGTGCACTGCAGCTACACCTCAGGTTCCCATCCCCCTGCTGAGCTAGTTTAAACCCACTCGAATAGCACCAGCAAATTTCCCACCCAGGATATTAGTACCCCTGTGGTTCATGTGAAGACCGTCCTGTTTGTAGAGGTCCTACCTTCCCCAGAATGAGCCCCGATTATCCAAGTACCTGAAACCCTCCCTGCTGCACCATCCCTGCAGTCACGTGTTCAGCTGATATCTCTCCCTATTCCTTGCCTCACTATCACGTGGTACGGGTAACAATCCAGAGGTAACAATCTGTTTGTTCTAGCTCTCAGCTTCCACCCCAGCTCCCTGAAATCCTGCCTTACGTCCCTATCCCTCTTTCTACCTATGCCGTTGATACCTACGCGGATCATGACTTGGGGCTGGTCACCCTCTCCCTTCAGGACCCCAAAGATACGATCCGAGACATCACGGACGCTGGCACCTGGGAGGTAACACACCAATTGTGAGTCTTATTTGTTCCCAATAAACCTTCTATCTGTCCCTCTATTGAGTCCCCATTGACTAACACCCTCCTCTTTTCCCTCTGTCCCGTTTTGTGACAGGGACAGGCTCTGTGTCAGAGACCTGGGCCCCACTGCATACTCCTGGTAAGTCATCCCTCCCAGTAATATCCAAAACAGTATACTTACTTTTCAGGGAACAACTATAAGGGATCCCTCCACTGACATTTTTTTCCCCCCGAAACTCTTACCTATCACAGTCTCTGCCTCCCGAAATACTGTCATATTCCCCCGGGAGGGCCCTGTTAAATACTGACATATGCTCCCAGCCGCTTCTGTAAATACTGACACATTCCCCCGGGGGTCCACTGTAAATACTGACCCCTTCCCCAGGGGGCCCCCTGTAAATACTGACATATTCCCCCGGGGGCCCCTGTAAATACTGACATATTCCTCCCGGGGGCCCCTGTAAATACTGACATATTCCTCCCGGGGGCCCCTGTAAATACTGACATATTTCCCCCGGGGGCCCCTGTAAATTACTGACATATTCCCCCGGGGGCCCCTGTAAGTACTGACATATTCCCTGGGGGGGGCGCGTAGGGGGGTGCGGTTGGGGGCCTGGAAGTACTGTAACATTCCTATTGGAGCCTGCCGTGGAAACTGACATTCCCATGAGGGCCCCCTGTAAACACTGACAGATTCCCGTCGAACCCAACTCTAAATATTTACACACATTCCCCTTGGAGACCCGTGAGTAGAAAAGTACCATCCACCACTCTGTCCTGTCCCACACCCTAACTCCAGCAGCAACATCCTTCCCTCAAATAGGGAGGCTGAGCTTACAAGAATAAAGGGTGAAATTGCCCCATCCCAAGAAGTGGCAGGAAAGGTGGTGGGAGGGGAAGATATTTGCAGGGTTAGACTAAGGGAGTTCCTGCTGCCTTCCCCCAACTACAAGAAATATAACAGCAAAGTCTGTCCATGCGGTCTTCAGTTAACACCCATAAGTGGACTTTTCAAAAATGTGGATCATGAGGTTTGGTTGTTGCTGGCTCAGCCATTTATTACCATCCCCATCTAATTGCCTGGAAGGCAGGCGAGAGTAAGATTTATTGCTGTAAGTCTTGGATCACAGGCCAGACCAGCCAAGGACAACAGAGTTCCTTCTCTAAAGAGCATTCATAAACCAGGGTTTTTTTTATTAACAATCGACAGTGACTGTGTGTTCATTGAACCAACCTTTTATTAAATTCAAATTTCACTGTTCATCAAGGTGAGATTTCAAACCATGTGTCTGTAGAACATTAGTCTTTTTCTGGATTGCTAGTCCAGTCACGTTAGGTTTACAGCATTTCCCCACAACTAGTTAACTTTAATGTGAAGCAGATCAGGAAACACGTGTTACTTCTGCTTTTTTTTTATTTTTCTCAAAGAATCAAAAAGGAATCATTGTTATTCAGGGATATGAATAAATTGTACATTCAGGAGTAAAAAGGACTTGAGCACCAGCAAAACTCATCTTAATAATTTATTATCTATGCAACTGGCTCTGTTTTATTTGGTTTACTTTTTTTTGACAAGACACCTAATCCTAGCTGTATCCTCAGTGTTAAACCTGTCAGTCTGTGTACTGTAATTGTAAAATTAGCAAAAGCTGCTTTATTTGGAAATATTGAGATAAGACTTAAAAAGGTGACTGCTCCAAAATAGCCCATGTTATGGATCCATTACACATTGAAACAAAAAATTAAAACAGAAAAAATGTTGTGAGTTGTCTTATTATTGCTTAAGTTGCAGCAGTTCCTAACATTTCAACACTTGCTCATTCCAAAGAAAAGCATTTACAGCAGAAATTCTGAAAATTACTGCAGACAGTTTTAATGCTGAAGCTGTCGGATTTGGTTGTAAAAGCCACAACACGTTTTGATTTTTGACTTTTTACGTGGTAAATTATTTTTTAACCTTAGACTTTACTGTAATTGTCCTGGAACTGTTACAAATGTTTGAGGGATGAAAAAGAATAGTCATGGATCTCATAGAAATCCCAAAACTACTGAGGGGAGATTAGATAAATTGAGAGTATATGATAGCTCACTGAAAACACAGAGTTAATGCCTCCTTATACTCAGTGGAGGTGTTGCATGAAAATATTCAGCTACTTTGTTGCAGTCAACCTTAATTTCTAACTCTCAATAAGGTTGAGATAATCCACCAAATGTAAAGGCAGTTACATAATGCAATCATGAAAGAAACTAAAATTTAACAAAAAGACATTGTAAAATCAAACAAGCAGGACATTGGTGTTGTTCTGTTTATTGGGCCTGATTTTCATGCAGAGAATCTGCAATCTGTTATTAATATCATTCCTCACATTTTATCATGTATGTTGACTCCTCTAATCTAGATGTTGTTGTCTCTCTCTCTCTCTCTCTCTCTCTCTATCTATCTATCTATCTGGTCTTTTAAAGTAATTTAGGCACATAGATCATTGGATGATCTGTGAGTCTATTACCTCGGTACACCACATTAAGAACCACAGTATGAGAATTCCAGAATGCTTTCTTTTAATAGTCTCTGCAATCCCTTTTCCAATTTCTACTCTAAGTCCTGAATGTTCTCTATATGCAGGAATGGGAATGCTTAAATAAACTTTGATTCAGTTTTGAGATTGTGAAAATAATGATGTCCTTGTCACAATCATGAACAACAGCACCTGCAGCAAGACCCCTTCTGAAAGCAAAATAATCTTAATGGAAAGATAAACAGCATTTTTTTTCTCACACTCCTCCCTATGATTTTCTCACCTGGGTTGTTGCAACAATGGCCTGGAAATTGTTTTGCAAGACTGTAGGGGAAATGGAAAGCTGGCCAAGTCTAAATTCACATTGGGTTGATTTCTCTAGCTCTCTTCCAGCTCCATATGTAAGCAGAAATGTAACTATCTGTCAAGCTTCCTTACCCCATTCCCCTATTTAGCATTCAGATATTCCATGCTTCCCACTGAGGTTCCATAGCTAACCCTTTTCAAACATTCATCCCCACATCTTTCCCTGCTCTCTAAAAGATTTATGCATTTATAGGGTGGCATGGTGGCTCGGTGGTTAGCACTGCTGCCTCACAGCGCCAGGGTCCCAGGTTTGATTCCAGCCTCGGGCGACTGTGTGGAGTTTGCACGTTCTCCCCGTGTCTGCGTGGGTTTCCTCCCACATTCCAAAGATGTGCAGGCTAGGTGAATTGGCCTTGCTAAATTGTTCATAGTGTTAGGTGCATTAGTCAGAGGGGGATGGGTTACTCTTCGGAGGGTTGGTATGGACTTGTTGGGCTGAAGGGCCTGTTTCCAGACTGCAGGGGATCTAATCTAATTACTGGGAGAGACGGTTATTGGAGAGGGGAGCATTTATGCAGGAAAGACATGCTACTAGGGAAAATGTAATTATTACAGGAGGATACTATTATTGGAGAAAGTATATTTACAAAGGGAGACCAGAACTGGGAGAGTATTAGGGGAGAAGCAACCAATGAAACAAGTGTATTTCTTAAAGGGGTAGAATATTGCCATAGATTGTTTATTATAGGGAAAGAAAATTACTAGGGAGAGTATTACAAGGATAGACATTTCCTGGGCAGATATTTATTACAGGTAGAGACAATTACTTTGGGGAGTGTGTGTTTATTACAGGTAAATACATTTACCGGGGCCACTTGCATTGTTGTGAGTGTATTTATGGGAGATTGTTATGGGGTGGGGAGAGAAAGACATTTATTGGAGGGATGTCGCCAGGCGGATTATTTATTCCTCTGGGGGTGATGGTTAGTCTCCTGAGTGAGAGCAGCCTGGCCCTGTGTGAGGGTGTGTTGAGGAATGGGGGGGTCCCTCGGGTACCAGGAGACTGAGTGAATCGGCGGCACTGAGGGTGGAAGTTTTCCCAGCCGATCCTGCAGAGGAGCTGGGCTCGGCGGGTTGAGAGAAGCGGCTCCAAAAACCAAAACTGACACGCTGCACACTTCCTTCCCAGCTCAGCTGCTGGGCGGACACACCCTGTCCCAGCAAAGGAGAGGAGGGGGGTCAAGACCCTTCTCGGGGTTTCCTACCCCCACTATAGACCACTTTGAGTGGAGTGAGTGGGAGAAGTGATGGGAGGGCGGTGCATTGGAAATGGCTTTAATTTCTCTCAGCGCCTTTGCTGCATTCGCTGCCCTGCGTGCTTGGTGTAGTTTTGTTTTGGGTTTTGGTTGCTGTGTGGGGGATTTGGGGTAGGAACGTGAGATTGTCCTGTGTGTGTGTGTGTGTGAGAGAGAGAGCGCGGGACCGCGCCTGAACGGGCGGAGCTGCAGTATCCTCGCCCCCGGCTCCATTCTCCTGTTCTATGTCTCTCTCTGTGTGTGTGGACGCCTGGTTATTTATAGCTTTATATATTTGAATATCATCTCCAGCGTCCGCTGCTTTAATTTATTTGTAGATTTTTTAAAAAAATGTTTAGATGATTGAGGCATTTTTCACCTATCTGTTTCTCCTTTACGAAAAAGATTCGGGAGGAGCGTTAGTTAGCGACGGCGTTCTCTCTTTTCCCCCCCCCCCCCCTCAACACACACACACACACATATAGAGGGCCATCTCTCTCATTGTGCATCTCTGTGCCGGGAGGGGGGGAAGAGGGGGTGTGTGTACATTATATACATCGGTATCATTGTTGAAAAAGTGCAGGGAGGGAGACTGGGGGGGGGGTGGGGGTGGGATTGGAGGGAGGGTGGGTGGGGGGGAAGAGAGGGAGGGAGAGAGCCAGCGATGGGTTGTTTAGGGAACAGCAAGACGGAAGACCAGCGACACGACGAGAAAGCCCAGCGCGAAGCCAACAAGAAAATCGACAAGCAGTTGCAGAAGGACAGGCAGGCGTATAAAGCAACGCACCGGCTGCTGCTGCTGGGTAAGAACCAGTGTCACCCTCTTCGGGGGTAACATCAGGGGGGAGAGGCTGCAGCAGCTTCCAAAAGGCCAGCAGACCACTCCCCAGCCCTGTGCTTATCCCTATGGATTCTATATATCCCTGTATCCCTATGGATTCTATATGTCCCTGCCTTGATATGTTACAGTGTGTATGTGCGTGGGATGGGGGGGGGTGTCTCAGTGTTTGTGCATGGGGCTGTATTGATATTGGTGCTCCCTGATTATTGCTGTTTATTTTTAAATCTGAGAAGCTGGTTTTGTTTTCTCTCTCTCTCACACACATCGCGTGTTTTTTGTTTTCTTCCAGGCGCTGGAGAATCTGGGAAAAGTACAATTGTCAAACAGATGCGGATCTTGCATGTGAATGGATTCAATGCCGAGTAAGTCCCAGCCTGTGGTTGGTTGGGAGAGTGGAGGAGGTTTTGAGGGGAAAGTAGGAGGAGGTGGAGATGAGGGGAGGTATGTAGGAGGATGTGAGGGTGAGAAGGTGGAGGTGTTAAGTGGGCACTCCCCGAAATGTTGGACTGTGTTCCCCGACAGCATTAGGCTCACAAATATTTCTGTTTCTCTCTCTCTCTCTCTCTCTCTCCAGTATTGACATTTGAACAGCAGTATTTGCACAGTCCTGAAATAGCAACAACATGGCGACAGTTCTCACCAGCAGCATCACCCCCCATCCACCAAATTCATATCTCACGAAATCATAACATTCTCCATTTTTGTGATCTTAACCTCAATCAATGCCTTGGAAAATAAAAGCAACGCACTGCAGATGTTAGAAATCTCAAACAAAGCACAGCAAATGCTGGGGAAACTCAACAGGACTGAAGAAGAGTCAAAACAGACTTGAAGTGTTAGCTGTTTTTCTCTCTCCACACTGACTGCCAAACCTGCTGCTTTTCTCCCGCATTTTCTGCGGTTGTTTCAATCCTTTGATAATGCATATATTTTGATTATGAGCCAAATGGAAAGGAATATTACTATCAAATTGTTCCTGCTTCCCATACAGAGAGAAGAAACTGAAAGTACAAGATATTAGGAAAAATATTAAAGATGCTATAGTGGTAAGTGTTAATAGCTGCACTGATATTGCTGGGAAGGCCTTTGATTTTTCGCATGTGAACACAAATCCAATTTTCAGTCAAATGGATTATCCCATATTTATTCAGATTAATGTCTGTTATCATTTTCTATCCGTTTTTTTTAGACAATAGTTTCGGCAATGAGCACTTTAATACCTCCAGTCCAATTAGCCAACCCAGAACATCAGTTTCGGTTGGATTACATCAAAAGTATAGTTCATCTTTCAGACTTCGAGTACTCGCAGGTAAGAAACAGTTTTGAGAAATAATTGTCGAAAATGCTTTTTCAAAATGTCTTTGGTCCTGACTTTTGCACATTTGATTAGCTTCCTTGTATGATTTTATTTCTCTTCCTAGACCCAATATATCCCCCTTTGGCAGTACAGTTCTCAGTCACTGATAGAGATCTAAGACATGTAAGTGGCAGTTGCTGAAGCAAATAAACTTGGTTAAAAGTGGATCCACTTTTTTGTCTTTGATCAGTAACAGCTGCAGTGCAATTCAAACGTTTACATGAAGTTTTAAAGCCATAGGAAAGCACCCAGATATATACAGTTGAATGCATGCTTTGTTTTGTTGGATAGGAGCATACTGTGATTGTGTGTGTGTGTGTGTGTGTGTGTGTGTGTGTGTACAAAGCAGATCCTTCTGATCAATAACAAAAAAAAGTTTTTTGTAAACAAGTCAATTTCAGGCCCTGTGTTACGTATTTTTGTATCACATACCACTGGCCTACTAAGAACATGATTGCAATTGTATTTCTTACTATTTATTCAACTACAGTAATTCATCATGCTTCCGTACTGTTAACAATCCAATTGTTAATGCTACAGTAAGAACCCCTGTCACATCAGCTAGATTGCCTGTAGCATTGAGATCGATTACCTGTCAATGGCAACCAGTCAGTCTCTAAATATAGTTGCAAAATTAAACAAATATTCCAAAATCCATGTGAATTACCTTGTGTTGGGGTTCAGAATCAAATTAACTCATTGTTTGTGCCATCATGTAAAATTATACTGCTGCTCAGTAATAATTTATGAGAGCCTATTGAATTTTATTTTATAAGTGAAGTTACTTTTATCATTGTGTAGAGTTGATTTGCCGGGAGATGTAGGAGATCTAGTAGGGTTTACTGTTGAAAATGTTGATGTAAGAAACTGTACTTTGTTGAAGTCCCTTTTCTACCACTCTCTTGGAATAGCTTATATGAGTTGAGTTTATCAACATGTTTTTGATAAGTGTGCCCAAGTGTGCTGTGTTGTGTCTCTCTAGTAAAAATACTCAGACGTATCGAGTGATTTTCTCCGCTTTATTTCACTATGCCATAGGTGACATAGAACTTATTGCAATTCTGTTTGCCCAAAATGTATAATTTATTTCAAATGGAGGGGTGGAGAGGGAAAAAGTTTTTAAAACTTCAATTAATTGAGTTTGCATGGTCCTTCTTTGACTGGGACATGATTTTGTTCATAAATGGAAATGTAATTTGCCTGGACACAAAATGGCAGCTTGACTTCCATTGGATATGCTATGTGGAAGAGTACATCCAATATTTATTGAAGCAAACTTTCTTTTTGTTATGTGGAATCATTTGAAGACTTCTTCATCCTATTGATGCGCTGGCATATCTCTAAATCAGGATTTATGGATTTGTTTTAATCAGGTATTAATTAGACTCCCTAAATGTTTTCATTGCTCCTTTTCCTTTTATGACAAGCCTTAAAATCTACCCCTCTGATCTAGCTTTTCATATGTCCCCTGATGTGACTAAGTATCAGATTTTTGTTTGACTGTGCTGCTGTGAACAATTTAAAAAGTGTGTGGTGCTGGAAAAGCACAGGTGGGCAGGCAGCATCCGAGGAGCTGGAGCGTTGATGTTTCGAGCACAAGCTCCAACAGAAATGTGGAGGGGGCTCAGAGATAAAAGGGAGGGGGTGTTGGGGCTGGGTGGAAAAGTAGTTGGGGATGTGATAAGTAGATAAAGGTGGGGGGGGGATGATGGTGATAGTTGGGAAGGAAGAGGGACAGGTAGGACAAGCTCTTTTGGATATTTTACGCTGTTTAAGGTTCTGTATATGTGCAAGTTATATTTCTGAAGCAGGTATTATGAGGGTGTCGTGATGATCAAAAAGTCCTCATTCCAGTTATAATGTTCCTTTTGTATAGCATACTGTGTACTCTATCACTTTTAGTTACTGTTTCCCATAGGGTTTCCCGTTCATATGTACACATACAAATATAGTTATACTATGTATACTAAAGTTGTTTTATTAAGAAAATTAAAGCCATCATGCAGTGTGATTAAGTAGCATTGTAATTTCCATTTACCTGTGTATGAATCTTGTGTGGTGTAGCCAATGTAAAACAAAATCATTTTGAGTTGCAAAATGTGCAAACTGCTTCATTGCATGTTATGCTCCCAGTAAATTGTTGCTTTGCATATAGTTGTTGAAATTGTGAAAGGAACTGTGAATACAGAAATTTGGCCAGTGGTTAAAGATTTTATTTGATTCTCATATTTATTGGCTTGAGCCATTGTGTAACTTAAAGTCTAAATATTTTGTAAACTCTTGACTTGCTTTGTGGTCAATAAGTAACTTCAAATAATTTTTAACTGTTTTAATTTTAAGAAGTTTGGTTTTAATTGTAGAATGAGAAGCAAAACTAGCAATAAATCCAGTGTGTTCACAGGTCAAAACCTGATAATATCAACTAGACTAAATTGGCAGTTTCTGAGCTAAAGATAATTTGTGCACCTTTCTTCCTGGTGCAGCTCAAAAGCCAAGCGTGCCTGCAAAACTCTGTGTCTTGTGATTAAAAACTTAGTGATGATTTCTACTGGGAAGTGGGTATATCCCTTGTTAAGTCAGCAAGTGAAAGCCAGTACATGGCTCATGTTATGGACTCCTGTGCCTTGGGTGAATTGAAGAGATTGTAAAGCTACTGTACCTTCAGTTTTAGACACTAAATGTAGGTGCTTCGACACACAGCATTGTTTTAAAATAAATGGTTTTGTTAATATGTTCAGTACATGTGAAATATCAGTTTGCTGGATAATTAGAGTGTGGTTTAGTGTAAAGCCAACAGTGTGTGTTCAAACTCTACAAGCTGTGGTGGTTCATGGTCCTTTTGTTAGGTTCTTTTCCCGAGGTTTCGCCCACAAGATGCAATTTGCATGCACTAACTTCAGCAAGTAGTTAAAGTTTATTAAAGCTTGTACAAGCTAGGTGACCCCCTTTGACTCCCCCCCCGCCCCCTCCCCCCCCCCTCGCAGATGCACAAGGGTGAGTCAAAGTGAGGCACTAAACAAAGAAAACGCATCTCCTTTTATACAGGTCAGTTGGCCATGCTGACAGATACTCTGGCCACTCCTCACAGTCACATGCCACTCAAGACAACCCCCAGTTATTCACAGTCACCAGTTACCCCAGGTACAATGGCAGGATGAGATCATTCTCTGAAATGATGCTAATGCCTAATCCTGGGAAATTGTTATGCAGATGATTTCCTGACTCCGTTATTCCCCAAGACAATGCAGGTGTGACATACCTCTGGTCAGAATGCATTTCTGGATGGAAGAGATTGAATAATACCAAATGACTGTCTAGATGAAATATAAATTACAGTGGATGGTCATCCACATTCTTTTATGATTGTCGGCCCCATCCACTTCCAGAATGTTCACTCAGTGCAGTTTAACTCTTTAGCATTACATTAATGTCCACAGACATATTTCAGTTTAATCTTTTAACATTACACTTTCCTTACTTTCATCCATGTGAAACCATATGTAACTAATTGTCTATCTATCTCTGTGTCCAATGGAAAGAGATGCTTATGGTTGTTTGTAGACTCTCTCTCTCTGTATACCATATATGAAATAAACTGGTAAAAATACTGTTGGAATATCTACCAAATTCAAGATAGGAATTATATCCAGGCCGATTTTACCTTGGTCTTTAATCACTATGGTTGGCCGTATCTAGTGACTTTATATCATTGGGTCACTTATGTTTCTGGTATGTTGTAGAGTTAAGATCCAAGAGTTTCAAAATTGAAACCCATTCTAGGAGGATGTTAAATAAATGGAGCTGTTATGTTGTCATATGGCAATTTGTACACTTTAGCCCTCCCTAGCTTTTTGTGTTTCTTCATTCATTCAGCCAGCTTTTTTGAAATTTAGTTTTAGATTTACCTGTCTTTGACCAATAGAAAACTCCTTTCTCGTTCACTGAATTGTGCAGAGTTTGTGTGGCTGACTTATACATTTTGTGGTTCGGACATGAGGAGTGATGAATAGCAGAGGGACCCACAGGTGCAAGTACATAATTCTTTGAATTTTGCATCGCATATAGACAGGGTGGTTAAAAAGGCATTTAGCATGCATGCTTTCATTGCTCATTCCTTTTTAAATATAGGAGTTGGGAAGTCATGTTAAGGCTGTGCAGGACATTGGTGAGGCCTCTTCAGGAGTACAGTGTCCGGTTCTGGGGCGCCCATTTATTGGAAGGATATTATTAAACTGGAGAGGATTCAGAAGAGATGTTTACCAGGATGTTGCCAGTTATGAAAGATTTGAGTTGTTAAGAAAGGTGGATAGGCTGGGACCTCTTTCAATGAGGTGGAGGAGGTTGAAGGGCTCTCGATAGGGTAAATGGCACATGTCTTTTCCCTAGAGTAGGGGATTTCAGACCAGAGGGCGAATCTTTGAGGTGAGAGGAGAGACATTAAAAAGACATATGAGAGACAAATCTTTTACACAGAGGGTGGTTTGTGTGTGGAATGAATTTCCTGAGGAAATGGACGTGGGTACAATTACAACATTTGAAAGTATATAAGTTGGCTAAGAAAAAGTTTGGAGGAATGTGGGCCAAGAGTAGGCAGGTGAGACTAGTTTAGTTTGGGATTATGTTCAGCTTGGACTAATTGGACTGAAGAGTCTGTTTCTGTGCTGTATGACTCTAAGGTGTTTATTCCTGATGATGAATTAGAACAGTATTGTCATTATCTTTTAATGTGGGGAACTTGATTGCTTGGAAAATATGCTCGCATATATCAATGCGATAATCATTACATTGTAGGAAAGTGGTCTCGCTCTGTGGTTAAGATTAATTGTACATTATTAAAGAAGAAGATAATTCCTAGCAGTTGTGGCCCAGAAAATCATTGTTTAACATCCGTGAAGTAAACTTGTGCTCAAGTTGAAGCCAAGACCACCTTGTTTCAAATTCTCATGGTACTTACTGACACACTGTATTGAAACTTGAAATGAATGGAATAGATCCACAGGACACTGCATCTGGATCTGAATCCATGATCAAATGGATCAATTCTGAAACATTATTCTAGGGGAAATGTATTGTAATTTGAAGACAAATAATGGATAACTGGCACAGTCCCTCGAATTAAAATAAATAGAACTCCAGTTCAGTACCTCCAATCTCCATTTGATGTGCAGCATATTTATAGTAACTTTCAAAAAGGAATTGGATAACTACTTAAAATACACAGTCTTACAAAGCAATGGGGAAGGAGTACAGGCGGGGAATAATTGGTTAACTCTTTCAGAGAACTGAGCAGGAAAATCAACGTTTTGGGCAAAAGCCCTTCATCAGGAATTTGCCTGAAACGTCGATTTTGCTGTGCCTCGGGTGCTGCCTGACCTGCTGTACTTTTCCAGTACTATAATCTTGTCTCTAATCTCCAGCACACCCACTTTCGCTTCTTTCAGAGAACTGGTACAGGCACAGGGGCTGAATGGCCTCCTTCTGTGCGGTATAATTAAATCATGTAATCTTACAGTATCAAAGGAGTTTAAAGAGTGAGAGGATTTGTAGCTCGGGTGCTTGTTGTTGTGGTTCTGTTCGCCGAGCTGGGAATTTGTGTTGCAGACGTTTCATTCCCTGTCTGGGTGACATCCTCAGTGCTTGGGAGCCTCCTGTGAAGCACTTCTGTGATCTTTCCTCGGCATTTGTAGTGGTTTGTCTCTGCTGCTTCCAGTTGTCAGTTCCAGCTGTCCGTTGCGTGGCCGGTATATTGGGTCCAGGTCGATGTGCTTATTGATTGAATCTGTGGATGAGTGCCATGTCATTGACAAGCAACATGAATTCGACTGGGACAACACTACTATTATAGGACAAGCCAAACAGAGAACAGCCAGGGAATTCCTTGAGGCGTGGCACTCATTCACAGATTCAATCAACAAGCACATCGACCTGGACCCAATATACCGGCCACTGCAGCCGACAGCAAGAACTGGCAACCGGAAACGGCAGATTCAAACCACTACAAATGCCGGAGGAAAGATCACAGAAGCGCTTCACAGGAGGCTCCCAAGCACTGAAGATGTCACCTAGACAGGGGACGAAACATCTGCAACACAAATTCCCAGCTCGGCGAACAGAACCACAACATCAAAGGAGTTTGTTGATCCCATTTTACTTGTGCTGGTTCCTTGGAAGTGTTGTCTAATTTTGTCCTACGTCATAGATATTTTCCCCCCAATTATCTTCCAAGTTAGTCCTCTTCAAATTAAGTCGAGTTGACATTTAAACTTTTCTGTGGAATCTGATCCCTTTCAACTACTAACACCCTTTTGTGTGAAGTTTCCTAATTTCTTCTGTCTTTCTTTTGCCAATGGCTTGTCTTTACCGAATCACTTCCCAAAAAAAAAACTTATGTTCTAATTTCTCCATTGAAAGTTGGCATAGATTTGAATGCATCTTTTAGGTCTCTCGTTAACCTTTCCTGCTTGAAGGACTAATCCTAGCTTCTCTAATCTTTCCTGAAGATTGAACAACCCTATTGCTGGCAAAATTCCTCTCTGTGCCCTTGATATCCTTCCTGAAGTGCGATTCAAAAATTGTAAACGATACCCCAGCTAAGGGCTCATCAGATATTTGTGAAGCTTCCTGTTTTCACACTTCTTTTATTCGCTCATGGGAGATGGGTGTCACCTTCACGTATTTGTATTACCCATCCCGAGTTGCCCTTGAGAAGGTGATGGTGAGCTGCTTTCTTGAACAGTTTCACATGCAGTAGGTTGACTGACAATGCCCTTCGGGAGAGAATTCCAGGATTTTGACCCAACGGCAGTGAAGGAATGGTGATATATTTCTAAGTTAGGATGGTGAGTGGCTTGGAGGGGAACTTAAATGTGGGAGTTTTCATAGGATTGGAAGATATTGTCTACGGATCTTTGGTGGACTTCTTCAGTGCGTCTTGTAAACAGTACATACTGCTGATCCTGAGCACTGGTGGTGGAGGGAGTGGATGCTTGAGTGCAAGCCAGTCAAGAGGGCTGCTTTGCTCTGAATGGTGAGAGAAAGTGAGGACTGCAGATACTGGAGAGTCAGAGTCTAAAAGTATAGCGCTGGAAAAGCACAGCACGTCAGGCAGCATCTGAGGAGCAGGAAAGTTGACATTTCGGGCATAAACCCTTCATCAGGAGTGTGAGGGGGCAAGGGAGCTGAGAGATATAGAAGGTGGGGGTAGGGCGAGGGATGAGGGAGCTGGGAAGGCAATAGGTGGATGCAAGTGGGGAGGGTGGAGTGGATAGGTGGGAAGGAAAATGGACAATGGGACAGGTCAAAAGGGCAGAACCGAGTTAGAGGGTTGGATCTGGGATGAGGTGGAGGGGAGAGGAGATTTGGAAACTGATGAAGCTGACGTTTATACCATGCGGTTGGAAGGTCCCAAGGCAGCAGATGAGGCATTCTTCCTCCAGTTGTTGGGTGGCTTGATTTTGGTGGTAAATAAGGCCCAACTTTTGCATGACAAAAGTGAGGACTACAGATGCTGGAAACCAGAGTTTAGATCAGAGTGGTGCTGGAAAAGCTCAGCAGGTCAGGCAGCATCCGAGGAGCAGGAAAATCGTTGTTTCGGGCAAAAGTCCTTCATCAGGAACGATGAAGGGCTTTTGCCCGAAACGTCGATTTAACTGCTCCTTGGATACTGCCTGACCTGCTGTGCTTTTCCAGCTCCACTCTGATCTAAACCCAGGATTTGCATGTCCTTGGCGGAGTGGGAGGGGGAGTTGAAGTGGTCGGCCACAGGGTGGTGGAGTTGTTTGGTACGTGTGTCCCAGAGACAGAACGTCAAATCGCAGAGCATTTCTTGGACTGTCTCCTGATGTAGAGGAGACCATATCGAGAGCAACAGACACAGTAAATAAGGTGGATGATGGTGTCAAGCTGCTTGAGTGTTGTTGGAGTTACACCCATTCAGGCCAACGGGGAGTATTCTATCACACTCCTGACTTGTGCCTTGTAGATGATGGACAGGCTTTGGGGAGTCAGGGGAGGTGAGTAACTTGCTGCAGTATTCCTTGTCTCTGGCCTGCTCTGAGACACTATATTTATGTGACAAGTCAATTAGAGTTTCCACTCAGTGGTAACCCCAAAGACGTTTGATAGTGGGGGAATCAATGCTGGTAACACCACTGAATGTCACGGTTAGATTTGTCTCTTATTGGAGATGGTCATTACCTGACTGTGCCATTTCAATGCTATAGTTTATGAAACCATTTCTTAAAACATATTCTTTCTTAACTGATTTACGTCCAGTAATCTGTATATGCATCCTCAGGGTTTTATTTATACACTCCCAAGAATAATGTAGCTTAGATTATACTGGGTTTTTATTTTGTTTCTCTGAAAGTGCATCACTTCAAACTTATCGGCATTAAATTGCATCTGTCGTCTATCTGCCCATTTCACCAGTTGTCTGTCGTTCTGTTGGTGCCTGTTGCTGCCATGCTTAGAAAGTTTGGCAGTGCAGTAAATGGGATCTTCCACAAACTCTGCGATTGCATACCATGTAGCCAGGCAATTTATATACATCGTGAAATGCAATGATCCCAGTCATCAACATCAGCAATTGTCTTCATCAATCCTCTCTCTTGACTTTTATGAGAGATTCTACAGTAACATTGATTTTATATTGTGTGTTCTCACTGTAAGGTGTACATACAGATTATAATCTGGATCATTAATTTTACTTAATTTCTGCATGTTGTTGGAAGGAATCTTGTTATATTTGTTACATTGTAACATACAGGTTACTTGGCACAACAAAGCTCTTAAATGATTGGATGTTGGCAGACTGTTTGAATTGGAGACACTTTAAGCCATGTCTTGAAACCTTAACGTTTCTTTCCAGGAAAATAAATACATATAGCTTATGAAGTCATTGTACTTGGAAGAAAGACATTATTACACTGTGTGGTTTTTATAATGATTGTGGATACTCTTGGAGTGCTGCCATTGGGCTCAGCAGAATTGGCAGTGGTCCCTAGAGTTTGGCTGGGTCCGAATGATACAAAGGGTAGGTCTAAATGAGCTGCTGATTGGCTTTTATGTCTTTTTAGGAAAGAACTTATTGTTCATAATCTATTTGCTTTTTTTTTTACAGTGTGTCGGATTAGAAACAAAGGTTTTATTTTAGCCCTTATTTAACATTTCAAAATTAAGTAATAGATTTTTAATAAAATTTGTTTTTCGATGGTTAACAAGAATTTGTTTCAAAATAAGTGATTCCTAAATCCACTTGTCAGTGGTTGGCGATTTTTAATGGAAGCAATGGAGGTTTTGACCAAAGGCTGAAGAGCCCTGCTATAATCCTTTTTGAGAAGGCCTCCTGCATTGTGCCCATTGGTCAGCAGTGGGCCTTCCCACTTCCTTCAGGGACTGAATAGAATTGCTTCATTCTTCCCCATGTTTAGTCCCCCTGACAGAGGCTAGCAAGGGACCCCTTGAGGGGTTGGAAGGTTGGTCGGCAGCTCCTCATAGCTTGGCAGTGCCACTAGGAAGATGCTGCATGTTCCTGCCACTGCACCCACCCAGGAATTTCGATTTACATGGGCCACGGCACATGTGAGGGAAGGCAGGAATGGGAATCGCAGAAACTCGGGTAGAAGTTTGCCGAGAATTCCTGGCAATGAGACACATTGGCTGGATAGCCACAGCAGCCATGGCAGGCTTTACGTTTTGTGCTTCCAGCACGAAGGTTCCATCCCTAAGTGAATATCAGCGTAGGTGGGATCAGGCACTGAATTGGGCTCCTTAAGAGATTCAATTGGCAGCAGACCAGAAAGGCTGTCTGTGGGCCTTCCTGTGACCAACTCGATTTGGGGGAGAGATGGGAAAGTTTCAAAGTACCTGTCTGCCTCTCTTTTTTTTTGTTGCTCTAAACGTGGGTGCCTGAAAACAGAAATTCTTTCAGCCAGATACTTGGAAACCAAGGTGTCAGGCAAATTTGTTTTGTTTTATTTTTGGAAGGGGTTAGTGGGTGGGGTAGTTAAGTGGTTGAAGACCAGATCCAGGACGATAAAGGTGGCTTCCTGTCAGTAGGCCCTGATAGCCCTTGATCCACTCCCCTAATCCTGCACTTGCACAAATTGGCAATCACTGCTGCTGCCCACCGCAGGATTCAGGTAGGACTTGATCCTGGGCCTCCTGTCTCAAAGTGAGGATGCTGCCACTGCATTATAAGAGCTCCTTTGCCAGGCTTGGGATGATGAGAGAACGAGTTGCCATTAATTGTTCTTGTAAGGCCATCAATTGACAGTGTGGCTCGAAGTTTGAACTTGGGCCTCATTCCCAGGGAGCATGAGCACATGGGTGGGTGGTAGGGGTTTGGGATGCCACCTAACTGGGATACGTTCCTGTTTCTAGGACCGGAAGGTGCTGTGCTATTTGCCCGATTGGTAAAATTGGAGGATGTTTTCATTTAGGCTGTCATGTAAATTTAAGTTTCTGGGTCAAGTAGAGTAATTATTGTGCACAAAAAAGAAAGACAAAAACTGATGGAGGAAAGAGCTGCTTTGCAATTTACAGATCATTGTTGATACTTTGAAAACTATCAATTTGCAATGATAATTCACTTGTTCAAAAATTAAGTTGAACTTATTCTGCTTTAGTTATTATAGATGTTGTGATAAATATGAAAGTTCCTGCAGTAAATAGGCAGATTACTAGATTAGATTCCCTACAGAGTGGAAACAGGCCCTTTAGCCCAACCAGTCCACACGGACTCTCCGAAGAGTAACCCGCCCAGACCCATTTGCCCTCTGACTAATGCACCTAACACTCTGGACAATTTAGCATGGCCAATTCACCTGACCTGCACATCTTTGGATTGTGGGAGGAAACTCACACAGACACTGGAACGAATATGCAAACTCCACACACAGTTGCCTGAGGCTGGAATTGAACCTGGGACCCTGGTGCTGTGAGGCAGCAGTGCTAACCACTGAGCCACCGTGGAGTGAGGTAATTCAGGAGGTTTGAAGGAACAACCAGCAATGATGAAACACATTTGGGGGCGAGGTGACTCAGATCCACAATTAGTGTAGAGAAGATATCTCCAGAGGGCTGACATTGCCTTCCTGGAAGTGATTAGAGGTCAGGAGAGGAGAGGTCATGGCGAGTTTGGAAAACCAGGATGAGCATTTTAAAATCAGCAGCAATTTGCATGAGTTCACATTTACAGGGGAAGGCTGGCAAAGGACTGTCCTGGCTGCCAGGTTCATAAAGCACGAATGAAGGTTTCAGTAGCTGCTGAGTGAGGGAGGAGCCGAGCAGGGTATTGCTTTGGTGGTAGATGAATATCGTCTTTGTGTTTAAAATATAAGAATGAAGAGCAGGAATACAGAATCCAGCCTTCCGAGCCTGATGTGCCACTTCATATGAATGTTAGTGGGGACGTGTGATTAGAATCTCATCAAAGGTATAACACCAAAGTTCTAAAATGTTTGGTTCAGCATCAGACAGTGGCCGGGGGAGGGATGGGGGTCAGTGGCTTGCAAGAAAAGTCTTCAGGGACTGAATAGAATTGCTTCAGTCTTCCCCATGTTTAGTCCTCCTGACCACTAAACAGCAAAGAACAATTCCTAATATTTCAGTTGAAATCTTTTTGTGCTGTCAGCTTTTGCCATATCATTTCTGACCCAGAGGCTAGCATTCAACGCAATGCCTGAAGATGTCTTTCATCCTGACGGAATGCATCTGAGGATTTGAAAGGAAGTTGGAACAGCGAGAGTGGTTGTACCGGTGGGAATCTTCCAGGAATCGGAGATTCCGGAAAAGTTCCAGAGGATTGGAAAGCTGCCAATATCACAACCGTATTCAAAAAGGGAAGGAGGCAAAAAATAGTTACAATAAGCAAACTAGCTTAACATCTGTTCTTGGGAAAATGTTTGAGTCTATTTTAAAGGATGTAATAAAGTATTAACATTTTGTAAGCAAGCAGAATTAACATGACTTCATGGAGGGGGATTCCTGTCTTGACAAATTTGTTACAGTCCTTTTGAGAAGGTGGTAACAGGATAGATAAAGGAAAAGCAATCGATGTAATATATTTTGATTTCCAAAAGGTATTCAATGAAGTACTAAACACAAGGCTACTTATGAAGAGCCCATGCTGTTGAGGGTAGTACATTAGCATGGATAGAAGATTGACTAAAAGAAGTCAGAGTTGAGATAAAATGGGCACTTTCAAGGCAGTAACATGGGGCTGATGGGGTGCCACAGGGATCAGTGTTGGGCCACAATTATTTATAACATTGATGACTTCGATGACTGAAGTTACTGATGACAAGACTTAGGTGGGTTTGTGAGAAGAATGCGTGAGGCTTTATTTGAATTGATTGAGTGGGCAAACACATGGTGGAAACAGCATCAAGTGGGTGAATGTGAAATTCTATACCTCAGTGTGAAAATCAAAAAAAGTGGTGTATTGTTTAAGTGGTGATATACTGGGAGATGTGGATGTACCAAAGGAGTCTGGGTGTCCTTGTACATCAGTCAGTGAAGTTTCCTGTGGGTCTGAATTGTCATGGAGAGTAGGCTAACCAATTGGATTTTTTATGAATCAGTGGTTGTGTGGTTACGATTATGAGACTAGTTCTCAATTCAATATTTAATGAACGAAGTTTAAATTCCACCAGCTGCTGTGATGGGATCTGACCCATGTATCCAGGGGATCAGCCTGGGCCTCCAGGTTATATTCCAGTGACATTACCTATCATTCTCTCCTCACAGGCCGTATAAGCGATGTTGGTAGAGCACTAAATTATTGGTTAGGACACCAGAGTAAACATTTCTTCTCTTCAACATAAAGTTGTTGGATCATGAAAGAGATTCGCTGCAAGAGAACAGGTGAAATTTTGATTTATTGTCTCAGCTAAGGTGGGATTAGCTTGGCTCGTCAGTCTGGAGTTCTTATGAGGAACAAGAAGAAGGTAAAGAGCTCAAGATTTTATGTCCGTAGCACTATAGTGCAAAGAATAGTGATCACCCGTTTTGCAAATTTTAAATAGTGGGAGGAATTTGATATTATACTCCGTATAATTAAACCTAAATATTTATTAGATTGCACTTTATTTATTCCAAAGTTTTAGGATCCAGGATTATTTTGTGAATAAGCTGGAAACAAAGAGCATATCATGTATTTCCCTATCTATAAATGGTTTATTGATTTAGAGAAGGAATTGTCAGTGTCTGTGGCCTTTGTGTGTGATTTTCCTCGTAGTTGTTTACAGGTGGAGTGCAGCAGAGACCTTGCTGAAAACAGTTTAAAAGTGTGAACCCCAGATTGCGTGTACTTTGTTGACCAGCCTGCTTGCTGTGCACCATTTCAACAGTCAGCCATTACATTGTTAGATCATAGCTGTGCAGTTGTTTGTGCATCCATGGAATGTTATATCAGTCACTGCAGACTTGCATAAAAAGATATAGTTTTGGAATGAAACGTACTGGGAAATGAGCTTATTTCGGGTGATTGTTCAAAACCGACAGAGTCTGATTGACTGACTATAATGGAACTGAATACCGGACTCTCTGTATAACGGTTGGCCAATCTGAAACTGCTTGTTTTGTGCCTGCCTCAGTTGGCATTCTTCCGTTTTTTTTGTTTGAGGAGTTAGTCAGTCACAGTCAGAGCAGTATATAGAGTCATAGAGATGTACAGCATGGAAACAGACCCTTCAGTCCAACTCGTCCATGCCAACCAGATATCCCAAACTAATCTAGTCCCACCTGCCAGCTCTGTATGTGAGAATGAAGCTAATTCCATTCCAATCCCCTCTCAACCTTCTGCCTGCCACTTTAAAATGTAAACTTTAGGTGTAAATTCTGTGTCTTATGATCTTATACTCCACAACCACCTGATGAAGGAGCAGCGCTCCGAAAGCTAGTGCCTCCAGAGATTCTGTGAGCAAGAATATTTTTGCAAGATGTATCTTTTTAAATGTGGTTAAGCATTCCTCACTGTGAAGAAAAGTTACATAGTCATTAACGCACAAACTCTTGCTGAGTACCTCTGAGCTTTCCATCTGTTTTAAGAATCAGCAGTCTATATGGAATATGCAAAATCTCATTCTTAATGTATGGATGTTTATCTGTTATAATATGACCCTTGCACTGTCAGAGTTTACAAAAATATAGGTGCAGCATACATCAAATATAAGAGTGGAAGCATGTCTTTTTTGAAGTTTGTGCGTATAATTTTTGGAAATTAGATGCTCAGTATCGGTGTTGAAGTTCTACATTGAAAAGATAGAACAGAAGGTCTTATGAGGAAAGGCTGAGAGACTTGAACCTGTTCTCATTGGCAAGGAGGCTAAGAGGGGATTTGATAGAGACACTCAAGATGATCAGAGGATTAGATAGGGTAGACAGTGAAAGTATTTTTTCCTAGGATGATGACGTCAATGTGTACGAGGGGGCATAGCTACAAGTTGAGGGGTGATAGATTTAAGACAGATGTCAGAGGCAGGTTCTTTATGCAGAGAGTGGTAAGTGCATGGAATGTCCTACCTGCTAATGTAGTTAACTCAGCCACATTAGGGAGATTTAAACAATCCTTAGATAAGCACATGGGTGATTTTGGGATAGTGTAGGGGGACGAGCTGAGAACAGTTCACAAGTTTGGTGCAATATCGAGGGCCAAAGGGCCTGTTCTGCACTGTATTGTTCTATGTTCTATGTTTGTGGGCTGCCCAACCAGTTACCCTGTAAGCCACCCTGTTGATCAAACCTGGAGCTCACCCCTTCATCCACACCCAAACAACTGACACACAAGTCACACACTCTGTGATGGTTACACTCACACACCCCCAGCCCCATACCCCAAAACTGGACACCTTCCTGTTGTGTCTCCTCCTCCTCTCATCCCTCCGGTTCCTTCTGTGGTTTTCTCACCACTTTCCCCATTCTCTCTCTCTCAGGAACTTTGTTTCACTGGCAAAGAGAGAGCTTACCAATTCACTGTGTTTGCTGTGGCCTCCTTGTTGACCACCTGACTATTGGCCTTCTGTAATTGTGTGAAATGCTGCTCCTTGCACTAGGGCCTATTTAATAGTAATTTTTTTTTCTGTTGCTGATTTTAATTCTCCAGTGGTTTGAATTTGAAATTTTTGGTCTCTTTCAGAAATCCCTCCCCTTTCCATCTTCCTTCCTTCTGTACTCTTCCACTTTTGCATTGCATCTGCCTCTGCATCTTCTGGTACTGTGATTCTAGTTAACTCTGCAGCCCCCCTCCCCCCTGTCTTTGCTGTTCAGGGACTTGCCATTCTTGACTGAATTCTTGTGAAACACCCTTCCTCTGTGCTCACCTTTCTTGTAGCATATTCTCAACCAAACTTTGTTACATCCCCAGCAAAGGCTTAGGAAGTGCTCTTTTTGTGTGTGTGTGTGAAGTGTCTTGCAAGATGTTTTCTACGTTCATCATTGGCGGTCCGTTAATGAGTATGATTGTCCACCCAGGAAATTCAGTGTCACTGGTCATGGGTTCTATATTTACCCACTGAACCACAGCTCAGTTACATGGCTCATGAGCTTGATCCTTGAGCCACATCTCTGACCACACCTTTGGCAGATGTTTCCAGCAGAATTGTAACCCTTCGTACAAGAGTTTTTTCCAAGTAAAAACTTTAAAACTATTAGGCACAAGTTTCTACAGTAGAGCCTCTACATCGGTGTAAATAATTGTTATTAATGTTGATGATGCGCATGATGTTGGGTAAGATCCAGAGGGGTTGTGCAATTGGATATAACTGGTCATGATTGGCCTGAGCTGAAGAACAGACAGTGTCCCTCTTCTGTCATTGTTACCAACTTGTGTCTGAACGTTCAAACACTGTGCATGTGGGGAGGACAGAGTGTGATGGCCATCTCTCTTGAATGATCTGATGATTATGATTTAAACTTATAATTAATAGCGACATGGTGAACCATTGCAGAACTGACTTTGGGATTCATATGCAAATAAGAATCTGCCATTAGGAAAATTAGTAACAAGTAAACCACAGCATCTTAATAAACAACCAATTGAAGTAGGACCAGGTGTATGCCATTTGGCCCCTCCAGCCTATGCCACCATTCATGGCTGATCTGATTTTGGTCTCAGTGCACATTCCTACCTAGTCCTGATAATTATTGATCCCTTATTAGTCAAGAATCTAGCTACCTCTGTCTTAAACATCTCCAAACCTCCTGGAGGAGAGCGTTCCAAAAATTCCTGAATCTCAAGAGAAAAAAAATCCTCCTTATCTTTATTTTCAATAGAAAGCCCATTGTGTGTCCCCAAGTTCTAGCCTCTCCCACAGAGGAAGACAACCCTTCAGTGTACGCTCAGTGTCTTATAAGTTTCAATGAGTTGTCTCTCATTCTCCAATGGATACAGCTCAGCTTATCCAACCTTTGCTCATAAACTAACTTCCCCTCCCTCCACTGGGTAGCCAATGGATAAAGCATTGTTCTTTTTTAAATCGACTCAAAACACTATATTGCCAGTTTTTGGCACATTTTGGAGGTCCACAATCCTGACCCAATCTTGCAAAATGATTACTTGGCGAGATGTAGATACATCAAAACATTTTTGTGCATGACTTTTGTACAGTCCCAACCTTACAAATTGAAGAAGCCACATTGACAGACCACATGACTCTAATAAAGGATAGCCTTTAATTTGTGGTGTTTGTCATACAATTTAAAAAAACAACATGGCTGAGAATGGCCAGAACCTTAGCGAGAGTATTCTGTGTTTGGAAATAATGCACAGCACATCTGGTTAATATTTTGATCTACACATCTTCCTCACTATGTAAGTAAATTTAGTAACATGTTGTCCGTAATAAATTAACTGACAGGGAAAAATGATTAAACACTGGAATTGTTCGTGGATAAAAGTTTACATAACGACTTTTGTGTATTTTCCAGTTCCCTCCCACTTCTCTCAGGAAAAAAAGCGCTCACTGTTTCAAGAAACATGCTCAAGTCTTGATATGTGTTAAATTTTGTGATTTTTTTTGGGTGGGTTCAGAAGTTATCTACACTTTCTCTTCATGTGTGTAAAAATTCATGAAACCATCTGTTATTGCCTGATTGGGAGAACCTACTCCCTCCAACTTGTGGAATTTCCCTAATGCCACTCGATTGGTATCGTCTGCAGCCTTTTCTGCTGAACCTTCTGGGCAACAAACAATCTTGATGTTCACCATTTTCCTACAAATACTACGGTCGTGGTGCATCAAAACAAAATAACTGAGCTCCATCTCACTCAAGTTGCCAGGAATCCCTCTTTCTCATCCTCTTGTCCTTTGGTTAAGACTCTTGTTTTCCCTCCTCAGTACAAACTGCAGTTACTGACACAGCCATTGGTCATTTTGATCTCGAATAGTTGCCCAGAGGCTAGCACTCTTACTTTTGATTCAGAAAACTCACTGTTTGGGAAAGAGGGGAGTTGTCCTGGTGTCCAGGCCAACATTTCAACCTAAACTAATATTTATAAACAGATGAACTGGTCATTATCTCATGGCATGTTTGTGTGCCACTGCTGTCTGCACTTTTAGCTATTGCATTTTCTACACTATGACAGGTACTGAACTTCAAAAGGGCTTAATTAACTGTAAATCCCTGAGGGATACCCTGTAGTTGTGGAAGATGTTATATAAGAATAATCTGGGTCCAGGAGCTGAGTGGCAGAGGTGACGTTAGAGAATGAAAATTGGTATTTAAGATAATGCATCTTTCCCCTGAAGTAGTCTCTTTGTGTGTAATTTACTGTGACTCAACTTTTTCCTTTGGACTGAACCCCAGGCATTCTCGATGTTGTGTCAGTGCTCAAGATTCCTGGCTTGCGATAGGGAAATATATCAATAGAGTTGACTCCATTATGTGGGGCAGTACTTACAAATGCCTGCTTCCTGTTCTTGTGTCTTCCACCATCCTGCCAACCCCATGCTCATGTCCAAACCCAGCTCAGGATCTGCTTACTGTTGCTGGCGTGTTTCTAATGGGATTTTCCAAAGGTGAGTACAAGATAGCACAACACAGTTAAAATGAAGATTCTCTGCTTAAAATAGTGGACTGGAGACTGTACTGTTCTAGATGGCTGATATTAATTTTGTGCACATTGTTTGTATTATGAAATGATCTTCCACTTACCTCCATCCAGCTGTGCTTACTAAACTCTGGGATTTCACTGATGAGCGAGGAAATTCTCAGGGGCCCCAACATCAACTCATTGCCTGACCAGCCAATGTTCACTCAACTTTGTATGGTGCTCATTACTGCAGTATTGAGCCCCTTGTAATAAAACTCCCAGACACTCTGCCAATATTCTCCGCCCTCTCTTCGGTCACTAGCCCCAGTGTGCTCAGGTGAATGCATTAATTTTAAAGTGGGATGTCCAAACAGCAGCTGCAGAAATACCTTTGATGTTCTGAGGTTGGCAGCAGGAAGTCCTGAAAGAAGAGTTATTGGGTACACTTGGGGAAGCAAGTGTAGAGCACGGAAAATCAAATGTGAGATCGCAAGGGAATGGGTTGGGATTTGTGCAGGGGAATCTTCATGAGTAGAGAGGGCGATTGTAACATTCTCAAAATGTAATGTCTCCAAGCCATTTAACTGTGGGCTATGGCAATCACTGAATCATGCAGTAGTGAAGCTGTCCCGTAACTGCGATGGGATTGGTCTGTCCATGTGCTGCTGACATCATCACCACCTTGTTCAGCAGTGTCAGCGCCAGTGCATGTGGTGATTGCACCTTGTCGTTGGGTCATTAGCTTTTAAAAGCCACAACCAATCCTCTGTGCAGCCTCAGCCCCTTCTGTGGTTCACTTCAGCTCCTCATGCCAGGATGTGGGAGAAGGTAGTTGCTCTGAAGGAAAGGAAGTCTCTGTTTCTAGTTTCCCTCGGCAGCATGGATCTGATTTGTAGGCCTGATTGTGGCCTACTCCTCAGGCTGGAGTATCACAGACCCTGTTGCTGACCACTCCAAGCAGCTGATGGACTGATCGAGGCTGGTGTCATTGCCCCAGCCATGACTGAAGCTTGTCTCCCTTTAACCTGACTCACCATAGAGAGCGCTACTCGCTGAAGCTCTGAGATACCACCTTGTGATGTGTTTGCTGCAGATGGTGCAGGTGTGGTGGTGATATAGCAGCCGCCCCTTTGACTGATGATTGCTGATGACCAAGCCAAACTGGCTGGCTCTGTACACAGAACTGCTGTGAGCCTGTGTGTTTTCGCTGAAGGCATAAATCACAGAAACCAAAGGAGGGCAGTGATGCTGTGAACATCAAATAGCTACGAGGTGAGTGAGTGCTGAGAGCGTGAGCAAGGAGCCTTGAGATGCTGGGACCATTCCATGTGTTGGCTGCCTGTCACTGTGTGCAAATGGTCCTGGCAGCAACATTCCAGTGAAAGTAGCCAGTGAACTGCAAACTGCAGGTCAGTTGTAAGTGGATCAGTGATGTGCCACGAGTGTGCAGCGGGGGCGGTACCTGTCTGATGGCGCTTGCCTGTGGATGGCAGGTACCTCGAGTCCTGACCCGTGGACAGTGTTATGAGATGTTCCTGCCTGGTGAGTCAGAGGAGCAAGCAGTGTGCTGGAATCACTAAGTAACCACGCCAACTATTATGTGACCGACTAGAGTTTGTATCCAACAGTTGGGAGAATGGGAACTGCGTATAAATGGGACACGATTAAGTATTAGAGTTGCCAGTGTATATAAATAGGACCTTTACCATTCAATGCAAGAAACTCAAGTCACAATTCAACATTTGTTTGGAAAAGGGACTTTTTGCTCCTGACATCTAGAACTCCTTGAAGGCCATCTCACTGTAGTTTCCCAACGAAGGCCATTGTTATTCAGTAACCTTTACATTTCTACATGACTGTAGATAATTAAGCAATTCAGATTTATCACATTTGCACTGTTGTGTTTTAGCACCAAAGGCAAAGTTGAGAATTAGAATGATTGTTTAGGAGTTTGAACATGGCACCATAAAGCACATTAATCAAGCAACAAGAAAGTGTGGCTCAGGCAACCTGAGAAAACTGGCAGAAAAGCAATGACAAAAGTTAGTACTTGTTCTGGTTTTTTTTTCAATTTAAATTTCTTTTTCAGTGAAAATCTAGTTTTCTTAGTTCCCAGAGACTGGCCATTGCCTGCACTGAATTCTCTGCAGTGCCTCAGATGTCGTAATTAACTGCTATATCTGACATTCACATTGTTTCCTTAAGACTATTTTTATCTCTGCAGGTTTTCCCTATAAAGATAAAAATCACAGAGGATTTGGAACATGGGCATTTCAAAACATGGTTGTGTTTGTTCAGTAATACTTATGATTCACTAGTTAGGATTGCAGAACAGCTTTTGCAGTCGGTTGCTACCAGTCTCTCCTCTAGGCTGGGATGTTATGAGTTTGAGATGTGTATCAGTGTTTTCATTGAGTTTTCCCAACATCTTGAGCAAACATTTCTTCCACAGCTAATAACGCCACCAAAAAAGACTTTTATCAGCCTCTCAATCCCTGGTCGTTGTCACAAACACCCTGCCTCATTCTATAAAAACAAGGTCCCTCATTTTCTGAAGCACTTTAACGTCACAGAAAGTTCTCTCGTAGGGATAGGCAGTGGCTCAAATCTAGGGTAGGATTCTGCGAATGGCAGGGTTTATCATGACAATAAATAGTCCACAGATTCTGAGTGCAGGACCAAGTCAATAAGTGGAAGTGTCATGGCGAGGAGCCGGGGTAGGGGTGAGTGGGTAGGAGGGGGAGGTGCTGTGATGTAGAAGGGGAGGCTGGTTCAGGTACAGAACCCCCCTCCTGCCTGGCACCCCACCATGTGATCTACTGAGCTCCTTTTGGACTGAGAAGTGACCCTTACATAGCCAGTGGTCTGCCCTCCTCAAAATGTGTTCCTCAGACAACATTGGCAATAAATGTTGGTAATTGCCTCCTTGCTAATCGAGACAGAAGGTGGTAGAGCTTTGTCCTTCGAAAGTTGTTACCATAGTACATCATAGGATCCCAAATCAACTGGAGTGATGGTGTTTATAACTTGGGTGAACAAAGAGAGGACAATCTTTTAATTATTGCCACTTGCAACTTCATTGAGTGGCACAATGGATGAATTCATTTCTGCTCTATATTCAAATTAACAGAATGGTCACCTTTCTCCACCAGTTAATCAAGTGCTCAGCCAACTGAGGGCCAGTATGTAGCCAGATGAAAATCCACAGTTACATATTTGCTGGTAATCTGGTACTAATTTGATTGTTTCACTCAGAATTCCTGGAATAGCAGAAGGAATTGGCATTCAAATATTATTCCAAGGAAACTCCAATCCAGGATAACATCTCAGCAATGTTAACATAAGACAGTGGTGAAGAAGCAGGAGCTAGGAATTGGGCAAATATGGGAGTAGGGAATATCTTCATATCCCATGACCATCACCAGATTTAAAAGGTACCGTTAACAATGTTGCTGATACTCTAATTGCAATATTCCAAAGTCCTATTGATGCCTGAGCTCTTCCCTTCAGATTGGGGATTGAACATGTTGATCTGCTATTTAAGAAAGGCAATAAAAGAAAACCGAGATTATAGTCTAGCAAGCCAAGTACCCATCAGGAATTAGCTTGAGTTTATAATTAAAGGAAAGAGACAGAACACAGGAAGGTTCCTGCTGATCAAAGAGCCACCGTGGATTTATAAAGGTGGTTCAGGCCTGACAACCCTGATGTTTTCTGGAAGGATAACTGAAGTAATGGCTAGGGGTTTGTCCGTGGATGTTATTTTTATGAACTTCCATGTCGACTTGATCAAATCCATTTCTAAGAAACTGGTAACTTAAGTAACTTTTGGGGTTGATTAGGATCCATCTTTCACCCCTTTTCATTTCTTTCTTGGTGCTACCTTCAGTAACTTTGTCCAAAAGGCCAGTGTTGTTTTTTACATGATGTCCTGCTCAGCTGCACCGTCACCTCTTCCCCAGTTGCTAAGTTACCGGGCTGCTTATCCCACCTCCAATACCGAGTGAGCAGAAATCTTTCCTCCAGGCAAACATTGTGAAGACTGAAACTGTGGCTTTCATGAATTAAAAATTCCCTGAAAGACGTGTCTAATGTTTTGAGGCTGATCGGAAGGATTTAAGGACAGGGAGAAAGCTCGGTTGCTTATGCTGATTGTCTTTGTGTGGGGAGAGAGTGGGGAAGGGGTTCCTCCATTACAGCCTCACGATATAGTCTGGGTGTGCCCTCTCTGTAAGTCCTTCCAATTCTAATCGCCCAGAGCACCACCTCCTCTCCTGGCTGCCAGGTCCTGGATTTCCCTGTGCTCTGGAGTTCCAGCAATCTGAGTCTAATAACTCAATCTCCCAGCAGTGACACCATTCCAATGCTCCTGATGGAATGACAGAACTTGCTGACCAATGCAGATTGGCTGACAGCTCTTGGAGGCAAAGAGCCTCTCTCTTGCCTGCAGCCACTTGATGCTCTCTGTTAAATGGCCATGGGACATCCTCAATCGGGCAGGATACATTCCTGCCAATTTTTCTGGATGGGCTGGCGATGGATACCATGTATAAAACATGTTTTCAGAATTTGTTGTTAAAGCTGTCTGTGCGTAAAGTGCTCGACTCCTTTGTAACAGCTTCTCTCACCTTATGAGACAAACACTCAGTTATATCTTTTTTTAAAACTTACAATTGATTGTATGCAATTTAGTATATTCAGGAAAAGGGAGTGAGGCAGGAAAATTTATATTGCCAAATAACATAAATAAGCTTTTAAAAGCCTCAGTGCAAGTGAAAATTAGCCTTTTGCCTTTTCACAGGAATTTAATGAACCAGGAAGTTTGTGTTCCTGCCAAGTATATTTTTAAACTGTTTGCTGAGAATCAGTGTTTTAAATGGGTTTACTCCTGCATGCACTGCTTTAAATGGACAATTATTTTGGAACTGTAGAGAACCCTTCAGTTGCACTTCCTGTGTCCACCAGGAAAGCTACAAAGTGGAGAAAGCTAAAAGATGTTTGAAGAGAGGGATATTAAAAAGCAGGATATTATTCCAAAGCACTTTAGAGGATATTAATGAAAGTGTTTTGAGAATTGAAACCAGCACATACAATGGAATGAACAAGTTGCTCCTGTGTTATATCGGTACTGCAACATTCTGATCACTGTTGCAGACTCCTACAAGTGACCGGTTTCAACACTGCATTGGCAAGCCACCTGTGAGCGAGCTGCCCATACAGATGTTATTACTCCCAACGAAAGAAATCTGCCTTGCCACCCAACAACAGTTTGCATTTTTATAGCACATGGTAAAATGGTCTAGGGTACTTTTCAGAGGTACTGCTAGCACTGTTCCAGACTTCTTATTCTCCAATTTTAAAGCTTTTTTTAACCTCTGAGCATCATGAGTGTTTGGAACTCTCTTCCCTGGGAACTGTGGAGTCTAGGGTCATTGAATACTTTTAAGACAAAAGGTAGCTAGCTTCCTGGCTCCCACGTTAGTCAGGGATTTATTGGGAAGGTGGTGTTAAGAATGCAAACTTGATGGACTGAATGGCTTCGTCCTCTTCCTGTTTTGTATGTTCATGGGTAAAACTTTGACTCTGAGCCACTTTTTAAAATAAATCATTCATGGGATGTGAGCGATGCCAACATTTGTCACCCGTCATTGCCCTTCTGTTGAATGGTCTGCTCAGCTAGTTTGAAGGGTAATTGAGAATTACCCACATTATTCCAGATCTGGAGTCATATGTGAACCAAACCACAGAAGGACAAATAAATTTCCTCTCCAAACTAGTGAACCAGATGGCATTTTTTGGTAAATCGATGATCTTTTTGTTAGTCTCTGTTCATGAAGCTAGCCTTTCAGCTCCAGATTTTGTTTTTAGCAATTATTTAAAATTATTAATCAATATAAATTACACCAGCTGCGGTGGTGAGGTTTGAATAGAGTCCCCGTACGCCTGGGTCTCTAGATTGCTAGTGCAATTGTAAGAAGCTATTCGGATAGGTTTTGGGGAGTGACTTAAAAGAGCAGAAAGTAAGATGGAACAACTTTGTAACAGAATCCCAGAGTTTGGGGTAGAGGTAACAACACTGAGGGTTTTTGACACACTCCATTACAAAGCAGCCCACATGATTGACACCACATCCACTGCCTTCATCACTGACAGTATGATCTGCTAGCACTGACTATCTACAAGGTGCACTGCAAGATTACCCCCCTCTGAGGCTCCTTACACAACACCTTCCAATACACAGTTCCTATCATCCAGAAGAACAAGAATACCAGATACATGAGAACACCACTATTTGCAAGTTCCAATCCAAACCACTCACACCTCCCAGCTTGGAAATATATCGCCATTTCTTCTGTGTTGCTGGGTCAGAATCCTTCACGAACACGTTGTGGGTCACTGCATCGTATGACTGCAACAGTTCAAGCAGGCAGCTGACCACCAGCTTCTCTAGGGTATGGTACAATGGGTAACAAATGCAGGCCCAGCCAGTGATGCCCAGATCTCGAGTGATGTAAAAGCAAAAACTGAGATGACTTGTCAGTGATGGAGCGGGGAAATTCTAGGACCAGAGTTGGAGACGCACACAGAGTCTCAACTGGTGCGAGGGCAAAGGTAGTAGGAGGCAGTCATAATTCAAAAGACAGAATATCAAACCCCTCTCCTCACATCGGCCAGTGTAGGCAGAAACTCAGCACACGCTGAGCTATTCAGTCCTGTGCATAGTATTAAGGTCATTCACCCGTCTGTTGCTTGACAAGTAAAAGCTTAACTTTCATGTTAGTAATGGTTCATAGCATACTGATGTTTTCCTTCCTGAGCTAAATTGAATGATAAAGTAGTTCTCACTGCTTGAGTTTCCCCTACAGGGACATAAGAAATGTGACTCAATGATCTTTACCCCTATACATTGCCCGGGGGTTAGTCAGCATTTGGAGCAACTTTTTACTTCTTAAAACAAACAATGTTTCTTTGAACTTGATTCTTGAACTGCAGGCAAGAGTTAGTCAGTTTCCAAACCAGTTCACTGGAAATAATATTTCATACTCTGAGTAGTAATATTGAGCATTAATTGTCTCCATGTGTAACACTGAGAAGAGAAGGTGGCCTGATGGTTCTATCACTACATTATTAATCGAGAAACTTCGGTTATGTTCTGGGGACTCAAATTTCAAGTCACGTCATGAAATTTGAAATCAATTGAAATCTGGAATTAAGAGTCTAATGGTGAAACCATTTTCAATTGCTCAGTGGTTTAAAAAAAAACTGGTTCATCAATGCCCTTTAATGAAGAAAATCTGCCATCCTTACCTGGTGTGGTCTACATGTAACTCCAGACCCACAACAATGTGGTTGATTCTTAACTGCTCCGTAGGCAGTTCATTAGTGAAGGAGCTGCAAATGTGTTGCTGGTCAAAGCACAGCAGGCCAGGCAGCATCTCAGGAATAGAGAATTCGACGTTTCGAGCATAGTGAAGGAGCCCAACCCGTTGGGACACAAAATAACACTGAAGCGTTTGCATCAATATTCAGCCAGGAGTGCCCAGTGGATGATCCATCTCCAGTTTCTTACAGAAGTCCCCAGTATCACTGATGCTATTGTTCAGCTAGTTTGAATCACTCCATGAAATAAGAAATGACTGAAGGTGGTGGATAATGAGATTTGATACCCTTCTGGCAATAGAGTTGAAGGCTTGTGCTCAATAACTTGCTGCACCCCAAGTCAAACTATAACAGTAGAGCTACAACACTGGTATCTATCCAACAGCATAGAAACTGACCTTCCTGAATTGGGAATACACTGCTGGAAAACTGGAGCTCCATCCCAGCAGCATCAAGGCGTTCCCTGCACCAAACCAGCTTAAGGGGTCAGCATGCCTTTACCTTCTCAAGGGCAGCTCGGGATGACCCAGCCGGCAATGCCCACTTCCCAAAATTACATTTTAAACAAAGGAAACCCACACATTCAAAGTTATCTGTCAAGTGAACCTTCTCTGCATTGCTTCTCATGTAATTCTATCCTTTCTGAAATACATCTCCATCTGCCTCCCTTTTCCATTCTCCTTAAAGTAATCAATAACATTCCACTTGCATCGCTGATCCTTTGCTGTGCCTGCGTGCTAACCTTCTATGATTTGTGTACCAGAACACCCAGATCTTGAGTCCCTCAAAGTGCAGCTGGAGAAAGGGAGGACTGCAGATGCTGGAGATCAGAGTCACAAGTGTGGTGCTGAAAAAGCATAGCAGGTCAAGCAGCATCCAAAGAGGAGGAGAATCGATGTTTTGCGCATGAAGGCTTATGCCCAAAATGTCATTTCTCCTGCTCCTCAGATGCTGCCTGACCTGCTGTGCTTTTCCAACAGCACACTTGTGACTCCCTCGAAGTACAGCAATGTACTATTGGAATTGTAAACTGTTTTGTGTTTGTATTATTAGTTTCAGCTTGCCAACCTGCAAAACATCCATCTGACCTCTCATTGGTCTCAACTCCAGACAATATCAGTGCGTTCTACTCCATGTCCACATGCTTGCTGAACCCAGAGATAAATCTTGTGAACCTTCACTCACCCACTCCAAGGCAACTATGTCCTTTGTCAAATAACACCAAAATCACAAAGCACTTATAACGGTAGCAAGACTTCCTTACTCTTAAACTTCAATCCCCTTGCGATAAAGCTAACTTTATCATTTACTTTCCTAATTGCTTGCTATACCTGTAACTTTCTATAGTTCTGATGGTCCACTGCACACCGCTATTGACCAGTCTTGACTTGTAACAACACTCTGCTTTTTCAATTTCCCTACTGAAGTGAGCAGTTTCCCATTTTATCCTCTATTTATATTGTAACATATTTCCCATTCACTTAATGGGTTTATATCCTGTTGCTGTCTCTCTTACAACTTAGTTTCCCTCCTCAGGGCTTCACATTCTAGCCACTCTCTGACTATCCCGTTTATATTCCAGTAATAGTCGACTTTTTGTTTTGACTACTTTGTAAGATTAAATTACATGGATACTATTTTTGAGGGGCTGAAATTCATGCCCGTCAAAATTCGTACCATGTCATTAGCAGAAGCCCAATTGATCTCTACACGAATCGAAAATAATAAACAATGAATTATGGTAATTCTGAAAACCCGGAGGGCATCATAACAGCCAGCAGACTGGAAGACTGAGAGCGGTGCGGAACAACTGGCAGAACGGGAAAGCTGGAGCCGGATCTGATGACCAGCACACTGACTCAAACATTGGTCTGTTATCTGTGAAGAAGTAGGGTCAACTTTTACACAAGACATGTGGAAAACTCCAGATGAAAAATAGGGGCTTGATCTTTACATGAGATCGATTATTACTTGAGTATATACAGTAAGTGTGAAATCCTTACTGGGTTTACTTGTGATGGCCTTATTGGGGTATATTCCTTTATACTTGGTAAATTATAATGACAATGCTTGAAAGCAGTTTACAGAGAGGCTCAGATGTGCTGGCTGAAACAGGGTTTCCCCTCAGTCTGCTCCTCGTACCAGCTTTGAAAGCCATTGTTCAAGGTTTAGTGACTGACTTGAGTAATGCTTAGTAACTTCTCTGACGCAAATTGACCAAAACATCCTCGTTATGCGCTCTTTGAAGAAAAAGATTCAAATTAATCAAACAGCAGAGGGAGAGTGTTGTGGGGTGAAACACGATATTGTTCTGTTCGTTTATTCATACCACGGCATGTGTTAGAATGCAGGAGTGTGAAGAATTTTTTAAATTAATCCACTTTTTATTTTAAAGTGCAGACGTAACTCCAGTGCAGGGTAAAACTAGCACTTCAAAGGCCATCTGACCACTTTATAAACCTACCCAGAATTAAATGTTTAGAGAAGTGGGATTCTGCTGCCTGTGCACACTCTAAATATTTAAAAGATGAACTGTTAGAGAGGACCACTGTGCATGTATGCTTAGCTTTCTTCGAAACCAGAACATAGTAGCCGGAGCCAGGCGGTATTGGCTGGATCCAAGGCTGTAGCTACTGCTGAGAGATAAATGGTCTGAATAAGTGAACCGTTATAGTATCCAGCAAGAGGAGGTGACACCAGTTTGGAGCCCTTGTAGTCCCAGCAACTAGGTCCAAAGCATAGTCTCAAACTGATGGGCCAAAGCCAGCAGACAGAAGCTTCTCTCACAAACTGCTTTCAAGCACTGTCATTATAATTTACCAAGAATAAAGGAATATGCCCCAAAAAATACCCCAATAAAGTCATCACAAGTAAATCCATTAAGGATTTCACGCCTACTGTATATACTTGAGTAATAGTCCATCTCCTATAAAGGTCAAGCCCCTACTTTTGCCCAAATAATCTGCAGTTTTCCCACATATCTCTGATAAAAGTCGACCCTGTTTCTTCACAGAGAAAAGATCAATGTTATGAGTCAGTGCGCCGGCTGTCACATCCTGCTCCAGCTTTCTAGTCTGCCGGTTGTTCTGATCTGCTCCTGGTCTTCCAGTGTGCAGGCTCTTGTGCTCAACTGAGATGAATAAATGAAAATATTTTCTGGCCAGCATCAACACAGCTCCTTGGAGACCTGAGATGACAAAATAAAAGAGCCCACCATTTGCCCGTGTGGGTAGGACTTGTGTGGTCCCTCTGTGGACCTGCAACTCTTTCTAACTTCCTCTGACTCCAGGTCACCCCTGAACAGACTGAGTATTGAAAAGTTAAATTAGCCACAATTCAGATGTTCCATGGTGACATTCAAAATGCTTAGAAATGGACCCCTCTAGGTATAATCAGACACCAGATTATAGTCCAACAGGATTATTTAAAATCGCAAGCTTTCAGAGCGCTGCTCCTTCGTCAAGATTTTTTTCCCCAGTGTCATGAACAACATTATCTTTATTAAAGTAAAGACCACTGGTCACTGCCACATTTCTGTTTTGTGGAGTCGTGCAGAATGAATGTATTAACGTCTTGTTCTAAAAATGCTGAGTCCTGATGATATAACTCGCCAGGCTCCTTTCAAGCGTACCCACAAACTCTACTACCCAGAAGGGAAAGGGCAGCAAATGCACAGGAACACCACCACCTGTAAGTTTCTCTCCTACCACAGAGTATTTTGAATTGGGACAGTACCACTATTCCTTCACTGGGTCAGAATCCTGGAGCACACTCCCCACCAGCACAGTGGGGATTTCTGAAAACACACAGACAATAATGCTTCTCAAGAGGTTGACTCCCCACCAGTGAGATTGGAGCGACAAATTCTGCTTTTTGCAGTAATGCTGAAATTCTGTGGAAAAATGAGGAAAACCAGAAGTGATGAACACTTCTCTGTCAGGTGGCAGGAAGTGGATGTGGATCAAAGGAATTCTGGTCAAGTTGGAAATTCAAACCGAGATCTCACCTCTCGAACAAGTCTTTCAGTTGTCACTGCCATCTCCACCTACCTGACTGCAGCTAAGTCCTGACCCTGATGAGATCAGATCTGACCAGTTTTAAGCTGGAGTCAGAGGGCATTTTAAAGTCCGCCAGGCATCATTTCTGTGCGACAGCCCCACTTTGCAGCTGTTACACACTAACTGGTCCCTTGCTGCATTCCTGTCTGTGCTATCTAGTCACTTTTAAAGAGTGCATCTCATAATTATTTTTCAAAATGATGTTTTCATTAGGCCATTCACCACACTTTAAGCAATTGTAGCATTTATGAGAAAAAGGTTTAATTTTTTTTGCAACTCATCCTGTGTCTGTGTCTCTCATCCTGATGGAAGGCTGTGCTGTAAAACTTAACGCTTTCAAAACAGACCTTTTTTTTTCATGTTAGTGTCTGTGACAATTCAGCAAGCATTAGTTTAGGTTAACGCTGCCCTGGGGATGTCGGATTTTGACCTACATCTGATTACTAGGAAAGGGCTTAACTGTAGCAGTCTTTTATCCAGAAATAGGTGTCACCATCACCTCACAGGCCCCTAACCGAAATGAAAATAATTTCATGAGTTACAACTTAACTGTTGGGTGACTGCCCAGAAATACCTAGGATCAGCATGGATTTATATTGACAGATTCAAAGGGATCCTAATGACAGAGTAATTCTAGAATGTAAGCACAGAGTTTTTAATTAAATGACATTTACTAAAATGATACCAGAATACATTGGATTTTCTTATTTGGAAAGAATGAACAGGCTGGGGCTCTGTCCCTTATAACAAAAACTGTGAAAACTGACACGTGATCTGATATGGGTCTCAAGATTATAAAAGGGTTTGGCAGATGATATGTGGAGAAGATGTGTTTCTATTTATGTGCCTGGCCAAAGGGCTGAAAAGTGATTGAATAAGAATTCAGGCCAAATGCAGCGGTTTGAAGAATGTTGCAAGCGCAAATTATGACACAACCCACTTTACTTACCTTTCAGGTGAGTAATCACTGCTGGCTTTGAGGTGACATTAAAGCAATGAACCAATCATTTTAAAATACTACTACCATGGGGAGTATTTAAAATGATTAGCATGGATGGAAAAGCTAGATAAACATGAGGGGGAGAAAAGAATAAAAACGTAGAATGGTTACAACGGAAGGCGGATGACGAGCCAAAAAGATGTTCTGCCTCTTACACAAATGAATAATGTGGTATATGAATTTCAATGCCAGTGTAATGCCATACAATCCAACAACTGACGGATCATATCTGTGTTCACCACAATTAAGGTACTTGCTATTCCCAACCAGCTCACGCTTACAGATCTTGCATCAGTGTCCAAAACTAGGAGTGCTTCCACAATTGGACAGCATTTGTTGTACAATCCTAAGCGTACAAAGAACTACACTGACAACCAATTTTGGATTGACAGTCAGCTTCAAAGTGTGGTACACTTGCATTTACTGGAACCTACGTCTTGATTGTTTACAGACAGAATGGATGGATACGCATGTGCGCATACGCATACACAGACTTTTCAACTCAGCAAAATAAGTGTGAGTCATTTGCTGATTCATTTCTCAGGACAGTACCTTAATGAATCAGAATCAACCTGCCTGGTTTAAAAATTTATGAAAGTTTGGTGTTAACTGTCAATCATTATGAACTAGTAAAAGATCCCTGATCATGCCTTCATCAATCAGAGTCCACTTGCAAACTCTAACCAATCTCCTCTTATGTGATGTAAACATTTCCTTCTTATGTTGGTATTCATGTGGATTCTCCTGATGAATGCAAGAAAAAAGACATTGAAAAATATACCTTTCTTTTTCAAGAAGCTAAACAATTACTCTCTGGCTATCTTCACTGAGGAAGAAGCAGAAATATTCCTAGAAATGCTGGACAACCTAGGGACTTATGGAACCGAAAACATAGCATTAGTAAAGAGGTAGCACTTGGAAAATTAACTGGATAAATTGATAAATTTCTTGGACTAAATGGGTTGTATCCTGGAATGTTGAAGGAGGTAATTTATAGAGATGGGTAATGCATTGGTGGTAATATTTAGAAATTCTGTAGGTTCTGGAAAGTGACCTGCAGACCAGATCCTTTGCACATCTAGGAGCTAGCCCAGACCCAGATTTATCTTATTTAAAGGCAAGTCTAAGGTACTGTGTTCCACATATAATTTGATTTGATTACACTGCTCAGCTTTAAGCAAAGCACATTTTATTCTTACCCCCGGTTAAAACGCAAACAAAACAAAGAAGAATTGGTATAACTTTAACTCAGTTGGAAAACTTAACAGCATAATAGATTATTTAATTACTAAACAACAGCTGTTCCAATATAGTACTATCTCCATAGACACACCCTTGGCAAAGATGAATTTGGTAAAATTTATTGTCTCACATGTAATTCTGGCAGAAGGAAGGGAATTTTGGCTTTTAGCTGTAACAGGAAACGAGATGTAACAGCTTCCACAACCAACTTCAAAATTCCAACAGCTACTGAAGGCTAAACTAAAAGCCTGGTTCAGAGGGAGCCTGAATCCACCCTTTCATGCTGCTTCTATTGTTCTAACTTTTTAAATAAAAACCCAAGCCTGACCAGCTGTTTAGTTTATTGGCTTAGAAAAGACAGCTCATCACTTATGACTGTAAACCTCTCTTTGAAGAAAAGGACATAATGCACCTCTTCAAGGAATAGTACCGTCACAACTGGAAGATAACAATTATTAAATGAAAGAATAGAGTGGAGAACTACAGGTTCACGTGGTAGGGTCTATTATAAGCATGTTATTCAAAGTTTGTGAGAAGATTTGTAGCTCGGGTGCTCGTTGTTGTGGTTCTGTTCGTCGAGCTGGGAGTTTTTGTTGCAGACGTTTCGTCCCCTGTCTAGGTGACATCTTCAGTGTTTGGGAGCCTCCTGTGAAGCGCTTCTGTGCTAATTCCTCCCGCATTTATACTGGTTTGAATCTGCCGCTTCCGGTTGTCAGTTGCTGTCTGCTGCAGTGGCCGGTATATAGGGTCAAATGAGGACAATAAGCATGTTATAACTGGAAATTATGGTAAAACTGAACAGATAGACTTGGATTTATGAAAGGAAAATAGATGTGACAATATTTTTGATTCTTTTGAAGATGTTGCTCATAATATTGAGGAGAACTTCTAATAAGGAAGCGAGCTGGTATGTTTGGGTTTCCAAAGCCCCTACACAGGAACTTAGTAAATAAAATTAAAGCACAATTTGGGAGATTTTACTAGGATTGATTGAGAATTGGTTAACGGACAGAAAATAGGAATAAACAGATGGTTCTTGGGATGGCAGGCAACAGTTGAGGAATGCTAGAAGAATCAGTGCTAGGCCTAAAACTGATCACAATCTAAATGAATGTAGTGAGGACCAGTTGTAATACTTATAAATTTGCAGATAACATAAATGTATGGTGTGGAGGTACCAGTGTTGGACTGGGGTGGACAAAGTCAGCAGACACACGACGCGAGATTATACTCCAACAGGTTTATTTGAAATCACAAGCTTTTGGAGTGCTGCTTCATTTGACTTCACCTAATGAAGGAGCAGTGTTCCAAAAGCTTCTGATTTCATATAAAACTGTTGGGTTATAATGGGGAATATAAAGGTAGGTGGTAGTGTAAGGTTAAAGGAGGTACAAGGGAGTTTCACAGGGACAGTGAATGAATGGACTAGAACATAACAGAATATCGTGTGAATGAGTGTGAAGTTATTCACTTTGATAGAGGGGATAAAACAGAAAGAAAAATGGGGTATGTCTTTAATGTGATGAGGGGTTGGGAAGTGCTGGTGTCCAAGGGGACCTGAGACCGGAGTGTGAGCCATTAAATGTCAGCAAGTAAATAGAAAGTCTAAATGATATGTTGGCCTTCATCACCTGGTCATTTTATCAGAAAAATAAAAATGCCTTGCTACATTTGTATAGCACCTTGGTGAGATCTCATCTGTGATACTGTGTACAATTTTGGTCCCTTTATCTAAGAAAGGATAAATTGGCCATAAAGGGAGCACAATGGAGATTTACCAGATTAACCCTGGGGAAGGATGAGGTGGATTTATGAGGATACTGGGCCCGTATTCTTTTAGCGTTGGAAAGAGGTGTTTTGTTGAAACTTACAAAACCTTTAAAGGCTGTGACAGGTTGGATATATGGAGGATGTTCCCCCCCCTCTCCTTGAACTGGGGGAAATGTAATCTCAGTAAAGGGTTAGCCACTTCATACTCACTCAGAGGGTGGGTAATCTGTGGAATTCTCTTCCCAGAGAGCTGTAGAAGCTCAGTCCCTCTGTTCAAGACAGAAATTGATGGATTACTGGAGAATAATGAAAGACATCAAAGAATGTGAAGAGAACCCCAGGATGTTGGATAATGCCCAGATCTTGCTGCATTCGGACTCGGACTGTTTCAGTATCTGCGGAGTTATGAATGCTGCTGAGTATAATCACCACGGCCATTCCCAGTTCTGACCTGATGATGCAGAAAAAAAGACGATGCAGCTGAAGATGGTTTGGTCCAGAACTCAACCTTAAGAAACTCAATATAAAGCAATGCAACAGGCTTGCCAATTCCTTCGCCTTATTTAGATTTGCTCATTTATTGCCAGTTTGATATATCAATCCCTCTGATTGCCTCCTGTTAAGATAAGCCTTAAACATTGCGAATGTGCCTGCTTCCACCACTTCCACTGGCAGTGTGTTCCAGGCACCCTCCATCCTCTGTGTGGGAAGGTTTTCCCTGAACATTTCACCCTCTCACCTTGAGCCTGTGCCACCTGGTAGTTGACCTTTCCATCCTGGGAAAACATAAGTGACTATCCACTCTATCTACGCCTCTCATAGTTTTGTAGACTTCGATCAGGTCACCCCTCAGCCTCAGTCTTCCCAGTGAAAACAGAGTTTATTCAACTAAAAGCCTTCAGACCAGGCAACATCCTGGTAAACCTGCAGAGAGCTCCTGGAGCTGTGGTGAATGACCTGCAGTTGGAGACCTTATAGCAAACGTACAACCCGTTGTCACTCATTGTAAAAATCCTCAGGGAAGGGAAGCCAATGTCAATCGCTGGTTGAGTTTGCATGTGACTCCACAGCAATTTGATTAGCTCTTAGCTACCCGCTCAGTGGTTAGGAAGGGGCAGCAAATGCTGGGTCTAGACAACAATGTCCATGGGTCATACCCAAGCAAATTGCCACCTTCTCTTATCGATGCCAGGGCTGTAATTAAGGAGAATAGATTTAAACATCTGGTAACATGGATTTACATTAATTGACAAAGAAACAGTAGCCACATGATTCTGTTTTTCCATAGTTATGATCTGAAACGGTGTGGAAACCAATTTAATAATAACTTTCAGAAGGGAATTGGATAGACATTTAAAAGAAAGTGACAGCAAGGTTATGGTTAAAGACCATGGAGTGGTACTAATTGACTTGTTCTGTAGTGGCGGAGTAGGCTGATTGGTCTCCCACTGTGCTGTGCTCATTCAGAATTTTATTGTTATTGTTCAAACATTGTGCCTGTTTACATTTTAATTGTTTTATTTCCTGACTGCTGTTTCCCTGCTTCTGGAAACCATTTTGGAAAATAATGTGATTAGGTTTGTAAGAATCTGACTTCTCAGCTAAGACCTCAAGACCTTTTTTTTTCTCTCCTGTATGTCTTTGCAAACGAGTAGATTAATAATCGACTCAGCTAACCGACAGAAACCTTCATTTGTGTGGCACCTTAAACACCTGTTTAATGTCACAAAGCACTTCACAAGAGCATTTTTGAGAAAAAAAATTGAGACTGGGCCGCCATAAAATGATGAGAAAGTGAGGTCTGCAGATGCTGGAGATCAGAGCTGAAAATCAGAGCTCATTCCTGAAGAAGGGCTTATGCCCGAAACGTCGAATCTCCTGCTCCTTGGATGCTGCCTGACCTGCTGCTCTTTTCCAGCAACACATTTTCACCATAAAGTGATATCAGATGGCTGCAGAGATTAGTTTAGGGCTTGTCTTAATAGAGAGAGAATAGGAAGAGAACCAGATAGAGGTCTAGAGCTGTAGGTCAAGGCAGCTGAAACATAGTCTAAGGGGGCTTGATTGGAAAATCCAGGGAGAAGAGAAATACGGAATTAGGGGCCCCAGTTTAAAAGTAAGGGGTCTCCAATTTAAGATGGATGCGAGGAATAATTTGTTTTCTTGAGGTGCTCTTAGCCTTTTTGGAATTTTGCTTCTGAAAAGGTGAGTTGAAAATTGTGGCACTAGAAGTACACAGCAGATGGGCATTTTGGTCATAAGGAATGTTGGGGGGATGGCAGATAAATAGGAGACTGAGGCTGGGGCTAGGGCTGGGAGGAGGTGGCTGGGAAGACGCAGGAGTGGGGGTGATGGTGATAGCTCAGAGGGGAGGGTGGAGTTGGTAGGTGGGAAGGAAAATGGACAGGTAGGGCAATTCAATAAGGCGGTGCCGAGTTGGAGGGTTGGATCTGTGAGGTGGGGGGAGGGGGATTTGGAAACTAGTGAGGTCGATGTTGATGCCGTGTGGGTGAAGGATCCCGAGACGGAAGTTGAGGTGTTCTTCTCGTGTCAGGCTGCTCCAATTTGCCGATGGAGGAGAGTTCAGGCCATTGTAAAGACTCAAGGCTGAGTTTAGAGTTTTGATTGGCAAGAGAGTCCAAGCTTACTGGAACAGAGGAGAAAGTGCTGTTGGGGTCACAACCAATCAGCTGCCATCTTAAATACCAAAGTAGACTCAATGAGTCACCTATCCAAATAAGTGTGATCTTTTGACAGTTGTCTCTATAATAATGGATTATGCAGTGTATTTTTAGTTATAGGCCCATCCCTTGCTTTGGTTTGCTGTTTTGTTTTGCTTGAAAGCAGTTGGAGTTTAACAGTAGCTTCTTCTGCCCATGTATCTTCAATAGTAGGGTAACAGGATCACATTTTGTTAATTGTGTGCAATTGTTTCTCTTGTAATGCTGCCAGGATTTATTTTAGAAGGGTTAGAAATTATGTTTCAACTATACAAAACCCTAGAGAATCCACATCTGGAGAAATAAGAGTAGTTCTGAACTTCATACGTTATGGAAGGATTTGCATTGAGGGAGTGCATTGTACATTTACGACAATGATGCTGGACTCCACGTATTAATTGAGGGGCAAGATTACACAAACCACGGTTGTAATTCCCAGAATCCAGAAGATTGTGGAATGAACTGGTTGTGGTTTTCAAGATATTAAAGTAATTTACACAATCCACCCTCACTCCATCGGTTGAGAAATCTGAGACCAAGAGGCACAACTTAAAACATTAGAGCCAGACCTTTCAGGGGTGAACCGAGAAAATATTTTGACAGACAGGATCGAAAGGTTGGAATTTGCACCAGACATATGGTGAAATGCTCATTTTAAAATCGAAATCGATAGCTGTTTTGTTAAACTCACAGGTACTGAAGGTAAAATATCTCCACAGAGGCCGGTATCCCGTCACCAAGTCCCCCTTTATTTCCACCTGGAGAGTCTTCGAGAGTGAGCAGACCTACTGGCATTCCTGCTAATGTCAGCCAGGGCGCTCTGGCCCCGATTAACAGCCTCAGTGAACTCCTGTTCTATGGGTTCTGTTCCACGTGGCTGACCTCATTATAGTCCCTACAGAAGAATGTAGAGTTGGGCCACATTAGCCATGGTCTTATTTGAATGGTTTAAAAACAAATTGAGGGGCTGATTGACCTACTGGTGTTATGAAATGTCTCAAAGTGGCAGTCACTGTTCATGAGTCTGACTGATTTGGAAGC
The DNA here is from genome assembly GCF_020745735.1 of Hemiscyllium ocellatum. Classification (NCBI taxonomy): domain Eukaryota; kingdom Metazoa; phylum Chordata; class Chondrichthyes; order Orectolobiformes; family Hemiscylliidae; genus Hemiscyllium; species Hemiscyllium ocellatum. The sequence continues at coordinate 128,859,948 of NC_083404.1, forward strand.
TCTGCCCCTGACTGTACCAGAGACATTCGGACACAGGGTGGTTTGGATCGGGCTGAGCAGGGGCAGGAGCAATGGCAATGGTCAGAGACTTGTGGAATCACTGGCCTCTCCACAATCATGAACCATTAGCAGTTGGCAAAAAGCCTCAGAGGGTTCATAGTTGAACACGTGGATGGGTACTGCACCTTTGAGATGAGGCTATGGTTCCTGCTTTACCCAGCATTGTAAGAAAATACAGAGGGAACCTTGAAGTTGCGAGCCCCTTCTCCTGACCGTGACCTTTCTGCCGTGTGGGACTTAAGCTTGATAACAGAGCACAGCTTGTCGGGCAAATCACAAAAGGCTGGGATTCCAGCAGACTGGCTGGCCACTGGGTATGTTTCTGCCACAGTCTGGGTTGGCATAAATGGATAATGTACCAGGAGGACCAAAGTTTGCAGCTGGTCAGAGTTGCAGAGCCTTAAGGAGGATGTATGTCTGGAAAATTTTTTTGGTACCAGCAACATATGGGCAATTAAATAGTTTGTACAAAATGACAGGCAGAGGGTTATATTCATGGAGGTTTTAACTTTCTTTGGATGGATGGTTAGATCTGACAACAACAAAGTTTCATCCGATTATGTCAAGCTTTCACCCATGACAGTGGCCACAAAATTCTGACCAATGAACTCCTGTGGTGGTTCTGTTGATTTGATCTTGCTAAAACCATGTGGAGGATCATTGGCCGATTAAAGGTTAGGGATTTTGTGTCTAAGTGCTCTGCAAATAAACTCAGTTAACTGACCATGTTTCTTTCCTGATGTCAGTGTCAGCCCCTCTGGCACCCCATCGGGTGAGGTACAGCTGAGAAGGTATAGTAGCTTGTACGTTTTCCCAAATCATCTTTGCTTCTTAAAATTATTTTAATTGTAATGTGGAATAAATTGTTGCAATTGAGCACTTAATGTGGTACAACATGAAGAACAAAAATCAAATCGGTGGAAATGCTCAGCAGGTGTGGCAGCATCTCTGCAGAAAAAGCAGAGTTAACATTTCGGGTCCAGTGACACTTCTTCCAAACTGATTGTAACCAGGAAAAGGTTGGGATAGATGCTGAAGATTGTGTGGAGGCGGGGTGCAGGCATAAACGATACATGGGGATAGAATTCAGAGAGAAAACAGCAGTTGGGTCAATAACGGAGAGGGTAAAGGTCAGTCTAGGAGCATTATTAGCTGCTAAAGGGGTCCGTTAGTCACTGATGATGGGTTATTATGGTAGCAGCCCATGTGATGACAATGATGAAGGGCTTTTGCCTGAAATGTTGATTTTTCCTCCTCTTGGGATGCTGCCTGACTGGCTGGCTGTGCTTTTCCAGCACCACACTCTTGGCATGTGATAACAAGGCCTGGTATGGAGGGAGTTGGGATAAAGACATGGGAGAAGGTGTTCAGGCCTTAAAATTATTGAACATGTTATTGAGTTTAGATAGGTTTCACATTTCCCGAGTGGAAGTTGAGGTCTGTTCTTCCAGCGTGTGCTGAGACAGTGATGTTGGCCAGGGAACAGTGTGGTGCGTTGGAACAGCAGGCATTTGCAAGTTCAGGGTCATTTTTGCAGACAGAATGTAGGTGTTCTGCAGAACAGTTACCCAGTGTAGAGGAGACCATATTGTGAGCAGTGAATATAACCGACAACGTTGAGTGAAGTACAGGTAAATCGCTGCTTCACCTGGAATGTGTGAACGGGGCTTTGGATACTGAGGAGGGAGAAAGTAAATGGGGAAACGCCTTCTGAGATTGCAGGGGAAGGTGCTGTGGGAATGTGGGGCATTTTTGGAGTGGAGGAGGATTTGACCAGGTTGTCATGGAGAGAACAGTCCTTCTGGAAGGCTGATGAGGGAGGGGAGGTGAATGTGTGTCTGGTGTTTGCATCCAGCTGGAGATGGTGGTAACTGTGGCAATGAAGAACATTCAATCAGACCAGCTCATTGTTGCTCCTTATGAAAGAGTCCACCCTAGTCCCACCTTGTCCTTGTTACTGATTGCTAGAGAGAAAGTGAGTTGGTTTTTACTCAAGCGAGCCCTGTTGGTGTGGATGTAGTGAGTAGGAGAAGATGCTGTCTGTGGTCCTGTCCAGGCAATTCTAAAAACTCGAGATACCTGATTCTCGCCCACTCTTTCCAGCATCCGATTAGTAACTGTGCCCCCAGCCTTTGGCAGTGCTGATCTGAAAGTGCAAGAGCCCTCCCCATTGACTCTCCTGTCTCTGCTGCCTATTACCAGGCCTTTTAAAATAGCAGTGGTCATGGGTGGTGGGAGCATTGCAGAGTCAGGAAATGGAACTGATCCCTACATCCACTTCCTCTGATTTCCGCCCCCCCCCCCCCCCCCCCAACCACTCCCTCGAATGAATGAAAGAAAAGCCCATTATTGCCAATTAATCACCTTTCATCAGAATTGGCTGAAGTTGGAAATGAGAGGTTTTAACAAAGCACAAAGACAGAGAAAGAAATGGGCAGCAAGGACTGTGAGGCTGATGGCGAAGAACTAAGGGATAAAAAGCAAGAGGGAGAACCTGGTAGAAGAGGTGATGGTGCAAGGCCGAAGTGCCCATTAACAGGATGAGTGGGCGGCACAGTGGTTAGCACTGCTGCCTCACAGCACCTGAGACCCGGGTTCAATTCCCGACTCAGGCGACTGTCTGTGTGGAGTTTGCACGTTCTCCCCGTGTCTGCGTGGGTTTCCTCCGGGTGCTCCGGTTTCCTCCCACAGTCCAAAGATGTGCGGGGCAGGTGAATTGGCCATGCTAAATTGCCCGTAGTGTTAGGTAAGGGGTAAATGTAGGGGTATAGGTGGGTTGTGCTTCGGCGGGTCGGTGTGGACTTGTTGGGCCGAAGGGCCTGTTTCCACACTGTAGGGAATCTAATCTAAACAAGGCAGATCCAAAGAAAGTGTAAACTCAGCAACAGCTGCTGTCCAAGTAGCAGAAAGGTGACTGAGATTGTGATTTGAATGTTGAATCCTGTAGGCTGTATGGGGCCTCATTGAAAGATGAGGCGCTGTGCCTTCATTTCACTGGAATGGTGTAGTCGATCTGAAACTGGAGTGGGACTCGGGAACCCAGAAGATTCGAATGTCAGGGGACAGCTGCAGACTGAACTGAACCATCTTTCATCGTGCTTTGTCATCCCTCTTATCAGTTAGTTTCTCCAGCCCTTCCACCTTAGTGATTTTATTGTTGTTATGTGTCACAGTGGAAAGTGTTGTTTTGTGAGCTATACAGGTAGATCTCAGCGTAGAAAGTACATCAGTAGCAGACCAGAGTGCAGAATACAGTCTTCCAGCCACACAAAAGGAGCAGAGGGTGGGAGGGGTATCAGAATTAACATATGAGAGGTCCATTCAAAAGTCTGAGAACAGCGGGGAAGAAGTGTATTCAAGCTTTTATATCTTCTGCCCCATGGAAGAAGGTAGATGAGAGTATAGCCGGGGTGGGAAGAATGCTTCAATTATGACGGTTGCTTTCCCAAGACACTGAGAAGTTCAGGTAGAGTCATTTGGATGGGCAGCTGGCTTGTGTGATGGACTGGGCTGTGTTCACAACTCTCTCTGTCTCGATACTTGCTAAAACCTGTCAAAATACAAACTTCTGGTTTTGATAGAGGGCCAGCGACCTGAAATATTAACTGAGTTTCTCTATTCATAGATGCTGAGAATTTCCAGTGTTTATGTTTTTTTAAATTTATTATCACTTCTGTTGCTAGCTATGGGAAATTGGGACTTCTTGACTTTTACCATCTGTTGAGACTTCACCAGGAATTGACTTCTATCTGTGTGTGAGAATTTGAGTTTCTCCTTGAACCTCAACAGTTTCTAGTTTGCTCTGTTCAGAAATCTCGATCTAAATGTGGACTCCTCCAAGCCACAAGGAAATGAAGGAAAGCAGCCGCTTGGGCATGGTGCCCAACTGGAAGAAATCCTGTTCTTTGAAATGTTCAATGATATTGATTTTGGACCGAATACGTTAGTGATTTTCAAATTGCCAAGATTGATGTGGGAGGAGTGCACCAGCTGGAGTCCCACGATACCACGAGGCATAAACTCTTCTACCTGGTTCTCAACCTGGCCAGTCGTATATACTTTCTCTGTGTTCGATTTAAAATAAAAAGATCCATCAACCAGCTTTCCTCAGTGAGTGAAATTGTTTCACAAATCAATGCTGATTCTGCAAAGATGCAAAACTGACTGCAACACTCAATTTATAAATGAAAAACGTAAATGTTTACTGCTAAATATACACACGCGCACACACACCCCTCTCCCCCTCCCCCTCCCCCTCTCGTGCGCTCTCTCAAACATGCGCACAATACTCTCTTGCTCAAGTGCGCACACACACATGTACCTCTCACTCTCACATACACACATAACACCCCTTCCCCAGGTAAAGGAGGGGGAGAGACTGACTACTCCCTGCTGAGATTTGATAAAGGAAACAGGAGAGCTGAGCTGGGAACATCTTCTTGACTAAAGAGGGAAATCCGGGATGTGTCATTGTATTTGAGGATCAGCCATGCTCCCGGTGAATGGCACAGCAGGCTCCAAAGGCCGAATGGACAACTCCTCCTAGTTTCTATTCTTTCTTTTAGCAGACTCCTTATCAACTACTGCAACCAAGATTCAAAACAGAAACTGGGAAGTGACCAGTCATCCACCCACCAGGTACTCTTCAGTACGCAAGCAGTTAGTGTCAAAGTGTGGTGGCATCCGAGGAGCAGGGGAGTCAACATTTCGAGCATTCCTTCATTAGGAATGGTATTGAGGGGGGGGGGGGGTTGGTGCAGAGAAAGGGGGCTAAGAGATAAATAGGAGGAGGTGTGGGGCTGGAGGAAAGGTAGCTGGGGAAGCAGTAGGTAGATACAGGTGGGGGTGATAGGTCAGAGGGGAGGGTGGAGCAGATAAGTGGGCAGGAAACTGCACAGGTCAGAGTGTAAGATGGCGGTGCCGAGTTGAAGGGTTGGATCTAGGATAAGGAGGGTGGAGGGGAGATATGGAAACTGGTGAAATCGATTATTGAAGTTGTTTGGTTGCCATGTGTGATGTCATGAGGAGGTTGAACAGCACATCAACTTCACAAACACTCTCCACCCTCACCTCCAGGTTCACCTGGACCATCTCCAACACCTCCCTCCCCTTCCTGGACCCCTCTGTTTCCATTTGCAATGACTGTCTCAACACAGACATGTACTTCAAACCCACTGACTCCCACAACTACCTGGACTACACCTCCTCCCACCCGACCTCCTGTAAAAATGCTATCACTGACTCCCAATTCCTCTGCCTCTGCCATATCTACTCCCAGGAGGAGCTACTCCGCTCCAGGACATCCCAGATGGTCTCCTATTTCAAGGACCACAATTTCCCCTCCCACATGGTCAACGATACCCTCCAGTGCATGTCCTCCATTTCCTGCTCCTCCTCACTTGAACCCCACCCCTCCAACCACAACAAGAATAGAACTCCCTGGCCCTTACCTTGCACCCCACTAATTTTCAGATACAGTGCATTATACTCCGCCACTTCCAACACCTACCACCAGAGATATATTTCCCTCCCTACCCAATCTGCGTTTCGCAGACCATTCCCTCCATGCTCCCCCATTAGATCCATTCCCCCCTCCACTCCTGGCACTTGCCCCTCCCACTGCAAGGGGTGTGAAACCTGCACCCTCACTTACATCCAAGACCCCAAAGGATCCTTCCACATCTGGCAGAGATTTTCCTGTACATCCAAACACTTCGATAGCAATGGATACAGTAGATGATGTGGTTTCCTCTACATCAGGGAAACAGGGCACCAACTTGCAGAATGTTTCAGGGAACATGTCTGGGGCACACGCGCCAACAACCCTATCACCCTGTGGCTGAACACTCCAACCCCCTGCTCCCACTTCACCAAGGACATGTAAGTCCTGGGCCTTCTCCACGTCAGATGAGCAGGAAAATCGATGTTTCAGGCAGGAGCCTTTAATCAGGAATGAGGCTGGCAGCCTCCGGGATGGAGAGATAAATGGGAGGGGGTTGGGGCTGGGGGTAAGGTGGATGGAGTTGAGGATAAAGATGATAGGTCGAGAGCAGGATGGGGCGGATAGGTGGGTAGGACAGGTCATGAGGATGGTGCTGAGCTGGCAGGTTGGAACTGGGGTAAGGTTGGTGGGGGTGAATGAGGAAACTGGTAAAATCCATGTTGATGCCATGGGGTTGGAGGGTCCCGAGGTGGACGATGAGGCGTTCTTCCTCCAGGTGTTGGCCGGTGAGGGAGTAGCGGTGGAGGAGGCCCAGGACCTGCATGTCCTCGGCAGAGTGGGAAGGGGAGTTCCTGCTCCTCGGATGCTGCCTGACCTGCTGTGCTTTTCCAGCACCACTCTAATCTTGACTCTGATCGCCAGCATCTGCAGTCCCTCACTTTTGCAGTAGTATCTGTTTTATCACAGTATGGGCACTCTATGTTAGTATTTCTGATATTGGTGCTGAAAGTTGAGGCGGTTAAGTTTCAATCTATCATGGAAAATTGTGGAGCTGAACTCTATATAAATCTCAACTTCTGGGTTAGTTCCAGATCCTGACTATGGAAACTGCCAGATTGTGTTTTTTTTTAATCCTAGCAGGTTCCTTCAGGAGGGAGACCCTACAACCCCCATTAATCTGAGTGACTTGTGACTCCTATGCCACGTTGTGTAGTTGACTCTTAATGTCTTCAGGATGTCAAGACATTGGCAATAAATCGCGACTTGTCCCTGATAGAGGAGTGAAATAAAACAGCAATGAAGTGAACAATGATTAATTAACGAATCAGTGCTTGTTCATGCTTGGAAAGGATTCTGTGTTATTTCACAATTTAATATTCCCTAAAGGATGACAATTCTGACTGTTTGTTTGTTTACAGGAGGTTGTTAAACCTTCATGGACATATGGACATCACTGGCCAGGCCAGCATTTATTGCCTATCCCTATTAGCCCAGCAGGTGGTTAGGGGTTATTGTTGTGGGTGTGGAGACCAAACCAGATAAGGTTAGCAGTTTCCTTCCCTAAATGACATGAGTGAACCAGATGGGTCTTTCCTGACAATCAGCAATGGTCATTAGATTCCTAATTCCGAGATGTTTATAGACTTCACATTCCACCATCTGCCATGATCAGTTTTGAAACCAGGTCCCTCAGGACATGACTAGGGTCTCTGGATAAATAGCCTGGCTGTAATATCACTAGACCATCACCACCCCATTTTCATTGCAGGACTGTCTTCCTTTGGGAGGGGACTTTGAACCTACCACCTTTTGCCAAGGAAGGATCCCTTCTGACAAAACCACATTACCTGTACAAAGACTGGAGCATTGGAGTGGACTGTATCCTCCTGCTCAGGCTGGGTTGAGCTCCTTGGTGCACAGTCTGGCTGGTGGAGATGGGGGATCAGTTCAGTTTCAGTTGGCAATAAAGTACGTTTTTTTTAAAAAGCTGAAGCAATGACCGTATTCTTTATTTATATTTCTGGATTATTTGCCTAAAAAATTGCTGCAAAAATTTCTCTTTCCAAAGAAGCACCAATTTGAAAATGAGTGGGCGAGTTTGCTGCTCCTAAAGGTGTTTTGTGTTTGCTGTTCTTTACTTTGCATTCTGCTCCACTCTGCTGTTGAGCTTGCGATGAATGAGGAATGGTGTTATTATCAGCGTTTCCCCGTTTGAACAGGAATGAAACTGTGAGGAATTATTTTGGTTTTGAGAATTGCTGCTGACTGAGGAAGCTTCCTTCAGGAGCACTGTGGGATGAAAACGGAATATCCAGTGTGGACATGTTGACCTTCCAGTGACTCAGAACTTCCCGGACTGGAATGTGTTGTTGTTGGCTAAATGCAATTTTTTTCTCACTGGGCTCAAAACTGAGGGGAGCCTGGGAGCTAATTACTCTCTCTGTTTGAAAGCAGCAATCCTGTAACTTCTCTTTTGGAACTAAATTTAACTTCACTAGTGATGAGTCTTGAAAATGCTGGACTGCAATTCTCCCTGCGTTTTGTTCTCCGCAAAGCTCCCACCAGTTCCCAGTCTTTCCTGTAAATTTCAAAAGCATTCTTTCAACGCAACCTAAAGTCAGGTTCATACTTGTTAAATTTATTCAAAACCCGTTCACTTTTGTCAAGTTAAAATTGCATCCCTTTATATGTAATTAGTCACATCCTTAAAGAATGAAATGTATTCTACACATTAGGGTATTTAAGAAGGCAGGTACCATTTCAGACTTGCCTATATTTTTATTGCAGTTGCTCCAAGCATTATGGGGTGTGCCAACATCGTTTTCGACACACCTTCTGCAACGGTATAACCTTTGGAATTTACCTCCCCAATGCACTCCTGCCGGTCACGCAGCATTCAGTTTGTGTCACCACCCAAAGTAATTAAGTAGTTAATGGCTATAACAAATTGAATTCCTATCTCACTACCGTTTCACATCCCATGTACAGGATCCAGTGGTCCCACTCCAATTCGCTCCATTTCCCTTGCTCCAAGTTGTTAACCTCTAGATGATGGTAAAGCTGAAGTTGCGAATTTGCCTTTCCCCACCACCCCAACCCACCCATCCATCCTCTTTTCACTCAGAAAGAGTCAAAGGTAAATATCTGCAGACAGCCGAGCATTTTTGTTACTTGTTTTGTGACCTCAGGACATCCTAAGCATGTTGCAGTTGGAAACAGAAGAAATGGTGCAATTAATTTGCATGCATCGAACTTCCTCGTTTTACTTTTTTATTGATGGGAACTGAGGGATAAATATTTGTCTGGAAATGGAGAAAAACTCACTCTTTGAAGTGTTCCTAGATATTTGCTGATCTAGTCCTTCTACAAGGAAATGGTCGTGGATTTAGAAGGTGCTGCCTGAGGATCTTTGGTGAATTTCTGCAAGGCATCTTGTAAATAGTATACAATGCTGCTACTAAGTGATGGTGGTTGAGAAAGTCGATGCTTGTGGATGTGGTGTCCTCGATGGCATTAAGTATCTGTGTTGTTGGAGCTGTACTCCTCCTGTGTAGTGGAGAGTACTCCATCACGCTCCTGACTTGTGCCTTGCTTTGAGGAATTGGGAGGTGAGTTACTTGCTGCAGTATTCCTAGCCTCTGACCTGCTGTTGTAGCCACTGTATTTATATGACAAATCCAGTTGAGATGGTAACACCACTGAATGTCAAGGGGTGGTGGTTAGATTATTTCTTATCAGAGATTGCCTGGCATTTTTCTGGCACAAATATTGCTTGCCATTTGTCAGACCATGGTGTTTCGAGAAATGGCTTTACATTTGAGAGTCCGACGACTCTTCTTGTGATGTCTGGAAAAAAATAATCTCTTTTCCTCTGAAAGGAAGGTTTTTTAAAAACTTTATTCCTCGTCATCTGAGTTATCTAAAGGTTAATTTAGCTGACATGTTCAGATATTTCCTCTCCAACATGACACACTGCCTTGGTAGGAGCTGTGGTCCTACCTTCATAAGACAATGCTGCCATTGCAGGTATTAATCTAGTCAACCTCTGTTGCACTTCCTCGATGGCACTTCCTTTAGGTAAGGAAGCAAGACTTACAAGAATTGAATATAATACTCCAGGTGAGGCCTCGTACAGGATCTACACAGCTGCACCGAGACACCTTACTGCTGTATTCAAATCCCCTTATGATAAAGGCCAGCATTCTATTTGCCTTTCTAATTGCTAACTGAACTGGCATGCTAATTCTTACTGACTTGTGGGCAAGGGCACCAAGTTCCTTCTGGATTACACTTCACCATTTAAGAAATACCTTTTTTTTTTCTCAGCCAAAGTGAATAACTTGCAGATGACGTTTTGGTCTTCGCATTCAAATCGTGAGCAGTTGTGAGCCTGCACACCCCATTTAAAACTCTGGTATGATGTTTATTGACTAGAGATTTATCAGCTTTCATTGCTTTAAACACTTCAAGTATTATCTTCCTACTAATAACTCATTTCTTTTAGCTCCTCAGTTTGACTAGGCCCTTGGTTGCCTAGTGTTCCTTGGAGACTTTCTGTATTGTCTTCTTTGAAAACAAGTTTCTCCCTCCCATTTCCCTGTTGTTCACTATCATTTCTCCATCCCACTAGTTGTGGGCCTATATTTGTCTTTACTAATCTTTTCTGTTCAGGCACCTGTATAAGCTTTCACAGTCCACCATTGTTTCTCATTGGTTTACATTTGTATTGTCTCTTCATTTTACCAATCAGTTTTCTGTCCAGTTGCTGTGTTTTAAATGAATCCTTGGCTTACTGCTTTATCTGGCATTCATTACAACCCATTTCGTTCGACCTAATGCAATCTTGAATTTATTCCATTGTTTTATTAACGAGTTGGTTTACGTATCCATTAGCTGTTTGTGCCATAGGAGAATGCGTGTCTATGTAGACAGTGCAATGTGCCATTGCATATCTACCATCAAACCTTTATTTATTTTCTCAAACCATGTTACCAATTTGCCCCCTCATTCCTTCATAGTTTCTTTTCTTCACTTTTAAGACTGTAATTTCACAGTGAACTGGTATCACATCTGACCGAGAAGTGAAATCCTATCTCATTCAGATCACTGTTTCCTAAGGTTCCTTTACAATGAGGTTAGTAATAAGTCTTTTCTTATTCTGCAACACTAAGTCCAAAAGAGCCTAATCCCACCTCAGCCTACTGCTCTAGAAACCTAACTTTTACATACTGCAAGAATTCACTCTCCATAGCATTAGGATTGATTTGATGACCAGTGAGATGAACTTCCTAGGTGGACAGTCTCACTCATCAGTGAGTCTCTGCTGATGTTGATTACTGACTGATTTGGTCAGTCCACACAGTGTAAGTTGAAATTGCTCTTTATTACTGTTTCTTATGACATGCATCTCCAATTTCCTAATTTGTACAAGTCTAACATTCTCATCACACTTTGGTGACGTAGAAACAACTCCCCTTTGCTGTTTCTTAGCTACATAGAGTCATAGAGATGTGCAGCACGAAAATAGACCCTTTGGTCCAACCTGTCCATGTCGTCAAGATATCCCAACCCAATCCCATCCAAATGCCTCTTAAATGGAGAAAGGCCAATTTTGACAGTATTAGGCAAGAACTTTCAAAAGCTGATTGGGGGCAGATGTTCGCAGGTAAAGGGACAGCTGGAAAATGGAAAGCCTTCAGAAATGAGATAACAAAAATCCAGAAAAAGTACATTCCTGTCAGGGTGAAAGGAAAGATTGGTAGGTATAGGAAATGCTGGCTGCTGGCCCCAAAGTGCTCTCCCACTGACACCTCAGTCACCTGCCCTGCCTTATTTCCCAAGAGTAGATCAAGTTTTGCACCTTCTCTAGTAGGTACATCCTCACACTGAATCAGAAAATTTTCTGGTTCCATTCTGATTTTTTGCTGCTGGGCACAGAAACGTCTGTCTATACCTCGGACTCGAGAATTCCCTAACACAATTGATCTCTTGAAACCTGACGTACCCCTTGTTGCATTAGAGCCAGTCTCAATACCAGAAACTTGGTGTTCGTGCTACGTTCCCCTGAGAATCCATCCCCCTCCACTACATTTTCTAAAACAGCAGACTTGTTTGAATTGGAAATAGCCACAAAAGACTCCTGCACTAGCTGCCTACCTCTCTTACCCTTCCTGGAGTTAACCCATCTATGGGACTGTATCTGAGATTTCCCCCCTTCCTGTAGCTGTCATCGATCACATACTGTTGCTGTTGTAAATTCCTCATTGCTTCTAACTGTCTCTCCAACCGATCTATTCCATCTGATAAGATTCGCAACCAACAGCATTTACAGCAGATATAATCCACAGTAACCCTTAAACTCTTTTTAAACTCTCACATCTGACCCTTCTGTCTGAGATCCTCTCTTACTAATGTTCTGGTATCATCTCTTATTAAGAATATCAAGAGTCCTTTTTCCTTTCTGCCTCTCCATCCTAAAAGAAGGAAATTGTGAAGATTCTGTTCCCAATCTTGGTCACGCTGTAACCATGTCTGCATAACGCACTTATATCATAATCATATTTCAATTTAGACATTCAAAGCAGCATCAATGCTATATGCATTCAGAAATTATTTGGAGGCGCAGGTGTTGGACTGGAGTGGACAAAGTTAAAAATCACACAACACCAGGTAATAGTCCAACAGGTTGATCTGGAAGCACTAGCTTTCAGAGCACCGCTCCTTCAGCAGGGGGTTGTGAAGCCAGATCATAAGATACAGACTTTATAGCAAAAAATTATAGTGTCATGCAGCTGAAATGATATGTTGAACAAACCTAGATATATATCATTTCAGCTGCATGACACTATAATCTTTGGCTATAAAGTCTGTGTCTTGTGATCCTGTTTTACAACCCCCTGCTGAAGGAGCAGCGCTTCGAAAGCTCGTGCCTCCAAATAAATCTGTTGGACTATAACCTGGTGTTGTGTGATTTGTAACTGCATTCCGATAGTGTTTATAATTCTGGTGGTTTAAACAACATTCAAAATAGTCTGGTACAGCACATTTTGCAAACAGAGATTAAGGTCTTTACAGTCTTTTTATGTTCCAAGACAAAGTTGAATATATATTGAATTCATTGTAGTTACAGCGCAGACGGGCAATGTGATTATCAGATCAGAAAGAGAATTGCAATAGCCAAGACCAACTTTGTCAGAATGAAGACTGTTAAAATCACAGAAACTGACCCTGAGTCATAGAAAGAGAATGCAGTGGTGCAATATTTTGTCATCTTTGTTACCAGCCTCCAAGATATGGACGACAAACAGCGAGTGTTGGTGAGTTTAATGCATTTGAGATGCAGCATTCAGGATGATGTTCCTCCTATCCTTTGCTGAACGATTAATGAGGATGTACTATAAATGGCAAGAGAATGGAGGAGTTAGTAAACTAAAGAGAGCAAGATTCGATAATTTGGTCACATTATTACAGCAGACAAAAACAATTATTGCAAGGAAAATATGATAGCAGAAGGAAGCAGACTCATGATGCACTTGGCCTGTGTGGAATGCACAAGCAGAGGATTCTGAGGTAAAGCGGAAGACAGCATTGACGAATGAATGAACAGCACAGAAATAGCTCAGCCAGTTAGTGACTGTCCCATGCCCTATGTTTATAAACTTTATATTCGCCCACCTCTCCCATCTTTCATTAACACATCCTTACAGTTATCAGTGTGGGTTTCCTTTTTGTTAACAATCTCACAAAGAGCTGCACAGAGTCTCTGGATTGGACAAAATGTAAACACGACTGAACTGAATTGTACTTGCTCCTTGAAGATGTTTCCCTTTTTAATATTTCTTTGAGGACTTGGATTGTCAGAAAACAGTGGCTTTGTTTTAGGTTCTGTAGATACCTGGACATGTTTGTAGTTGTAGGGGTGGGAGCCTTGAACATTGCGTGACTTCTGATGACTGCTCATTTTTGCTGATGACCTCTTTTAGGGTTGTCTGAACAGTGACTGGCTAAGAGCAGTTCTTGTTCATCTGGAATTAGTTAGAGACAAGAAGCCTTTGAGGAAGACCACCCAGCTGGTCATTCCTATTTCTGAAAAAGCGTTTATGAAATCAGAGCGAAACCTGATTGTTAGTCACAAATTGTGACGAAAAGGACTTCTCGCTCTCCTAGTTTCTGTGCAAGTTGTATCTGCCGACATCGCAGAGACAACCATGCTTGGTTAGTGAGTTGACCGCAAGTGCAAGAACATCAGGTCAGCAGACTTTGATATCTTCTACACTTATCCTTTGTGCCTTCGAGAATAATCGGAATAACCAGAAAATGATTTTCCCTAACAGACTCCTCGCTGGAACAATTCACTTTTCAGCTCTTTTTTTAACTGAAGTGTGTCTTTTGTGTATGTGTTTCAGATTGTTTAGAGTGATAAATGTTTGTATTTGCATATTACAAGTTGAGAGTGTAAAACCGTCATTGAAGATGGGTTTTGTTTCCTAACAAATCACTAATTTTATGTTTATTAAAGAAACCCTGTTGATGAATCGTTTCATTCCAAGTCTGATGTAGAGAGAGTATATAATTGGCAATATTGGGAACCAGTTAAAGTGATTAAATGAGGAACTTGTGGAGTGGAGTGGTGAGGCTGAGAAGAGGCAGTGCACTCCTCCCATCTCTGTAACATTGTACCTGGCAATATTCATCTAAATATAAACAATTGGATATGTCAACCTGATTTGTAAAATCAGTTTGAAATACACAACCATGTGTATAAATGTGTCAAAATTATTTTCTGTTTGCTTCAAGTTCTTGGGGCATGTTTCTGGTTTGATCGATTTGTTTTTGCTTCTGGCAATGTTTTTTTTAACATAGCTATTGTAGACTTCAGTTGCGGTACAAAATATATGTGCATGGTGATATCAGCCACGCTTCTAAATTATTCCTTGTATTTTGGAGGGAGAGCCTTTTCACTTTACTATCTGTCTGAAAATCACCACTGCCGTGATGCACAGGGGTACTTCCTCAGTTCTCCAATGCAGTGGTATAGAATTGGGGTGATAGCCCTGTTCTCTCCACCACTGCTGCATCTGTATGCTACCCAGGGATTTTCAGGTTGGACTGTAGTATGGCTGAGAGTTAGGGTTGGTAGAATCTCAATGCTTAGAAGTGCAAGAATTGAAATAATTCAGAAGAGGGATTGACTACACCTTTCCTCCCTTTTACTCTCTGTTCATCAGTGGTGCGACCAGCATACACACAGGCAATCTCCCCTGTCAGAGAAGGGAGCAGTTAATGGCTCAGGGTGGAATGCTCCTACCTCTTGAATCAGCAGGCTATGGGCTCAAGGTCCACACCAGAGATTAGAGCAAAAGATCTGGGCTGATATTCCAATGTTACACCATCAGAAGAGCTGGCTTTTACATCGCATGTCAGCCCCATGGTTCTGTGTCCTGCTCAACATTCATCCTTCAACCAACACCATTCAACGAGTTGTCTGATCGTTACGGCATCACTGCTTGTGAGCTGTTGCTCTGCACAGATTCCGCAGCTTTCCTTCAAAACACCTCCAGGAGTTCTGCAGCCGTTAAAGAACTGAAGGTGTATTTTATTCTTCTTTACATCTGATCTTGGATCAGTTATGTTGACATTGGAACCCTGAAATTTCATTGTGGATTACTAGCAAATGGGGTTAATCTGAAATGGTGCTGGCTGGATTCCATTGAAGTGAATGAATTAAACTTAAAAAGTTGCTAATAAAGAATTTCAGATAAAATGAGTTATAAACTCAAGTTTGCATATCCAAAGTAGCACATATTCCGTTCCCCAGCACCAATATCTCTCACCTTGATGAGCAGAGGCAGTTGTATTTACTTTTGTTCTGACAAAGGCCACAAACCAGCATTCACACACGCACTGGCTCAAAATCAACAAGGAAGGGCATCCACCTCTGTCAAGCGATCACTGCCAATTGTGTGTGGAATTGGGTAAAAGGTATTCTTGTGTGCAGCGACTGTAACTGGGTACGATCCTATTAGTGCACCTGCACCTCTCTGTTTAGCTTCAGGTTTCTCCTCCTCCCAGGTTTCCCTGTACCACAAGTAACCTTCTCTCGCCAAGGCACCTGGGCAGGTGTGGCTCCCTGCTCTCTGCCAATACTGCCGTCCAGCTGGCCACTCGAAGTTGCATCAAGGAGCAGTCAGGCGCATGTATTTATCCTGAGCTTCTAATTGGGACAAATGCCTATAATAAGCAGTGCAACACAGAAGGATGTGCTAGAACAAATAAGTTGCATTCCAACCAGGCCTGAAAATTAATGATTTATCTATTCATGTTTTGGAAAGTGATCAGTAGTAAGTTTGAGTAGCGTGAATTTTAGTTATAGTTTCCCTAACTGTACTCAAATATAGGATGCCTATTGCCAGTTTGACCAGACCCCTTAAGTGGCAATTGGAAACCACATTATGCATCCGACAGTTATTGCTTAGGCCTGATTGTTACAATCTCCACTTTCTACAATGACTCCTTGTTCACTGACCCTGGTCATGAAGTGGCCCGTTTCTGAGACTCGAACCTTTGTCGCTGAGAGTGGGTGAAAGCCGTGGCCGGTATAAATCACTGTTCACAATCTGACTTCCGTTAAGTTGCTTCCTTCAGGTGGTATTGATGTGATGCAGTGAATCCTTTGTCTCAGTGTTTGCTTCCTTGACTCAGAGGCTCCAGTTCAGAGCTTTACACGCATATCCTCACGGAGAAGGAGTGTTGCCATAAGGTGCAATTGTTTAGAGGGATCTTAAATCAAGACCTCATCTGTGGACATCAATGTAAAAGATTCCTGGCTTTGTTCTGATCCTGAATTAAGGAAATCTGTGGGTGTACATGTACCATTATGTATGAATTTACTGCAGTGTACATGAGTCCAGCTTTGCTTGGAAGACGAAAAATCTAACCACCTCTGAAAGAAAGACTTGCATTTATATAGAATCCTTCCTGACAATGAGACATCCAAAGTCCTTTACAGTCAGTGCATTGCTTCTGAAGTGTACTCGTTGTTATATAAATATATATAAATTAATAACCAGCTAATCTGTTTCAATGTTGTTGATTTGAGGAATAATGTTGCCAAGACGTTGAGGGAAACTGCTCTGCACTACTTTTGAAATAATGCACGGGGCCTTGTCTGCGCTCTCTCAGGTAGATAGAAAAGGTCTTCTCTAATGACTCACTTGAAAGAATGCACATCTGACGCTGCATAACCCCCCAGGTGCAGGTCTGAAGTGTCAACCCTGAATGTCCTGCTCGGGTACTGGAGAAGGACTGAACCCCAAAAATGTCTGACTCAGATGAAAGGCTGCTACCGACTGAGTCATATGGCACTGCAGAACTTTTGTGATCTTCAGAAAACAGTTTAATTGTAAATACAGGTTTAACAATAATGCCTTCGGGTTACAGAGAGAGGGGAATAAATCGTTAAAGTAGTTATAACAGCAGAGGGCCATTAGCCTGTTATGGCCATGCCAAGAAAATCAGTTCAGTTATTCTCATCTCCTAGCCCTAGTCCCATGTTCTTCTCTTCAAATAATTATCCAGTTTGAATCTGTCTCCACTACACTTGCCGACACTGCAGGCAAAATGCATCAAAGGGTTTTTCCTTGTGTTGTCGTTCATTCTTTATCTCATTTAGTTTACATTGTCATCTGGTCTCAACTCTTCCACCAAGGAGAATAGTTACTCTCTTTGTTCTGTCATATTTCCTTATGATTTTCAACACTTCTGTCAAACCTTCTTTCAGCATTCCTTTTTCTAACAGGAATCCAAGCTTGCCGATCTAGTCTGCTCACTGAAGTCTCTTATCATTGGAACCATTCTCTTGAACCTCAGTGCTCTCTCAATGCCTTCTCGTCCTTCATGAAGTGTGGTTACAGAATTTGCCAAAGTAACTCCGTTGAGGCTGAAGTAGATTTTTAACTTTGTCCACCCCAGTCCAACACCGGCTCTTCCAAGTCACCAAAACCCTGGACTCTCATCCTCTAGCAATAAAGGCAGCTCAAAAACTAGGAATTTATGACAAACCTGTATATAAAAAAAGTAGAACACTTTTTTTTATCATAATTTCCTAGCTTTTGTACCTCGCGTCTTTTCTGATGAAAGGCAGCTCATTTGTCTTCCTAATTGCTTACTGTACCTGATTTTCTCAGTTCCTTGTACTGCCATGCCTAAATCTCTCAGCGTGAATATTTACAAGTCTCACTCCTTTTTTAAAAATTTGACACTTCTGTTGTTCTGTTGGAAGGGTACACCATTTCATTTCCGGTCCCCACTCCTCCACTGGTCATAACAGCTTTTAATTGTAGCCAGGGTGGTGATGTGATCAGTTACATCGGTCTCGGACTGTGTCTGGCTCAGACGTTTGGCGCAGAATTAAAGGTAAGTCAGCCAGGATTTTTCAGTCAACCACAAATAACAAGTGTATTACTGAAGCAATGTATTCAAACAATCATGCAAAAAATTCTTAAGGTATGGTTTGTGCAATGACAGATGTGCCTCACATTCTAACATCCCAAACTTAACATGAGGTTGATAGGTTACAGACAGCAACCTCCCTAACACATCAAATACAAATGTAATTCAGCAAACCCCATGGGTTTCTCAGCAATTTGCACCAAAATTGGAGGTGTCATGGACAGCGAAGAGGGTTACCTCAGATTACAACAGGATCTGGACCAGATGGGCCAGTGGGCTGAGAAGTGGCAGATGGAGTTTAATTCAGATAAATGTGAGGTGCTGAATTTTGGGAAAGCAAATCTTAGCAGGACTTATACACTTAATGGTAAGGTCCTAGGGAGTGTTGCTGAACAAAGAGACCTTGGAGTGCAGGTTCATAGCTCCTTGAAAGTGGAGTCGCAGGTAGATAGGATAGTGAAGGCGGCGTTTGGTATGCTTTCCTTTATTGGTCAGAGTATTGAGTACAGGAGTTGGGAGGTCATGTTGCAGCTATAGAGGACTTTGATTAGGCCACTGTTGGAATATTGCGTGCAATTCTGGTCTCCTTCCTATCGGAAAGATGTTGTGAAGCTTGAAAGGACTTAGAAAAGATTTACAAGGATGTTGCCAGGGTTGGAGGGTTTGACCTATAGGGAGAGGCTGAACAGGCTGGGGCTGTTTTCCCTGGAGCGTCAGAGGCTGAGGGGTGACCTTATAGAGGTTTACAAAATTATGAGGGGCATGGATAGGATAAATAGACAAAGTCTTTTCCCTGGGGTTGGGGAGTCCAGAACTAGAGGGCATAGGTTTAGGGTGAGAGGGGAAAGATATAAAAGAGACCTAAGGGGCAACTTTTTCACACAGAGGGTGGTACGTGTATGGAATGAGCCGCCAGTGGTGAAGGCTGGTACAATTGCAACATTTAAGAGGGTATATGAATAGGAAGGGTTTGGAGGGATATGGGCCGGGTGCAGGCAGGTGGGACTAGATTGGGTTGGGATATCTGGTCGGTATGGACAGATTGGACTGAAGGGTCTGTTTCCATTTCTGTACATCTCTGAGTGCTCATGTTCTTGTGACTATATCCTCCTTTCCTGAATCTACGTTCCCCTGGATTCTTGGAAACTATATTCCAACATTTAGTCATAAATACAACTCCGAACTGGTCTTGTCCCTGGATTTCTTCTGAGCTGTTATCTTACTCATTTGCACAAAGTGACTATTGCGTATGGTATGCACCAACTCCACCCCCGACTCTCCGCCATCGCTAACTGACCACCTGCTTTCTACTGTACTGAAAGTGGGAATGATGCCACTCCACTGAGTCCCCACAGCTTCCAGAACCAGTCTGTAGCCCTGACCCCAATTCTCGGCTCTGTACCACATCTTGAGTTTTCTGTTCCCAACTGCACACGCCTTGATGAGAAAGGAGGGGCTGGGAACAGGACAGCAGCACTGGAAAAGGTCTGAAAGGGGAGACCAATGCAATGAAGGGAAGGAGAGTTTTAAACTTACTGGTCTACTCAGCAAACATGGAGCAGGACATTGTGGGAATTAATTCAGTGTAAATTAATATGGAATCTTTAGGTTAAAGCTTCAGGAGATGCTGTTTGAGGGAAAATGTCGTGAATGTGATTGCAGTGAATACACCACCACTTGTAGAAGTTTTACTTCACAAAAATTCACATTTACACATCTCTGTGTATCTTTCTTGCCATGAATTACTTGAGGCTGTGTTAGTGACAAAGATGCAAACGTTTAGTTGTGACCAATCTGGTTCAGGGTGATACGTTCCTGTAGGCAAGTGGGTCATTTGTTTTTTAAAAAGCATTTGCTGCTAATTTATCCCTGTTGTCTCCTGCTGATTTGAATATCGTGTCTCAGACGTTAATGCTTTTCTTGCTCACTGTGCCTGTTAAGTTGAAAGCAGCAGTGATGATTATTGACGAATTATTCTCAATCTGTTTTTGAGAGTTCAGTTTTACTGCCACCCAAATTCCCCATATTAACCCTGATACAGAAGGTATTGTTACTAAGTGACAACATCACCTAATGAAGGAGTTAGTGAGACTAAAAGGGGAACCCCTGAAAACCAGTAGGTAGCTGTCAAGATTGAGGATGCGGGTGAAAAGTTGGACACTGCATCTTGTCCAAAAGATGCAGACTAAGAGCTGTTACCTTCACATGAGCCTGAACACCCTAAATTACTCATCAGTACACCGAGTTGTGTACATGTCATTTTAAGTGTGCCAGGATTATCAACTTTATTTTTTGCTTGCTTTGTAATAATGGGGCATGGCTTAGTGAATGCAGTGTCAGCTATTGTGTTGATAGATTAATCTATCTTAAGCCATCAGTGGTAACAGCTACATCAAAACGGGTATGATTAAGGTTGATTAGTAAAATTACCACTCCCAGCTTTAGTCACATTTCCTGAAAACACTGAAAAGAGCTTTGAGCTCTGTGTAAAGTAGGCTTCTGCACCTTTTTATTCCAGTTAAAAGTTTAGCAATACACTGGAAAATCATTTGTTTTGTTTTTCTTTGTATTGACTATCTCTGACTACAGAGACATGGCTTAATTTGACTTACTTGGAAAGATTCTAAACAATGTGATTTGTCTTTATGTCGTGTTTTATGGCAATGTGTGATCCAAATATAAATTCATAAAATCGCTGACTGGTACTTTTTGGAGCAGACTCTTTGCAAAGCAAAAGGCACTGACTTAAAAATTAGTGATGTTTTGCATTTGCAAGGAACCGTGTATTTGAATGGAGACAGCCAGTCTGCCAGTCTTTCAGAGAGAGGCCGCATAATCCAGTTTGTGGGTGTAAAAGCTACAGCGTTCTGAGCACAGCTGGATTCTGTGATAACTTGCCTGAGGAGCCTTTCTCTTCTACTTCTGAAACTGCTCTGATTAAAGTGTGAGGGCTGAAAAGCAATTCGAAGGAGTCCTAAGGCAGATTTCAGAACCTACCTTTCCGAATCCAGAAAAGCAGCACAGTGGCTCAGTGGTTAGCATTGCTGCCTCGCAGCACCAGGGTCCCAGGTTCGATTCCAAACACGGGTATCTGTGTGGAGTTTGTACATTCTCCCTGTGTCTGCGTGGGTTTCCTCTGGGTGCTCTGGTTTCCTCCCACGGTCCAAAGATGTGCAGGTCAGGTGAATTGGCCATGCTAAATTGCCCATAGTGTTAGGTGCATTAGTCAGAGGGAAATGGGTCTGGGTGGGTTACTCTTCGGAGGGTCAGTGTGGACTGGTTGAGCCAAAGGGCCTGTAGGGAATCTAATCTAATCTAAAAAGAGAAATCTGCCAGTCCCCACTAATCCAGGGAGGCACAGATCAACATTTGGGGTGATCTGGCAACAGTTTCACCGTAACTCAACGTGTGTGGGTGAAACTGCATTAAATACCTGGCTACATATCATCAATATCGCTGCTTTTGTAAAAAAATTCAAATTCTGTTAGGAGCCATGGAAAAGTGGGACTAGGAAAGGAATCAGTTTTCTCCTTTAACCTCAATCATAATAACGGTAGTGAAGCAAATAGACTCAGTGAAGCTAATGATGTTGTAGCTATTGGCTGTGCTGAGAGCAGGGTTTTGCTGTGAATGGTAATGGGTCAAACCAGCACACACTGTTCACCTCAATGTTATACAGCTCAAACTCCAGCAGTGACATTATTCACTGTAATTTTACTGAACTACTAGGTTTTTTACAGTTTATTTGGACAACGTTTAGATCCAAGATTAGAAATTGTTAATATAGAGTTGGTGTTTTTGTATACGGTGAGATTTAGATTTGAATGTGGAAAGTATGATTAAGAAGTTGCAGACAATACAAGAATCGGCCTTGTTGATAATAATGAAGATAGATCTGGCTTGCGTGAAGGTTTAAAATCTGATTGAAGATTTGTAGCTCGGGTATCCGTTGTTGTGGTTCTGCTCGCCGAGCTGGAAGTTTTTGCTGCAAACGTTTCGTTCCCTGGCTAGGGAACATCATCAGTGCTGTTGGAGCCTCGTGTGAAGCGCTGCTTTGATGTTTCTTCCGGTATTTATATTGGTTTGTTCTTGCCGTTTCCGGGTGTCAGTTTCAGCTGTAGTGGTTTGTATATGGTGTCCAGGTCAATGTGTCTGTTGATGGAGTTTGGGGATGAATGCCATGCTTCTAGGAATTCTCTGGCTGTTCTCTGTCTGGCTTGTCCTATGATAGTGGTGTTTTCCCAGTCAAATTCATGTTGCTGGTTGTCTGAGTGTATGGCTACTAGAGATAGCTGGTCGTGTCGTTTTGTGGCTAGCTGATGTTCATGGATGTGGATTGTTAGCTGTCTTCCTGTTTGTCCTATATAGTGTTTTGTGCAGTCCTTGCATGGTATTTTGTAAACTACGTTAGTTTGGCTCATGCTGGGTATTGGGTCCTTTGTTTTAGTGAGTTGTTGTCTGAGCGTGGATGTTGGCTTGTGTGCTGTTATGAGTCCTAAGGGTCGCAGTAGTCTGGCTTTCCTAGACATGTTAGTAGAGAGAACACCCAACGGAGAATTCACCACAAGGGTACACAGGAAACCAACACACACAGACCAAGTCCTAAACTATGAAAGTAACCACCCCAACACACACAAACGAAGCTGCATCAGGACACTATTCAAAAGGGCCACAACACACTGCAGTACACCAGAACTGCGAAAAGAGGAAGAGGAACATCTATACAAGGTATTCGCCAAAAACGGATACCCACGCAACTTTATCACCAGATGCCTAAGAGATAGACCGAGGAACGAGGACATACCACAACCAAAAGGACTAGCCACTCTACCATACTTCAGGAGCGTCTCAGAACTGACAGCCAGACTACTGCGACCCTTAGGACTCATAACAGCACACAAGCCAACATCCACGCTCAGACAACAACTCACTAGAACAAAGGACCCAATACCCAGCATGAGCCAAACTAACGTAGTTTACAAAATACCATGCAAGGACTGCACAAAACACTATATAGGACAAACAGGAAGACAGCTAACAATCCACATCCATGAACATCAGCTAGCCACAAAACGACACGACCAGCTATCTCTAGTAGCCATACACTCAGACAACCAGCAACATGAATTTGACTGGGAAAACACCACTATCATAGGACAAGCCAGACAGAGAACAGCCAGAGAATTCCTAGAAGCATGGCATTCATCCCCAAACTCCATCAACAGACACATCGACCTGGATCCCACATACAAATCACTGCAGCTGAAACTGACACCCGGAAGCGGCAAGAACAAACCAATATAAATACCGGAAGAAACATCAAAGCAGCGCTTCACACGAGGCTCCAACAGCACTGATGATGTTCCCTAGCCAGGGAACGAAACGTTTGCAGCAAAAACTTCCAGCTCGGCGAGCAGAACCACAACAATTGCGTGAAGGTATCAGTGAATTAGTCACATGGACAGAGTAATATCAAATGGAGTTCAACCGAGAAAAGTGTGAGGCAATGTGGAAAACGTGCAAGGCAGGAAAATATACAATACCTGGCAGGATACTGAGAAGAGTAGATCTCTGAAGGGCAGAGGAGTGGCAGATGGAGTTTAATTCAGATAAATGCAAGGTGCTGCATTTTGGGAAAGCAAATCAGAGCAGGACTTATACACTTAATGGATCAGTGGTGCTGGAGGAGCACAGTAGTTCAGGCAGCATCCAACGAACAGCGAAATCGACGTTTCGGGCAAAAGCCTTTCGTGGTAAGGTCCTAGGGAGTGTTGCTGAACAAAGGGACCTTGGAGTGCAGGTTCATAGCTCCTTGAAAGTAGAATCGCAGGTAGATAGGATAGTGAAGAAGTTGTTTGGTATGCTTTCCTTTATTGGTCAGACTGTTGAGTACAGCAGTTGGGAAGTTGTGTTGCGGCTGTACAGGACATTGGTCAGGCCACTGTTGGAATATTGCGTGCACTTCTGGTCTCCTTCCTATTGGAAAGATGTTGTGAAACTTGAAAGGATTCAAAAAAGATTTACAAGGATGTTAACAGGGTTGGAGGGTTTGAGCTACAGGGAGAGGCTGAGTAGGCTGGGGCTGTTTTCCCTGGAGTGTCAGAGACAGAGGGGTGACCACATAGAGGTTTATAAAATCATGAGGGGCATGGATAGGATAAATAGACAAAGGCAGTGACATTGGGGTGCGGTGAATCCAGAACTAGAGGGCATAGGTTTAGGGTGAGAGGGGAAAAATTTTCAGAGGGTGGTGCGTGTATGGAATGAGCTGCCAATGGAAGTGGTGGAGGCTGGTACAATTGCAACATTTAAGAGGCATTTGGATGGGTATATGAATAGGAAGGGTTTGGAGGGATATGGGCCAAGTGCTGGCAGGTGGGACTGAATTAAGTTGGGATATCTGGTCGGCATGGACTAGTTGGACCGAAGGGTCTGTTTCCATGCTGTCCAGTTCTATGAAGGTGGCTG
Organism: Hemiscyllium ocellatum; assembly: GCF_020745735.1. Taxonomy (NCBI): domain Eukaryota; kingdom Metazoa; phylum Chordata; class Chondrichthyes; order Orectolobiformes; family Hemiscylliidae; genus Hemiscyllium; species Hemiscyllium ocellatum. Next base: position 128,884,369 of record NC_083404.1, read on the forward strand.
GACCATTAGATAATGTGGGCCAGAAATCATACAGGATACTTGCCTTTATGTAGCATAGAATATTAGAGCTGTGAGGTTATGTTGTCACTGTATGAAGCACATTCCCAGCCAGAAGATGGAGTGCAGTTCTGGATACGGTACCTTCGGAAGGATATGATTACGTGAAAGTGTTGCATGTTACCTGGACTGGAGAATTATATTTCTGAAGATTGGATCGGTTAAAGTTGTTTCCTTTGGAACAGAAGAGGCAGGGGGAATATTTAATTAAACTGTAAAATTGAGGAGTCCAAACCAAGATAATCTGGAAACTCTGTTCCTCACAGTTAAGGGTCCCTGACCAGGTGTTGTGGGGTTCAGTGTGAAATCCTCTTGCTGCTTCTCCTGGTTGAGTCAGAAACTATTATAACTTTGAAAAGTATTTGACTAACACTGCAACACTGCAACCTACAAGATGATGGACCAAGAGTTGGACAGTAGAATGAGTTTGGATGGATTTGTGATGGCCTGCGCCAGGTGGCCTCTTGCTGTGAATCTCTATGATTCTGGAGTGTAAAATGTGCACACCCACCACAATGCTGCTGCACACTTTACAAAGTGAATATCACCAGACGCATACCGTCTGCTGCAGGGAGACCATGTTAGTTTTCCATGTTGGCTCAGTGACGAATGATACTGTTAATCAAGCAGTGACCAAATTAATACATGGGTCCGTATGCCTATTTTATTCAAAAGGTATTATATATCTGAACTGTTTATAATTCTATGGACTAGATTGGGTTGGGATATCTGGTCGGCATGGGCGGTTGGACCGAAGGGTCTGTTTCCATGCTGTACATATCTATGACTCTATGTGGTTTTTATAGAAAAATAGCCAAGGTGTGTTGAACACCTTATAAGTAGCCAGTTGGATAACACCTTTGGCAAAAAATTGGACACAACACCTGCTCGGCCATCTTGGCTGAAACATATGCCCCTTAGAAACGAGGTGGGGGAGCTGGAGAAAGCAGAACTGGGAATGAGGAAGTAAATTGGCTGTGCCACCATCGGCAATCCTGAATTTCTTTCACCCATTAGTTTTTAAAAGGAAATTTGGAGGTAATACTCTTCAAATGCTGGCTCATCCACACAATTGCTTATCTGTTCTTACAAGTTATCACCTCACCTCCAACTTTCATTTCCTCTCCAATTCATCTTTTCTGGAGTTTCCGACTGGAGAGTGCCCAATGAGGCTTTCACTCCAGCCCCACATTGGAACGGCCCTAATCAAAATCACTGGCTGTGGCTCGAACGCACTGTCCCTTCCTATTCTACTCAACAGTGCTGCAGCTTTAGACCACATTGATCTCCTCCATCATCTCCTATGTTGTTTATCTGGTGGGAACTCACTTTGGGGTCCATTCTTACCTATTCAGTTGTAGCCAGGGAATCAGGAGGCAGATGCTCTCGCAATATTTAAGAAGCATTTGGATGAGTACTTAAAATGCCAGAGCATAATAGGCTAAGGCCCAAGTGCAGTAAAATGGGATTAATGTAGTTTAGTGTCAGTTGATCGACATAGACACGATGGGCCGAAGGACCTGTTCCTATGCTGTATTGGTCCATGACTCTCTATGAATCTACGAGCCACCACTAATTCATGATTTAAAAACACAAGACAATGTTAAATAGAGAAAATACTCTTAAGAACACTGTACAGCAGTTTTCCAAAATGAAAAGAGACAGGTTAATACTTCAGATAGTAATCCTCTGTCACTTCTGAGGGCAGTTTTGATTTTTTAAAAAAGTAACTTTGTTTTTTCTCGGTACACATGGAGCTGTTTAATCACTGGCCTATTGCTTTTTGTATTTTTTTTTCTTACCATGACAACAGAGCGAGGAATTTTTATTCTCTCTAATGGGATTTTGCAAATTGGCTTATAGCTGTGGTTAGATTGGGTTTGAGTTGTAGTCTAATTCTAATAAGACATGTGCTGTGTTTTGGGTGGCGAATTCTATATACGTTTGTCATGAGCGGTTTGGTTAATTCACGTTGTGAGCCACGTATTGGTACGTGTCAGCCCAGTATCTCAGTGGCTTCTACAGCAAGCTCAAAAGTTCAGTAGAAAATCCTCCTGGATTTGCAATAGTTTTGAAGCAACCATTTTTATTTTAACTTTATGATGTGCATGTTGCTTCATTGTATCATTAACAACACAAGTTGGCCAGATGCAGCAGGACTCGTGAGACAAAAATAAAGATTTCGAGGACTCTTGTGGTGAAGCAGTAGTGTCTCTGCTTCTGGTTTGGAAGGCCTGGGTTCCAGTCCCTCTTGCTTCAAAGGTATATCCTCATATATTTGGCTGAGTTGATTTTATACAAAAAGTTTCGAGTGTTGTCATTATAATGTCGGTGGATAAGTAAGCATAGACACAAGTCTGAATCCTATCCAGATAGATGATGAAATTTGAATTCAATAAAACCTATAATTTAGGGCAACACGGTGGCTTAGTGGTTAGCACTGCTGCCTCACAGCACCAGGGTCCCAGGTTCGATTCCAGCCTCGGGTGACTGTGCAAACTCCACACAGACATTCTCGCCGTGTCTGCGTGGGTTTCCTCCGGGTGCTCTGGTTTCCTCCCACAGTCCAACAATATGCAGATCAGGTGAATTGGCCATTCTAAATTGCCCATAGTGTTAGGTGCATTAGTCAGAGGGAAATGGGGCTGGGTGGGTTACTCTTCGGAGGATCGGTGTGGACTGGTTGGGCCGAAGGGCCTGTTTCCACACCATAGGGAATCTAATCTAACCTAAAAGCTCCCTAATGGTGACCATGGACTGTGTTATTGTAAAGATCCATCTGGTTCACTGATACCCATTAGGGAAGGAACTCTGCTGTCCTCCCCTGGTCTGCATGTGACTCCAGACCTAAAGCAAAATGGTCAAGTGTTAACTGGCCTCGAGGCAATGAGGGATAGGAAACAAATGAAGCTCTCTCCAGCAACACCCTTATCGCATGAATGAAATTTTTTTTTAAAAAAACGATCTCATACCTGCAACCTCGAGATTAATATTCGTTGTGCAAATCACCAATTCATGTCTCCTCAGATACTGAATCAATCCATGTCGAATTGAATTGAATTTATTGTCCCATGTACCGAGGCACAGTGAAAAGCTTTGTCTTGCGAGCAATACAGGCAGATCACAGAGTTAAGTAGCATAGATAAGTAAATAATAGGGAAACAGCGGCAAAAACAAAAACACAGGTACAGGCAAATGTTTAGAGTTTGTGAGTCCATTCAGTATTCTAATAACAGCAGGGTAGAACTGTTTTGAAACCGGCTGATGCGTGTGTCCCGGCTTCTGTACCTTCTCCCCACTGGTAGAGGTTGTAAAGAAACATTACCAGGGTGGGAGGTATCTTTAAGACTGCTGGCAGCCTTTCCTTGCAAGCGGGCCTGGTAGATGGATACTATAGATGGGAAGTTGGCCTTTGTGATTGTCTGGGCTAAGTTCACCACTCTCTGTAACCATCTCTGATCTGGAATGGGACAGTTGCCATACCAGGTAGTGATACATTCAGACAGAAAGCTCTCGATGGCGTACCTTTAAAAGTTGGCAAGGGTATTCGCTGTCATGCCAAATTTCCTCAGCTGCCTGAGGAAGAGGAGACATTGTTGGGCCTTTGTAACCAGTGCGTCCACTTGAAGTGTCCAAGAAAGCTTCTTGTGGATGACCACTCCCAGGAGCTTGACACTCTCCACTCATTCCACTTCTGTGCTGTTATAATTGCAGCCAGATTGGACAATATGCAGGTCTGGGCTAACAATCGGCAAGTAACAGTCACTCCACACAAGTGCCAGGCAATGACCATCTGCAACAATAGAAAATCGAAGCATTGTCCCTTGATAGTCAATCACATGACCATCGCTAAATCCCCACTATTGACATTCAGAGAGTTCTCTCTGATCAGAAACTGAAGTAAATTAGTCATGTAGCTACTGTGGCAGGTCAGAGGCTGGGGATCCTGCAGGAACTAACCCACCTGTTGAGTCCCCAAGCTATCAAGGCACAAGTCAGGAGTGTGCTGGACTATCCTCCATTTGCCTGGATGGATGCAGTACTAGCTTGACACTATCCAGGAGAAAGTCCACAACATTTGTTCTCTCTACCACCAGCGCACAGTAACACAAGATGAACAACAGAAATTCACTAAGATGTCTTGGTTGGCACCTTCCAAAACCACAACTGCCTCCATCTGAAATCACAACGACAACAAATGCTTGTGACTTGGAAATAAATCGCCTTGTATTTTCCTCTGTTTCGGTTATTTATCTGATCTAATTATCACTGCCCTGATGATCCCTGCGGCAAAACAGCCCTGCTGTAACAACTTTACGCAATTACATTTCTCTCTGAATCTCCATCATTGTTGTGTTTTAAAACGATGGCCCCTTGTCACTGACGACTCCATTAGCAGTTTTTCTTGCTCTACCTAAACTTTCCACTGTTTCAAAACTTCTTCTGATCTCATCTGCACTCATGGAAATTGCCATTGCATTTTGTGCCCTCCATTCTAAGTGAGGTTTCCCATTGACAGTATATCGACCGACAGGTTTGGACAGTACATTTGGATCGGCTCAGGCTTGGAGGGCTGAAGGGCCTGTTCGTGGGCTGTAAATTTTCTTTGTTCTGTTATCTCTGCCATCTTTGTCTAAGTGAGGTTTCCTATCTCTCCATCTTGGTCAGTCTGCTTTGTACTCTTTATTTCTATAATGGAGCACTACTCCAGCTGGCATGTCCAGTACCCTGTCCTGATCTGTACAGTTTTATTCTTACTACTTTTGTTGTAGATTTTGTTTCAGCACGCAGCATATGATGTCTTAGAGTATTGATTGATAACTCAAAAATCTATAGCAACTTTCCTACCATTGACTAATTAAGTTTTCTTAAATTGGTGAAAAACAACACCAGCAACAAATCTGAGCTATTATCTTGGAACATCGTCTAAAGTGAGCCACCTTATGAAACAGGAGATGACAGGGGTGGAGTGGTGGTATGCTGTGGCTGGTAATCCAGAATTTGACAGTTGCTGGAGTTAATTGAATTCCAGGGTTTAATCGAGTTGTAAGTTAGTCTCAGCAATTGTCGTAAAAATCCATCTGGTTCATTCTTCTCAATTCATACAGTTATTTCACATTTCTCAGCGCTGATGCACTGTGTTCTTGTGAAATCAAAGTTATCTCTGAAGCACACTCCCCAAACTGCTTGCGTGTTACTATGGTCTCCAAGACTATGGGCTGGAAACAATTCTGGGTATATCAAAATGATGAATTTCCTTGCGTGTTAACATTGCATTAATAATTCGTTAAGCACCAAACTAAATAATCTTGTTTTGCATACACACCTGTGCGATTTACACACACAGCTGTTCAAAATCTAACACTCTCTAGAATTTACCTACACACAGTCCTCAGCAACAGATGCTTACATAGAACATAAAACAATACAGTGTAGAACAGGCCCTTCGGCCCTTAATATTCTGCCAACCTGTGAACTATTCTCAGCTTGTCCCCCTACACTATCCCATCGTAATCCATGAGCTTATCTAAGGATTGTTTAAATCTCCCTAATGTGGCAGAGTTGACTTCATTAGCAGGTAGGGCGTTCCATGTCCTTACCACTCTCTGCGTAAAGAACCTGCCTCTGACATCTGTCTGAAAGCTATTACCCCTCAATTTGTAGTTATGTCCCCTCGTACAAGCTGACATCATCATCCTAGGAAAAAGGCTTTCACTGTCTACCCTATCTAATCCTCTGATCATCTTGAGTGTCTCTATCAAATTCCCTCTTAGCCTTCATCTTTCCAATGAGAACAGACCCAAATCTCTCAGCCTTTCCTCATAAGACCTTCCTTCCAGACCAGGCAACATCCTGGTAAATCTCCTCTGCATCCTTCCAGAAATATGGGGACCAGAACTGTACACAATATTCCAAGTGTGGCTGCACTAGCATTTTGTATAGTTACAGCATGATATTGCAGCTCCAGAACGCAATCTCTCTACCAGTGAAACATAACACACCATATGCCTTCTTAACAGCACTATCAAACTGGGTGGCAACATTCGGGGATCTATGCACATGGACTCCAAGATCCCTTTGCACATCCACCCTATCAAGAATCTTTCCATTGACCCAATACTCTGCCTTCCTGCTATTCTTCCTAAAGTGAATCACCTCATATTTAGCTGCACTGAACTCCATTTGCCACCTCTCAGCCCAATTCTGCAGTTTATCTAAGTCCCCCTGCAACCTGTAACATTCTTCCAAACTGTCCACTACTCCACCGACTTTAGTGTTGTCTGCAAATTTACTAACCTATCCACCTATGCCTCTGTCTAAGACATTTATAAAAATGACAAAAAGCAGTGGTCCCAAAATAGATCCTTGTGGCACACCACTCGTAACTGGACTCCAGGCTAAATATTTTCCATCAACCAATACTTGTTGCCTTTTTCCAGAAAGCCAGTTTCTAATCCAAACTGCTAAATCACCCTCAATCCTATGCCTCTGCATTTTCTCCAACAGCCTATCATGTGGAACCTTATCAAAGGCTTTACTGAAGTCCATATATACCACGTCAACTGCCCCACCCTCATCTACATAAAGGATTTGTAATGTTCTGAAATGCAGAAAAGAAAATGAGGATTTGCATTTATATAGTGTCTTTCACAATCCCAAACAGCTTTCTGGCCAGTGAACTATTTTTTCAGGTGCATGGTTATGACTGAGATAGGATGAGTACACTATCACTCTGGGCCCATAACTACACAGCTCACAACATAACCACGTAATACCCGAGGTTTCATGGCCAATTTTATCCTGTCTTTGTATTGGACTAGGAATGAAAAGATCCATCAAACAGGTTTCTCTTAATAAACATAAAATTACTGACTTAGTACATAACAAAACCCCTTGAACGACGATGTAGAATTGATTATCACACAATATGAAAATGCACACATACATGCATTACCTAGTGCCAGCCTCCAGCCTTTTCTCCATATTCTTGCATATGATAATTATTGTGATTAAAAATAATTATCAAGTGCCCTCTTTGCATGCCTGGGTTGTACCTGCCTCCACCACCCTTTTATACAGCTCATTTTACACTTCCCAAGTGAAAAAGATTTGCCTTCATTCACCCTGGCTTCTTTTACAGATCACCTTCAATGTATGCCCTCTTGTTTCTTCTCTGAGTGAGAACAGCTAGCCCTATCTACTTTGTCCATCCTGCTAATGATTTTGTAAACCTCTATCAGATCTTGCTGTCCAAGGGGAACAGTCATAGGTTGACTCAGCTCTTTCCAGAGAAATTGCAAATTCATTTACATCGTCATTAAAACCTTGGGAACAGAGGGGAATGATGATCACAGTGAGAGGAGAGTGTTCAAAACCAGACAGTGGCTGTTGCATGATTTCAACATTTATAAAATGATGTGACAATCTTAAACTGTGACTAAATAACAGTAATGGAGTCTGCCTTCCCTTGTAACAAAAACGTATTGACCTTGGGCCTTTCTGTCAACTTTCCAGCCTGTACTCCAGCCCAGTTTATATGGATATGCTGTTCAAATCATTTAAAGAGAAGCTACACAAAGAATTTATTATTTTGTGTAATGCAATCCTGCTTTATGGCTTAGTGTGATCACTTAAGCAGACAGTCAGTCAGTCAAGTCTAAAACGTTAAATACATTAATAATCAAGTAGCCAAAACAACAGTTTAAACTCATATATACCTTCAGGGCTCACTTTAATAGTTACAAATAGTCCCTTGTACAGATGTGATGACTAAATGCAAAATTGGCTTGCTAAGGCCATTGAAGCCATGAGAAAGTTGAGTTAGAAATTAGCTTTAGACTTTACCCAGATCTTGCCTTCAAATACCTTCGAGTTCAGTGATGTTGCCTTATAGTATGGAGTATAATCGGGCCTATGCTTGTGTTTCTGGCTCTGCATCCCATTGAACTTCCGATCTGAGCCAGATTGCCAAGCAATAGGTGCTTAACCAAGATGAAGGACTTTCAGACTGAAAAGAGGAAGATCTTAAAAGGAAGTTTCCTTGGTCACTGTTGTCCATATCTCAGCTGCCTAGAACCAAGTCAAACTATCGTCTATGTCTGTATGTACCTACAGTTTCCCAGATCAGAATGGTTCCAATCGTTTATTATTGCACTTGTGGGAAGTTCTATACAAAATGTGCTTGATGATGCACTGCAGGCATCACTACCAAAGTGACAGTGCTTGGAGTCTTGGTAAGATTGATGGAGACAATAACTAATGGTCTTCTTTGTTCATGGTATTCCCATTGCAGCTACTGGACTGAGACAATCTTCCAGTTCTGAAGCCACACTGGAATTTGGCTGTGATTGGCCTTGTTCCTGTACAGTGCAGCAAGCTTCCCATTACACATCCTGGGGAATGACTCAGTCTTGCCAAGAGAGGTAAAGAAATTGATGCAGATGCTGCAGGAGAACTGGCTTTCCTGAGCTTGGTCTCCGAGTGGTTCAGAGTGGAACGTTTCAGAGAACACCTCTGGGACACCCGGACCAACCAACCCAACCACCCCGTAGCTCAGCACTTCAACTCCCCCTCCCACACCACCAAGGACATGCAGGTCCTTGGACTCCTCCATTGCCAGACCATAACAACACGACGGTTGGAGGAAGAGCGCCTCATCTTCCGCCTAGGAACCTTCCAACCACAAGGGATGAACTCAGATTTCTCTAGTTTCCTCATTTCCCCTCCCCCCACCTTGTCTCAGTCAAATCCCTCGAACTCAGCACCGCCCTCCTAACCTGCAATCTTCTTCCTGACCTCTCCGCCCCCACCCCCACTCCGGCCTATCACCCTCACCTTGACCTCCTTCCACCTATTGCATCTCCAACGCCCCTCCCCCAAGTTCCTCCTCCCTACCTTTTATCTTAGCCTGCCGGACACACTTTCCTCACTCCTGAAGAAGGGCTTATGCCCAAAACGTCGATTCTCCTGTTCCTTGGATGCTGCCTGACCTGCTGCGCTTTTCGAGGAACACATTTTCAGCTCCGAGTGGTTTCCCATCAGCACCAGCAGCTTTGCCCATGGTAATGAATCCATTACTTTGTTTATCGCCTATGCTATCGCTTTGATATCCAGCTCTCCCATGACGAGCAGATTTTACAAGGTGCTCAGAGATTTGGAGTCGACTTTATTCTGCTCCGAGAGTAAATTGAGGTTATGTTCTACCCATCTCTCCAACTAATTATTGCAACCAGCAATCATCTCCTCTGTAAATTTAAAAAATCCAAAAGAACTGCAGTTGCTATAAATCTGAGACAAAAAATAGAAATTACTGGAAAAGCTCATCGGGTCTGGCAGCATCTGTGGAGAGAAATCAGAGTTAACGTTTCGAGTCGAGTAACCTGAATCCACCTGTTCAGAGATTTATAAGCACACACCTCTAGTGCAGCTGGGACTTGAACCCAGGCCTCCTGTCTCAGAGACACGGAGTCTGTCACTTAAGGCCCTTGAAGGTCTCTTGTTAGGAAGCTGTAGGTGTTCAGCCGGTCGGGTTCCATGTTGATCAATGCAGTCTTGTGTAAATTAATACACAGAAGGAAGCTAATTGCCTTCCCATTCCCATGGTCCTAATGTTCCAGCTTGCCAATCACAGAGCTGGCCTCTCCCTTCATTCTGATTGGTTGGTTTGTTTACCCGGTGCAGTGGGTTATATCCATTTGTTAACCAGAGACTCCATTGAAATGGATCAGCAGCCATCTCCTGACTAGGCAGAGGCTGCCTGACTGGAATTGGATAGGGCCTGACCAGTGGGACAATTGACCCTTCCCAAATTTGGAGGCTGTCATATCTCCTGATATCTACACATTTCCCCAAACCCAAACTGGTAAAGAAATGTCAACGATGAGTTAAAATCTATTGTAAGAGTGCATACTGACCAGTAAACTGGACATTGGTACCATTGAAGGATGGGTTGCAGTGCTTTGTCCCTGTATCTCGCTAATCCTTCTGGTATATCGCTAACTGGAGGCACACAGTGTATGGTTACTTCAACTTGGGGTTCCAAATACTGGAGTATTCTGCAAAAAATATCTTTAATCACTATTGTGAAATGTTTTAAGTTCCCACATTGTTATGCTGATTATTATACTGTGCACTGTCATACAGAGCAGATAAGAACAAAGATTCATTGCTAGTCTTTGCTGAGCTTGTTTTTCTCAACTTTGGCAACATGAAGTACTACTGTTGGCTTTGTAAAGATTAGACATCTTCATAGCCACTTTTGCACCCCCACCTCCACCCACCCACGCAATGTCACAGCTGAATAAAGTAATAAGTAACTGAATCTTGCTGACCAGAACTTGCTTTGAAAAAATATTCATACAATGGGACCAGCCTTAGTTGTACAGTCGTAAATATATTTTCAGAATATACCAGAATTAATCCAGGTCTCTACTGAGTCGGTTGATCTCAACCAAGGGTGTTCCGAGCAAGAGTATCGTATCAACTTGTAAGGAAGGGGTTAATGTAGAGTCATAAAGATGTACAGCACGGAAATAGTCACCCAAGGCTGGAATTGAACCAGGGTCCCCAGTGTTCTGAGGCAGCAGTGCCAACCATTGAACCACCATGCCCACCCTATAATGTCTTTCAATGTTGGCCAGTTTACTGACTGGCATATTTAACCAAGTGTTCAACAGAATGTCTTTTAAATTTTCTCTTTGAATGCATGCTGCCTGTATTATCTTGTCCCAGAGGAATGAGTCTGCACTAATGAAGCAAATGCTAATTGGATGGTGAGGGAACTTGTGTGTGTTTGGTAAAAATATGAAAATGGATAGGGAATGAGTGTTTACTACTTACCAACACCACCTCCAGATTCCTCTTCACTCTCCCCTCCCTTGGATGAAGTTGTATCTAATGGTAACAACACACTCCTTCCTGACATTACTCCCTTGTGAGAAAAACACATTTTCTGTGGTGGAGGAAGCAAAAAAACATGGGATTGGGCCCTAGTAAGTTTATTCTCTGTATCAAATGTTAATTTAGTCAGCAATAGAGCTTCAGAAATAAATGCAAGGTTTGGATTGGGTTTGGATTTTATTGTAGGTGCCTGTTGTCATTAACTGTGGTATCCAGTTCTGCCTTTCTTATTCACTGGAATCATATCTGAAGCATAAATTATAAAAGTTTGTTTTGTAATGTTGTTTCCATTTTTGACCAGAATGCTTTTCTGAGGAAAGTGTGATCATTAACATGCTGCACAATGGACAAACATATTTAATAGGTAGCTGGTTGTGAGCTCTGAGGCCAGAGTTCAGTTGAGTGATTCTCTTGGTGCAAGCTTCAGATTTAAAACAAAAAAAAGTCATGGCAGTGCTGTGTTGGATAAACTGCTCAGTGATGCGGTAATGGATCGCATCACAGAATCTTTGAATTGTTATGTGCCTGCTTTGGTTCTGTTGTTATAAGATATCAAATGGCCTGGCTGATGTGCAAGTTTTCTAATAGCTCCATTACACCTTATTCCTGTATCACAATAGCCTTCTCCCTTATTTTGTGATACATCACAGATTGCACAGACCCTGGGGGAAGTTAGAATGAAAATCTTCAGATTCGATCAGATCAATTACCACATCAATGTGCTGCGTTTTAGAGCTGAACACTGTATTCTGGGTGAGGCCTCACCGATGTCCTGCCCAACCTTCCAAATAACGTCCCAACTCCTGTACCCAAAAGACTGATCAATGAAGGCAAGTGTTCGAAGAACTTTTTTAACCGCCCTGGCAATGCGTGATGCAAGCAAAGAATTATGTATCTACATTCCTAGGTCCCTCTGTTCTACAATACTACCCAAAACCCAACCATTAATTGTGTAAGTTTGTTGTATCAAAATGCAATGCTTTGCATTTATCCAGATTTGAATTTCCATCTGCCACTTTTTCAGGCCATTGACCCATTTGACCAAGATCACTTTGTAATCTTCAAAAATCTTCTTCACTATCTATGTGCCAATTTTGGTGTCATCGCAAACTTACTAACCGTGTCTTCTATATTTTCATCCAAATTGTTGATATATAAATGACAAACAGAAGAGGACCTAGAATCAGTCCCTGTGGAACACTGCTGGTCACAGGCCTCCCCAGGCCTGTGCAGCCCTCCACCATTACTCTCTGTCTCTACCGTTAATCCAATTAAGAATCCAAGTGGCAAGCTCAACCTGAGTTCCACGTGACTTAACTTTACTCATTAGTCTACGATGTGGAACCCCATCAAAGGCTTTATTAAAATGCAAATAAAAATGTCTGCTGCTCTGCATCATCAATCTTCTTGGTAACTTCCTCAAAAAACTCAATCAAATTGGTTGTTTGTGAGAGACTGTTTGCGTTGTGCGCAAAAGGCATTGCTGACTAGCCCTAATCAATTTTTGCCCCTCTAAATGTCCATAAATCCTACCTTTTATAATCACATAAAAACAATTTACCAACAACAAAAATCAGTCCTTACAACCTTTCTTAAACTAAGGTACAATATTAGCCACCCCCCCAGTCCTCAGGCACCTCGCCCATCTTGATCGATGATACTTATATTGCTGCAAGGGGTTTCTGGCTGCCCAGTCATAGGAAGGATATTATTCAGCTGGAGAGGGTTGAAAAGAGATTTACCAAGATGTTGCCGTGAATGGAAGGTTTGAGTGGAAAAGAAAGGATGGATCGGCTAGAACGTCTTTCACTGCAGCATAGGAGGTTGAGAAGTGACCTGATGGAAGTTTATAAAATAATGAGAGGTGCAGTTAAAGTTAATAGTAGTTGTCCTTTCCCTAGAATGGGAGGACGTCAAGACTAGAGGGCATATTTTTAAGGTGAGAGGAGAGATTTTTTATAGAAAGATAGAAATGAAAAGCAAATTCTTTACACAGAAGGTAGTTTGTGTGTGGAATGAGCTTCCTGAGAAAGTTGTGGATATAGGCACGATTACAACGTTAAAGAGATATTTGGTTACAAACGTGCATAGGAAAGGTCTGGAGGGGTATGGGCTAGGAGCAAGCGGATGTGATTAGTTTTGGGATTGTAGTCAGCATGGAAAGGTTGGACTGAATGGTCTGTTTCCGTGCTTTATGGCTCTGTAACTCCATGGAAACACAGAAACTCACTCTACCACTTTGTTCAGTCGTGGGAAGTGGATGTTCCTGGCTGGCCCAGCATTTATTTTCCATCCGTAGGTGCCCTTGAAAAGGTGGTGTTTTCAAACATTGTGTAGCTAAATACTGAGGAAAGATAGACGCTGAGGAAACATAGACTGTCCATTTATATATCCCACGTTGGATTCAACTGATACAAACTAGGCAGAGAAAAAGGTACAAAGTTCCAACTTCTGTTCTTCCTCACCATAACAGAAATATTTCCAAGCTTAATATTTGTAGTAATGGAACATTGTTGAGTTCTGAAGGAGAGTCGTATTGAACTTGAAACGTTATCTCTGCTTTTTCTCCAAAGTTGCCATCAGACCTGCTGAGTTGCTCCAGCGTTTTCTTGTCCTTATTTCAGATTTCCAGCACACCCAGAGTTTTGCTTTGCTTTAATGGGATAGTCTTCTGACTTGAGCTCTTAAAAGGTTCTGCTGTCTGGTTTATAACTCTCATTGAGTCCTGTTTGCCTCTGTCTTTGCTGATGTCCAATTGAACGGCATGTCACTTTTTTTTACAATTTTCATCATTGTGTGCAAATCTCTCCATGGCCCCACCTTCCCTGCCACTGTTCCGCTTCAGTTCTGGCATCTTGCACATCCCTGATTTAAGTTTCTTCAGCAATGATAGCGTGCCTTCATTTGTCTAGATGTGGAGATGCCGGTGTTGGACTGGGGTGTACAAAGTTAAAAATCATAGTTTGGGAGAAGATTTATAGCTCGGGTGCTCATTGGTGTGGTTCTGTTTGCCGAGCTGGGAATTTGTGTTGCAGACGTTTCGTCCCCTGTATAGGTTACATTCTAATGGTGTCACCTGATGAAGGAGCATCACTCCGAAAGCTAGTGTGCTTCCAATTAAACCTGTTAGACTATAACTTGGTGTCGTGTGATTTTTAACTTCATTTGTCTAAGTCTTAAGCACCCCCCTCCCCTAAAACACACTCTCTATTTTCCCGCACAGACCTCCTATAGACAGGTCTCATTGGCCCAGCTTCTGTATTAATATCCCCTGATATGGCTCGGTGCCACTTTTTTTTTGATGGCACACCTGAAAAGCACCCTGGGACGTTTACCGTGTTAAGGGGGTGACATGAATGTAGGCTGTCATCGACTCTGTAAAAAGTGCCTATGCCTGTCCTGTGTTTGAAAATATTTCAGACTACTTGAAAGCTTTCTCTAAGTTTCTAATGTCTATACCAGCGGTTAAAGGGTGATAAATACACTGTCTTACAAAAATAAAGAAAATTGAAAGGTGAATTGTTTAAAAGGATGAAAACTTGTGTCACCTGTATTTATGCAAAATATTGAGAAACTGACAGACTGCAGTATAATATGCTAGTTATTTTTCGTTAATTCGATTAGATAGTGTGGAAACAGGCCCTTCGGCCCAACAAGACCACACCAACCCGCCGAAGCGCAACCCCCCCCCCCCCCCCCAATACCCCTACCTTTACCCCTTCACCTAACACTACAGGTAATTTAGCATGGACTGTGGGAGGAAACCCATGCAGACACGGGGAGAATGTGCAAACTCCACACAGTCAGTCGCCTGAGTCGGGAATTGAACCCGGATCTCTGGCGCTATGAGGCAGCAGTGCTAACCACTGTGCCACCGTGCCGCCCACAATGTCAAAGCTAATGGTGTTCCCTGGTTCTTAACTAGTTGCCCAACAACACAGGGCGGCTCAGTGGTTAGCACTGCTGCCTCACAGCAACAGGGACCCGGGTTTGATTCCAGCCTCGGGCGACACTGTGTGGAGTTTGTACTTTCTCCCGTTGTCTGCGTGGGTGTCTTCCGGTTTCCTCCCTTGATCCAAAAGAGGTGAATTGGCCGTGCCAAGTCGCCCATAATATAGGTTATTAGTCGGGGGTAAATATACGGTGGGGAGATGGGTCTGGGTGGGTTACTGTTTGGAGGGTTGGTGTGGACTTGTTGGGCCGAATTGCCTGTTTCCATACTATAAGGGTTCTAATTCTAATTGTAATTCTAAACCTCCTGCAATTAAATTGCATGTTTTGAAGGGGTGAACTCTCTCGAGGCACGTTAACCACAGAAAGCAGCCAGCTAAGGAACACTGAGAGTGGTGTTCGGCAGAGGCATGTCCCGTAAACCACATTTTTGATCAGTTTCTTCGGATATTGTTGGCTGCAAAAACATTCAGGTGGCAGTGTACCATGGTAAAGTAGGCCCCTCGGGTGCTAAGCACCGTGGGTATTTCTTGGTGTGTCTTTCTGCAGTGTTTGTTTGTTTGAGGTGAACGTATGCAGCTGGAGCTGAGGAAAACAAAAAGTCATTGTTAGCAAACCTGCAGGCTGGTTGGTTTATTCCCACATGTGTTTGTAAAATTGAGCCTCTCCCCTTCAGTGCTTATCCCAACCTCAATTAAACATCAAACTCTTCTTGTATCTGAGAAAAATCAGGAAGGCACACTGAATGACCATTCATAAATGACATTGCCCTAGGAGTAGATCGAATAATCAAGAAGACAGATGACTGATACATCAACAAGATAAGTGTTCATTTCTTGTACCTCCAAATAGTCTGATTGCCTGAGGAGTTTTGAAAACGTCTTATGTAAACTAAACTGATATAGCAAGGGTTTTAAATGGAAGAAAATTTAAATCCATCTTAAGCCACCTCACGGGATTGTTACCAAATTTGCATATTTACAGAATAGAGAAGTAACATCAAATAGAATTTGAGATTCTGTAAGGAAAACCTCTTCTCAAAGTAGTTCACTTCAGAAATTAGCTGTTGATGCAGAAATTTCATCATCTTTAAGTTGATAAGATACAGGTGCAGAATTAGGCCATTTAGCCCATTTAGTCTGCTCTCCCAATCAATCATGGCTGATATGCTGCTCTTCCCCATTTTCCTGCCTTCAACCATAACTCTTCAACCCATTACCAACTAAAAATCTGACTCCTCCTCAAATTTGCTCACTGCCACTTTACTTTAAGATGGTGAAGGAAAAGGATCAAAGGGAGAAGGGAAATGGGAAGAGGACGACCTACACAATTTGGTTGGAGCCAATGGCCTGTTCCTGTCACAATTCCTAATGTATTTGTTTTCTGAGGAAAAACTGAGGTCTCAAGGTTACATTGGCAAATGACAGCCAACGAACTGGAAGAGAGTATGCGATAACCCAGTGCCTTTCCTAACACTGTTCTAGGATCTTTGATTATACTTTCTCCTGACCTGCCCTTCAACAGTCACTCAACTCCTGGTAACACGACTGTGGTTTCTTTACCCTGAGATACTGATGTGGATGAGAGAAAAGTAAGGTACAAGACAAACTAAGCCAATGTGCACTGTATGTAATAAATCTGAGTAAAGAATAGGTTTATAACATTATGCTTGATGTGTAGAGAAAATAATCCACTGGTGCCTTCAAAGTGTTTGAGAATGTCATCTTTGAACATGATCCTTTTTGGTTAATAAGGACCCAACAGTAGCTCCATTTTTTTTTTACTAATTGCATGAGCTTTTTTTACTTTATAAAGAAGAGTTGTATTTCATGACTTGTCATAGCTTTAATATCCAACATATATTCCTAAACTGACTTCTTTAAAAAGATTTCAGTGTAATATGTGCATATTATTCTTCTCTTAGGCAGTCCATTCAGATTGAGGGTGATTTGCTTCTGATCGGTGCAGTGGATTTAGCAACGTTCTCAGTACTGAGAAAGGGTCACTCAACCCAAAACTCTGATTTCTCTCCACAGGTGTTGCTAGGCCAGTTGAGCTTTTCCAGCAATTTCTGTTTTTAGTAAAACTACAGATTTACAGTATCTGCAGTTCTTTCAGTTTGGGCTTAGTATTTTTAATTGTAAAATGAATGTTCAAGTGTTATAGCCAGTATACATACAGTTCTGAATTTTTTTTAATATTAGATTCCTTACAGTATGGAATCAGGCCCTTCGGCCCAACAAGTCCACACCAACCCTCCGAAGAGTAACCCAACCAGACCCATTCCCCTAGCCTAGGTGCTCTATGGGACAATTTAGCATGGCCAATTCACCTGACCTGCACATCTTTGGATTGTGGGAGGAAACTGGAACACCCGGAGAAAACCCGTACAGATGCGGGGAGAATATGCAAACAGTCGGTTGCCCAAGGTGGGAATTGAACCTGGGTCCCTGGTGCTGTGAGGCAGCAGTGCTAACCACTGAGCTACACATAATAGGAATTAACCAAGTGCCATGAGTGATCATCTTCACAAGATCAAGTTTCTTAGTAACTAGAGATTAGTTTTTAGTTGAGTCAAGATTTAGGCTTTGTAGATGGAGAGGCATTGGGGAGAAAAGAGGGGAGTTACTTAAGCTGAATTCTCAGCCTCTTGACCTGCTGTTTTGCCACAGTATTTATGTGCACTGTGTTAGTGAGGGATTCAGTGGTGGTAATACCATTGCACGTCAAGAAGAAATGGTTAGATTCTCTCCTGTTGAAGATTGTCATTGCTTGATCATTTGTGATGGTGCATATGTGCATTTAAAAGACTGTTAGATTGTTATCTGAAAAGAAAGAATATTACAGAGAGAGAGCTGGGTAATTGCACTAAGTAAATGGCTCATTCGATGAGCTGCTGCAGATATTTCTCCAGCACTGTAACTGTGCTGTGATACTGTGAATGTTGTCTGCCACTTGCTGACCCATGGCTGAAAAGTGTCCAGGTCTTGCTACATGTAGGAGTTGTGAATGGTAGCAAATGTTGTGCAGTAGTTAGTGAACATCCCCATCTCTGACCATATAACAGATCAGTGGACAGCTGATCCTTTGATTCCCATTGACTCCAATTTTACTCGAGTTCCTTGATAGCAAAGGTGATCTTTGAGCTCAGTTCTCTTTGTGCATGTTTGGATCAAGGCAGAAGCTGGTTAGCCCTGGCTGAACGGGGTATCAGTGAGCAGATTACTATTGCGCTCGTACTGCTTGATAGCACGGTTGACACATTTTGCTGATGATCAAGAGTGGACCGTGATTACAGTAATTGAGTTGGATTTGTCCTGCCTTGCACATACAGCACATACCTGACTAGTTTTCCGCCCGAAACGTTGATTTTCCCTGCTCCTTGGATGCTGCCTGACCTGCTGCGCTTTTCCAGCATCACATTTTCGGCTCTAGTTTTCCACGTTGCCAGGTAATTGCCAGTGTTGCAGCTGCATTTGAACTGCTGGGCTTTGGTCATAGCTAGTTCTAGAGCACCAGTCTTCAGTCGAATTACCAGAAGGTTGTCTGGGCCCATAGCCTTTGTAGTATCCTGTGTCCTCAGCTGTTTTGTGATATCATTAAAGTGAATTGAGTTGGCTGAAGACTGACATCTGTGGCTTCTAAAAAGATGATGAGATACATCATGCACTTCTGGCCGAAGATGGTTCCAGAAACTTCATCCTTGTCCTTCGCACTGATATGTTGGGATTCCTCCATTGTCTGGGATATTGCACGTGTTGGTGAGGAGAAGGCTGTGCCACCAGCATAGATAGTTTTGGAAAAGGCACTCCGCTGTATCGGGGCTGTGGGACAACACACTTTGTGATTACATGACCTTTGTGAACTGGGAATGATATAGTTAGAGCAGAAGCCCACAAGGGGGTGATTAATACTTTTCTGTTCACACGTCTTCTGGGAGTCAACTGGGCCATAACATGATGCATCTTACGTCCAGTGTGTACCTGATTACAAACCTTCTGCATCTCGAGGGCCACAATAATGATATGAATAGTCCCCCAGAGTGTAGTAAATGACGGGCTGATGAAGCAGTGAATTGTGGGAAAATGTATTTTTAGGGCCATGTGTAAATTCTGCTGCTGACTATGGTTGTTTTGTTTGTAGTTTGCATGTTGACTCACCGTGACACACATTCTGCCTCATTACTGGGTTATTAGTTATTAGGTTCAGTGATTGGTACAGCCCCAGAACTTAGAATAAAACTGTGACCAGTTTGGGTCACTTGCTCCCCAGGGCTTGTCATGCAGTAAAGATATTAACCATCGCAAACAAGCACCACAATGGGGAAAACTGCAGAGTGCCATCATTAATCTAGCCTCAGGGTACCAAGCGGACAGATCTCCAAGGATTTTAATCACTCAACTGACATTTAACTGGCATTGATCAGTAATTTGATTGAAAATATGTTCATAAAATAAACTGTTGATCTGGTTACAGTTGTAATAGCACAACACTCCTCGATTGTACTGACTGCCAATGGTGAATCTCTGGGTAAAATTAGTCTCCGGTCATGAGAAATCATTGAAACTTACAGCAGCTTTGCATAAAGCAATATTAGTGACTTGAATGTTGAGCCCAAGAGTTAGGTACCTTAACAAACAAAATGCTCTGAATTTAAGGATTTAAAACACATTTCTTTTGTGTTTTCTTCCTTCCCCTACTGAATGCCTGATTACTGCCTTATCAAACTTATGAAAGGAAAATAAAACTCACTCACCTTAATGTAGCATCTTCCATAACCAGGGGATCCTTCAAAAGGCTTTCCCATCAATTGGTTATTTTTGAAATGTAATTGCAGTCGTAATAGAGGAGCTGGGTGAAGACTTGACCCTCAATCTTTACCAAAGCCATGTTAGGGTGGTCTAAATTGAAATGTGTTCTTTATAATCTCTGTTTCCGTTTATCTCTGTATTTCTTCCTCCGAATCCTTCCTGTTTGTTCCCTAACTGCTTCCCTTTTCCCTTTTTTTTGTCCTGGTTTCTCTCCTGTTCCCCCTCCCCTGTCCTCTACCTTCTTTATTTAAGATTGTTAATATTCAGTACATTCACTTTGAATTATATTGAGCTTTTGTTTACTAAATTTGGAACCTGTGGGTGATACCTGTTGTCAATTCCATTTTGACACTCACACCGCTACAGTAGGTCAGCAAGTGTGTGACTGGGACTAGCTATGCTTGCTGATTGGTCTGTGTGCTGTGGCAGAGTGAGGACCTCTCATGATCACGTTGCAGAGGTGGGACGCTGATTTGCTCAAATTCGACCCCAGCTTACAAGGAAAACTACAGTTGGTCCAGTTCAGGTGAAGCAACTTTCACAAGCAACTTGAGCATCCCTAGGTTAGGGAGTGGGGAGGGGGTGGTAAGATGGCCAAAGATTTCATTCCTAGTGTTCATGGTGGGCCCTGTATGGAATGTGGACCCTGCAAGTGTGCAGTGGATTGGATTTAGCAGTGATGCCTCTGAGCACTGTGAACCTGTCCACGCTCAGCCTTGAATTTTCACAAGATGGAGAGCACCAACGTGTTGGTGAAAACAGTGACAAATCTGAAGCTCCATCCCCTTGCTGTTTCTGAGTATGTGTGGGGGAGGGGGGGTTTAATTTGCAAATCTCTTGTTCAGTGAGGGACGTGCAGAAATGCAGCAGACTCCAGCTAATCCAAGGTTTATTTTCGGTGTGCCAAAATACACTGTATACCTTAGACCCAGCAGCAGGAAGTCAGGAGCTCCTGGCTCTGTGGTGAGGTCAAGCACCCTTTGGGACAGCTTCCATACTCTTGTGATCCTAGAACATCTCTGGGAGAGGTCAAGGGCCCTTTAGGGTTGTTAAAAGTTAACATAAACGTGCATGAAAACTGAATAGACTCATTTGAACTGTCGAGGCATGGAAATATTCTCCCCTTTAAATACTTGGAGAAGGAAGCCTACTTATTTTTTAATTCATTTATGGGACTTGGGTGTTGCTGGCTGGGCCTGCATTGATAGTCCATCTCTACTTGCCCTTGAGAAGTGGTGATGAGCTGCCTTCTCGAATCACTACAGCCCACTTGCTGTGGGTTGACCCATAATGGCGGTAGGGAAGGAATTCCAGGATTTTGACCCAACAACTAAGAAGGAATGGTGATATATTTCCACGTCAGGACAGCGAATGGCTTGGAGGGGAACTTGCAGGGTGGTGGTGTTCCCAAGTACCTGCTGCCCTTCTTCTTCATGATGAACGTGATCGTGGGTTTGGAAGGTGCTGTCTGAGGACCTTTGGTGAATTTCTCCAGTGCATCTTGTAGATAGTACACACTGCTGCTACTGAGCGCCATGATGGAGGGATTGAATGTTTGTAGATGAGGTGCAAATCAAGCGGGTTGCTTTGTTCTGGATGGTGTCAAGCTTCTTGAGTGTTATTGGAGTTGCATCCATCCTGGTAAGTGGGGAGTATTCCATCACACTCCTGACTTATGCCTTGTGGATGGTGGATAGACTTTGGGGTGTCAGGGGGTGAATTTTTCGCCGCAGTATCCCTAGTCTCTGACCTGCTGTTATAGCCACTGTATTTATGTGGTGAGTCCTGTCGAGTTTCTGGTTAATGGTAACCCCGAGGATGTTGACAGTGGGCAATTCAGTGATGGTGATACCATTGATTGTTAAGGGGCAGTGGTTAGAGTGTCTGTTGTCGGTGATGGTCATTGTCTGGCATTTGTGTGATGTGAATGTTACTTGCCACTTGTCGGTCCAAGCTTGGATATAATCCAGATCTGCAGTGTTTAAAAAGCAGTCACGCAATTGCTATTTCACTCTGCTGACATTAAACCACGCTGAGCTAACAATCTGAATGTCTGGGGCACTTCTCCGCAGATCAGCTTTGTGGAGCTGGGAATTATCCTGCTTTGTGTCCCTGGCCCATGTGCGAATTGTCAGGCCTCATTGGGTTTGTGTATAAATGGCCAGTGGGAGAGGGGTCAACAGAGAGGACCCTTCACCATCTTCAGGAAGAACGAGGAGCGACTCAGCAACAATAAAACTCGTTCCTTTGTGTGTGTCAATGCTAGCACTGTTCCTGATTTGAGAAAGAGCCTTACCCATCTGCTGGGTGTTAATGTTGGCAGGAACTTCAAACTGAAATGTCACAACCTTTTAACCACAATAACTTGTCCCTAACTTCTCAACAAAGTAGTTTGCACATAATTAGTGAAGAAATGGGAGAGCAAAAGAACTTGAGCCATTCATGTTGATATTTCTGATCATTTCTTTTGCCCTCCTTTTGTTAAAAGGGCTGTTCTTTCAACAGCAATTCCAGGATATGAAAGGAGTATACTGTTCTGTTAAACAATAGATGTCTATTTGAACCTAGAAAGTCTGCCTTCTGAATATTCTAAATATTACAGGAGTGAGAGCGTTGGTAATTTTTTTTTGATGTGGTCAGCCTTTAACAACTTATCCTTTGTTTTGTGGATCAATAGTTTTACTGTACAGATTACTTTCATTCCTTTTAATGTAAATGATTTATCTATATGAAAATAAATTCTGATCAATCTGCGCAAGGTCACATGAAACTGCTAAGCGTAGATGTGTGTCTGCAGAGGGAATAGAAATACAAACTTCATCAATACACAAATTATAACAGCTTGCTTTGACTTTTTTTTAAAACTATGTGAAATTGGAGCAAGAGTTAGCCATGTGGTTCCTGGATTAGGTTCCATCACAAGGTCATGACTGAAACTTGTCGACAGTACAACTCTCCATCTTAGCCTCTTATCCCTTGATTCCCTGGTGAGAATACCAGCACCCTACAACCCTCTGAGTGAAGGAATTCTCCTCAGCTCAGGGATGATGGCTGACTCTTTATCCCTGAGTTTTGACCCCCTACTTGTAGGTTTCCCAGTCAGGTGAAAAAGTTTGTCAATATTTCTCTCAAGGAGTCTAGATTAGTGCGGTGCTGGAAAAGCACAGAAGATCAGGCAGCACCCGAGGAGCAGGAATTGATGAAGGGCTTTTGCCCGAAACATTGATTTTCCTGCCCTTTTATACTGCCTGACCCGCTGTGCTTTTCCAGAACCACTCTAATCTGGACTCTGATCTCCAGCACCTGCAGTGCTCACTTTCGCCTAATAGTTCTCTCAAGCCTGTTAACAATTTACATGTGCTCACCTCCTATCCTTCTAAGCTTAAGAGAGTGTAGGTTCACTCAACTTCCCATTGCACAGAGGATACTTCTTATCCCAGAAGTCAAACCAACCTTCATTGCACCACTCCTAAGGCAATGCATCCTCTTCAGTGAACACCAAAACTGCACACACTAATTCAGGTTTGCTCTATTCAAAGCCTTCCATCATTTGAAACAATTGCTTCTTTACATTTGTGCTCTAATCCCTTGTATATCGTTTGCTTTGATAATTGACAAGGGCTTGAATGGTTAACTTGCAGTGATTCACAGCCAATCCTCTCTGAGTACCAACTAATCTCCCTATTACTTTATTTAAAAGTCTACTTTCCAGTTACCAAAACAGATAATTTTACATTTCCTCTGCCATCTTTTTGTCTACTGACCCAATCTATTGATATCTCTTTGCAGCTTCTTTGCTGCTTCCTCACAGCTTACATTTCCACCCATTCTACCTGGCTTTTAGTCAGTCGGTTCAAATGTGCTATTTCACATTTCTGGGAAAGATGGGGCTTGGATTCAGATGACTCTCGGTGCACCATTAGAGGCCACCTAGCTTTGCTAAATCATCACTTTAGTCATCTTGTTCAGATGTGTTGAACACATATCTCTGAGACAGGTGGGACTTGAACCCAGGCTTCTTGGCTCAGAGCTGAAAAATGTGTTGCTGGAAAAGCGCAGCAGGTCAGGCAGCATCAAAGGAGCAGGAGAATCGATGTTTCGGGCATAAGCCCTTCTCCTCCTGCTCCTTTGCTGCCTGACCTGCTGCGCTTTTCCAGCAACACGTTTTTCAGCTCTGATCTCCAGCATCTGTAATCCTCACTTTCTCCTCTTGGCTCAGAGTCAGGATCACCACCAGTGCACCACAAGAGTCCCTATGTTTTTCATTCACCTGTTCAGAGATGTTATGGCACATGATATTGAACCCAAACTTTCTAGTCCAGTGGTAGGGACACTGTGCCACTAGAGCCAAATCTAAACTAATTTATCATCTCTAATGCCACAAGGTCTGGTCTTGAAATCGGTTTTATTAACTGAAGATTTCTTTCTGTTTTGTAGGAGTTCTTCGATCATGCGAAAGCACTGTGGGACGATGAAGGTATAAAGGCTTGTTTTGAAAGGTCAAATGAGTACCAGCTCATTGACTGCGCACAGTAGTAAGTATCATTCACCTAAAAATGAATCCCAATCTTTCTAAGGCGTTATGCTTATTTTTAATGTGCTTCTACATTGCATTAAAGTTAGTAATTAGAATGGAGTGTGCATTAAACATGAATTTTGTAAGGGATTTGTAATGTAATTTATGTGAGACTTAGTGAAATAACACTGATATTTTTAAAACTGTAAGGCATTTGTAATCTATGACATATTTGAATTTTGGATGTAGTTGTACGATACAGAAGAATTGTGAGAAAGATAACTTGCTGTCATTCTGAAACTGTCAATGGATTGGGTATGAGCTGGAATCTGAAAGCAGTGTCTGTTGTTGTTTAGTATAATCAACCTGCACTTTGGGAACATGCTCCTTTAACTGATGTTCCCTCCGGTGACCCAGTGAACAATTGGGTCAACATTTGGCTCAGGCAGAAACTTGCCAGTTGAACCGACCAGGGTAAATGGATGTGAAACGTTTTCATCAAGGGGACTGGCAACTCTAGCTAACTGTCTGATTGATATATGGCTGTATCGATTATATTATATCGAGCAGCTTTAGTGAAAAACTATTGACTCAATCACTCACTCTGATATCCAGAGACATTGCAACTTGTAAAACTGTAACTGTAGATTAATACTGTGGCCAACCAGTTGAGATGCTGAATTGTTAATTTCTTTTGCATGGAATGTGGGTATCACAGGCTGCTCCAGGATTTAAAGATGGATTCACATTGCCTCATTGCCTTTGAGAATGTGTTGGGACCTTGTCTCCTCCAGGCGCTGCAGTTCGTGTGCTGTAGGGCCATCCTGTTAGGAAGGGAGTTTCAGGTTTATTTGACCAAGTGACACTGAAAGAACAGCAATATATTTTCAAGTTAGGATGGGGAGTGGCTTACCATTCCAGATGTTAATGGTTGTGAGTTTGAAAGGTGCTGTTTGGGAAATTTTTTGTTGATTAAGTAAAATTAGCATGAAAGACAGTACATCTTTTATATACAAGTATGTTCATATTTTTGTTTGAGGGCTAATTGCACTTTCAGAATTATATTTTCACTTGCTTTCAAACTACTTTTAGAAGGCTTCTGCTATATTATTAATGGAGGGTTTAATTTTCATTAAGTAACATCATACACAGCCATATCCAATGCAATTAGTAGTTATAGCCTTGTACAAACTCCTGTATTGAAGCAGAGCACTTTGGGAAGAGTGTGAGAGAATTCCATCAACAACCCACATTTAACCATTGGATCAAATTGGCAGCAGAATCCATTGGGAATTGGGCCACACAGACAGGAAGGGAGATTTATTTTTGCCTGGGAGATTTTTATTTCCCAGTTAAATTACTTTAAGAATTTTTTGAGGATCTAAAAACAACCTTTCTAGGCAGTTTAAGGCTAGAAATGTCTTTCCAAGTTGTAAATGTCAGGAACACAAACCACTTATAAGGTTTGAGGGAATTTCATTGAGCAAAGTTCCAGTCTCCTCTCTATCCTGTCTGGTACAGCCATGGACTTTTGCTGGAATGCGGCACCATTGACATCCACAACTCACTTGTATCATACACACACCAGCTATTGTTCACACTGAGGTCAGGAGGCCAGAATGTTTCACTGTGACATTCATGTTGGCATAACTGGTCATGGTCTCACCTAACACTCAGCAGGTCGGGCAGCATCCAAGGAGCAGGAGAATCGACATTTCGGGCATAAACCCTTCTTCAGGAAAGAATCTCCTACTCCTTGGATACCTGCCTGACCTGCTGTGCTTTTCCAGCAACACAGTTTTCAGCTCTGATCTCCGGCATCTGCAATCCTCACTTTCTCTTCACCTAATGCTCATCAAGTTTCTCCCAAGTGTAAATGATTCCATTCACCGCCCCCCCACCCAAGAAAAAGTACTTTGGGGAAGATACAAGGAGGAGAAAATATTACGGGCATCAATATGTTGTGGTGTGAGAGATGAAATGGCAGCTTCCTGACAGCAGGATGAAAGTTGGGCAGTAAGCATGTGGCAGATTATACTGGGATCGTGCTTCCCATACCAAGTGGCAACACCATGTATAGTTGACACATTGGCATGTTGCCATTGTGACGAATCAGAATCCTGAGGTGCTATTGACGTTTTATTTTAACTTTTAATTCCAGATTGTGGTTTATAAAAGAGGACTGCTTCAGCCAGTAACAATGACTGACTCTAAAGCCATGGAAGGTCAGGCAGACTTCAAGCAGGAAGTGATAACAGGCTCACTCCCTCACTCACTCACTTTCCCTCCTTCCCTCGTCACCCAGTCCTCCGCCACCAAAAACAAAACTATTTCATTAAACTACAGGGTTAAGACACATGAAATCAACTGTTCCATTATCAATATTTCACCAATGATTCAGAGCCTGATCCGTGTATCTTTTAACTTTTTTTGTCTTTCTTTGGACTTTGTTTATTCCAGCATTGCCAACTCCTTTTGCACTCAGCAAGTTAAAAACATTGTCGTCTTTGTTACCTGGAGAAAGCCTGGTTAAATTGCCTCCTCCTAAAACACAAACTCATTGTGTCTGAGAGAAAGGTATCCGCAGGGCAGAGATTCTTTCTAACTGACCCTTGTCTGGACAAACTGAAGGAGCCAATAAATAAAGGAGCAGAACTCCCTCACCAAAACGTTGAACAATTTACAGTATCGTCTGGAGCCAACATCATTTGGGGAACCTAGTCCAGGCTCTGGTCATAACAACATTGACAACAATTTAATCGCAAGATTAACTTGTACTTTTGTGACAACAGAATAGCAAGTGAGAAACCCATCTCTTCAGATTAATAACTGGTCGAGGGTAATGTGCAGCAGGTGTGGAAACCTTCCCAGGGATCCTTGGTGTGAAGAAAGGCTGCTTTGAACCGGAGGGAGCAGAAGACATCAAGTTTCAGTCGCAGTTCTCCAAGGAGATTGGTGCATGGATGGAAGGAAGAAAATTAGTGAGCATGAAAAAGTGAACAAAGGCCCCATGGGAATGAGTCAGAGGGATAATAGTTGAGAACCAGAGAATGACAGTGGGCTTGAGTAAATGCTTTACATCGGTCTCCTCAGTAGAGGATGTTAATAACATTCCAAAAATATTAAATCAAGGGGCAAAGGTCGGGGAAGAAATAAATACAATAATTTTCCCCAGCACCACTACTCTGTTGGTAGTTAAAGGGGCTAAAGGCCGATAGGTTCCTGTGGTTGGTGGGCTGGATAATAGGATTATAGAGGAAGTAGCTTCAGAGATTGTGGATGCACTGATGGTAATCTTTTAGAAATGCCCAAACTCAGGAAAAGTCTCGGAGGATAGAAAAACTTACTATTGTAATACATTTTATCCAAAAAAAGGGAAACAAAAAAAAACAGACAAGTGTTGGGTGGTTTGCTTGATATAAATCATTGGGAAAGTGTTAAGCTTAATTAGAAAGGATGTCATAGTAGCACACTTAGAAATATATGACATTAAGCTTGGCTTCATAAAGGGGAAATCATGCCTGTCAGGTGTATTGTAGTTCATTGAGGAGATAACAGGCAGGATAGATGAAGGGGAACCAGTAACTGTAATATATTTGGAATTCCATAAGGTGCTGCATCTAAAGCTACTTAAGAGCTTTTTATTCTTCTACAGATAGATTATTTTCTATATGATAGAAAACAGTTGGGATAAGGAGGGGGTGCTTTTTCTGGTGGCAATATGTAAACTGTATCGGACCACAGAGATCAATACTGGGCCGACAATTATTTACAATCTATATGAATGATTTTGAGGTAAGTGAATATACTAAAGCTGATTTTTGGTTGTCTCAAAAATAGTTTGCAAGTCAAGTCGTGAGAATGACGAGGGAAAATGTGAGGTTAAGAACTTTGACAGGAATTCTAAAGGAGCTGAATGTTATTTAAATGGAGGAGGAATGTACAAATCTGCAGTGTAAAGGGATTTGGGAATCATAGAGGCATATAGCATGCACACAGACCCTTTGGTCCAACTTGTCCATGCCGACCATGTTTCCCACATTAAACTAGTCTCTCTTGCCTGCAGTTGGCCCATCTCCCTCCAAACCTTGCCTATCGTGTACCTGTCCAAATGTCTCCTAAATGTTGTAACTGTACCTGCATCTACCACTCCCTCTAGCAGCTTATTCTACACACAAACTGCCCTCTGTGTGAAAAAGAGGATCCTTTTTAATGTTTCTCCTCTGCTTAAAAATATGCCCCCTTGTTTTGAACTCATCCACCCACACAAGGGAAAAGATTCTTGTTATACACCTTATCTATGCCCCTCATGATATTATAAGCCTCCATAAATTCACCCCTCGACTTCCTTATTGGAGCCCTTGTGAAGAAGAAAGCTCGATCCAAATTTAGTAGATAACGGGGAAGGCACATTGAATGTTGGCCTTTATTTCTCCAAAGGGAATGGAATGTAGAAATAGAGAAGTATATACAAGGGACGACTCAGACCACAGCTGGAGTATGGTGAATAGCTTTGTACCTCTTCTCTAAGGAAAGGTATACTGACATTGGAGGCAGTTCAGTGAAGGTTCACTGGGTATGCAGGAATCCTCTTATGTGGAGAGGTTAAAAGTAAACTCATGGAGGCTAGAAGAATAACCTATTTAAAATGTATGAGACTCTTGAGGGACCGGACAGGATATCTGTGGAGAGATTGTTCACTTTGTGGGAGGGCCAAGGACCAGAGGGTATTGTCTCAGCGTGAGGGATCTCCCATTTAAAACCGAGATGAGGAAGTATTTCGTCTATCAGAGGACAGTGAAACTGTAGACTTTGATACCACAGGGGGCTGTCAAGGCTGGGGTATTAAGTATATTCACGGCTGAGATTGAGTTTAAATCAGTAAGGGAATTGAGGGTTGTAGGGGAAGGCAGGAAATGGAGCTGTGAATTATCAGGGTGGGGAGGTCATGATGATGTTTCACTGAACTGTTAATCCAGAAACCCAAGTAATGTTCGAATCCTGGGTTCAAATCTTGCCACACAGATGGTGGAATTTGCCTTCAGTTGGGAAAAAAAACCTGGAATGAAAAGCCTAATCCTGACCATGAATCCATTGCTGATTGTCAGAAAAACCCATCTGGCTCATTAATGCCATTTTAAGGATGCCATCTTTCCCTGGTCTGGCCTACATGTGTTTCCAGCCCCACAGCAATATGGCTGACTCTTACTGCCCCTCTGAGCAAATAGGGATGGGCAATAAATATTGGTCCAGCCAGTGACACCTTCACCCTTTTGAATGCATTTGAAAAAGATCAAATCAGCCATTACCTCATTAAGTAGTGGAACAGTCTCAGTTGGGATAATGTCCACCTTTTATGGCCTTGTGAAGGCTGGTGATTGTTCAGGGGGATTGCAGAGTGACTGTCAGGGAAGGTTGTGACAATTCTGAGAAAGATTGTTAGTGACTGAAGGAGGGAGCTGAACAGCAGAAGGAAGGTTAGTCTCTGCCAGAGGCAGCTCAAGCACGTCAGGAGAGAAGTCAGCACGGATTGAAGCTGGGAAAGTCAAGGGTAGACAAGAGCAGACAAAGAGAGAGTCCTAGGGAGAGTTGAAGGTGATGTTGGAGCAGCTTGATGGTGAGTGATGAAGTTCTCGATTTATTGACACTTGTGAAAGGGTGATGATGGCACTAGTGTTAGCAAATCTCAAAGTTTCTCCATCCATAATTCTGAAACATTGTCGAATCTTGGTGCTGAGTAAGGGGTGCTGTGTCTCGGGTGATGTCAGTAGACACTCTACTTCACCTAATGATTCTGCAATTGAATTAACTGGGTCAGAACTGACCATTAATGACAGCGGGTTAAAGTATTAGCAAATATTTTAAGAAAACCCTCAGTTATTAATTGGTGCAGCAAACTCTGACCAAGCATCTTTTGGTTTGATGGGGTTGGGTTTTTGACATGAATTTTCTGGGGTCTGTGAATTAACAGCCACTTACTCCTTCCATCGATTCAATTTTACTGGGTCCAATGAGGGGTTGCCCCGAAAATTCAGGGGAAAATAACTACGGGACACAAATATGAATTTGTTCTTTTCTTCTCATACTTTTTGGAATGCACTGCTGACAACTCACCTGGCAGCAGAGAAAACCAGTTCTGATTGTTAATGAAGCAGTTACCAGGGCCAGCATTTATTATTTTTGTGGAGGTAATGGGGAGCTTGATTCCTGAAGTGCTGCAGTCCGTGTGGGTCTAGGGTTAGGGACAGTGCTGCTGGAGTGGGACCTTCTGAATCTGCTGCAGTGCAGGGATGGTGATCAAGTTTCAAGTCAGGATGGTGGGTGGAAGGGAGGGGAAATCATAGGGGATGGTGTTCCAATGGTTCCGCTGCTCTCGTCCTCTTGAGGTGTGAGCAGAGCCTTGTAGATGGTGGACACCTGGCAGGAAGACAGGAGGCTAGTTCCTAGCAGCAGAATTCATAGAATCCACAATTCAGAAGAGGCCCTTTAGCCCATCAAGCTTGTTTGCTGGTTTTAAAAGCCTGTCCAAAATCTTTCCATATTTGTAGGGTGGCTGTATCAATTTTTTTAAACTAGCTTTGCACGTCTTTTCAGCCATAGATGATATGTCCTTCTCAAAAAAAAATTTCTTTCTCTCTTACTGGAATAGATACTTTCTAAGCACAACAGATATCTCCTGGAGCAACTGCCACTGCACCTCCTTCGGAATCAGCTTTTCACCATGTTTCCCAGTTCACTTCAGCCGTCTCTGTCATCATACCCTTGTGGTTACCTTTATTTAGATACAAAACACTACTGGCTCCTTCCAAACAGACTCTGAAATTCTGTGTTATGTACACCATCATTTAGAGACTGCTTTGCCATGAGATTATCAATTAGGCCTATCTCACAATACATTATCAGGTCTACAATAGCTTCCTTTATAGAACATAGAAAAATACAGCGCAGCACAGGCCCTTCGGCCCTTGATGTTGCGCCGATCCAAGCCCACCTAACCTACAGTAGCCCACAATCCTCCCTATGCCTATCCAATGCCCATTTAAATGCCCATAAAGTGGGAGAGTCCACCACTGCTACTGGCAGGGCATTCCATGAACTCACAACCCGCTGAGTAAAGAATCTACCCCTAACATCTGTCCTATACCTACCTCCCCTTAATTTAAAGCTATGCCCCCTCGTAATAGCTGACTCCATATGTGGAAAAAGGTTCTCGTGGTCAACCCTATCTAAACCCCTAATCATCTTGTACACCCCTTATAGTTGACTGTAAGACATACTGCTGTAAGGAATTGTCCAAGAGGCTCTTTATGATCTCATTTTCTAAATCCCATTTGCCAATCTGATTGTTCTAATCTTGGATGGAGATTAAAGTCAGACATGATTATTTCTTACATGCTGTGTTTATATCTTATTGCCTGCTTTGTACTGCTGTTCATTGATGCCTCTGCCAAGGGGAAAAGATTATTCCTGTCCATACCCGTGATAATTTTATACGTCTCAATTATACGTCATTCCCCCTCCACCATCATCCCCAGTTGGTTCAAGTAAAGTCTGTCCAATCTTTCTTTATAACTGAACCTCTCCAGCCAAGGCAACATCCTGGTAAATCTCCCTTGCCCCCTTTCCAGTCCAACCGTCTATAAGGTGGGCTCCAGAACTGCACGCTGTACTCTGCTTGTGACCTGACCAACGTTTTGCATAGTTCCAGCATCACCTCCTGGCTCTTAAACATTATGTCCTGGCTAATAAAGGCAAGTATCCCATGTACCTTCTTAATCACTTCATCTTGCCTATCCTGCTACCTTAGAAGAATACATTGCCTGGCCCATGTTAGCCTCCTTTATAGTTGGCTGTAAGACATTCTGCAGTAAGGAATTGTCGAAGAATTTTTATGATCTCATTTTCTGAATCCCATTTAGAGGAAATTCTGCTTTTATATCCCAGTGGCAGTCAATATGAAATCACTGTACAATATATTTTCTGTCAGGAAAAATTTTGCATTTATAATATCAGTTTGGTCAGAGCTGCACTCATACAATTGCAAATTGTAATCTCCACAGAATTATTGAGATAGATACAATCATAGTGTAACCTTTGCAACCTGAATGATAACTTTTGTGTTCAAAAGTCCAGATTATGTTTAACTTATGTATTCACTGAAGTTTCATGCAGATAATGAAAACTAAAACTGATAAAGATTTTAGTGAAAAGGCACGCTGAAAATTGCTGAATTTTATCAAATACAGCTGTAGGTGGGTTGAGGCATTTATCAGTTTGGGGTTCATGTCTTTGCTCCTGTCGAAGAAAGTTAATTGAAAGCCTTTCTAATCCAAGCTGTCAGTAATTATGGACAGAGTTTAGTGTATTTTCAAAAAATAAATTTGTTGTCAGACAACTGGATATTTTTCATTTGAAAGCTAGATTTTTGACATGGCATCCAGAAAAAGATTTCTGGTAATCTTTGTGGGAATTTGAATTTGCCATTTAGCTCTTCCTTTGGCGTGAATGCTAATCCACAAATCATTTAACATCGCATTAATTCATGGTGAAAACAGTCATCTATACTTATTGCTACTTATAGAGATCGTAAAACATTAGTATTCCCA
Organism: Hemiscyllium ocellatum; assembly: GCF_020745735.1. Taxonomy (NCBI): domain Eukaryota; kingdom Metazoa; phylum Chordata; class Chondrichthyes; order Orectolobiformes; family Hemiscylliidae; genus Hemiscyllium; species Hemiscyllium ocellatum. The sequence continues at coordinate 128,917,209 of NC_083404.1, forward strand.
GCACCAGCTGCCCAGGTTTTTGTTTGACATTCTATGTACAATATTCTTGTTTATCGTTGAGTTAAGAGTAACACGTTGTGCCAAAGATTGCATGACATTGGTTCTCACTTTCCTGCTAGAATCAGCTGCTCTGTCTGTTCCCAGTCTCTGTAAAGCAGTCTTTCTCTGGGGGGCCTTGAGGACCTGAGCTTGAATTTAGCCAGCCTGCGCTGGAAGAAATGCCAACTGTCTCAAGGCTGTTTGTGAAGTATGCTTGCAATTTTATTTCAGCTCCCAGTGAATGGGAATCTACAGCAACATGTATAACCTAGCATTAAATTGCTCAGTTGGAAGCCTCTTCTGAAATGGGAGTTGAAGCAGATGGTTGGATTAATGTTTGGATACTTCAACAATGTGCAGCAACTACAGCACTGGAGAGTGCTAAAACTGCCCAATTTTGCATAGAGTTTGTTTTATTTCATGAAGAACCCCCATTCTTCACTACAGAAATGTTTAGAAAGGAATATTTTTAGGCTTAGTGTCACATTTTATCAGATAATGCTCTGGTGAATTGATCTGCAATATTTCACCATGCCCTATCTATTATATACATGCAATTTGTTGGGAATTATTCTTTCAAAATCATTTTTGACTAGAAAATGTTGGATCTGTTAACTAATGGCCACTGTGTTTCATTGGCTGCCATGCAGCTACAGAATTAATGCTTGTTAAAACAATGTCTGTGTTGGCATATACCTGCTTGGTACTAAATTTGCCTGAGGATGGGCGACAGATTCAAATGAAAAAGGTACTTGAGGGAAAATACAGTTTGCACACGGAACTTAATAGTTGCAAAAGTTGGAAAAGAAGTAAGACAATGGACAATAAAGGCAACGGCATTGTGGTCTCTGGACTTGTTGAACAATGCACAAATACGAGGAACCTTTGAGGAAAGTGGGCACCAAAGAAAATAGCTATGCACATTCAGTAAGTGACAACGACAATTTCATGGGAACTTAATTGGGAGAGAGCAACGAGAATATCTGGCCAGGACTGATAGAATTGAGGGCAGCAAAGCAAAAGTGAGACCAAAGGAAATATGGCTGTTTGAGGAGCAGCACAGGTCGATCTGGGAGCAACACTGAGATTGGTTATGACAGAGTGTAAAAGTTGGAGAACTATAATTACAGATGACATCCCTTAATGCGCCTGAAGAAGGAATCCATTCAGTACTTGTACAGATAATTTGCGTGAACATTTACATTATAATTCCTCTTACCAACAGAAACCTGCCGTTTTTGGATCTTTAAGATTACTATAGCGATGAGAAGCACTGTATATATTCCAGACCAGCTCCATCGTGTTGGTGGGAACTGATTCAGATCCCTGTACTATGATGAATGCATCCCATTTAGGCTTCTATAAGCCAGGAGTTATTTGCACCAGAGGGATCCAAATTAGAATTAGAATTAGAAATAAAAATTTCTGATCATGGAAAAAAATAAAAGTTTACATAAATTACTCTTGAAATTGCCGGTCTATGGTATTTTTCTTGAAGAGACCATAACACGCATGGGCGGAAATTAGGCCATTCAGCTCATCGAGTCTGGTCCGCCATTTAATAATGGCTGATTAGTCTCTCAAGCCCGTTCTCCCGCCTTTTTCCCCATAAACCTTGATCCTGTTAGGGCAGGGTCACCATGTCCAACTGGAGACCAAACAGAATGTCTCTGTTTCAAGCCTGTGGTAGTGAGTTTGTGTTCTACTTCCTCGTTCTTTTTTTCATCTCCACAGATCTAACTTTGTGGAGATGCACTTGATTGACCAATGGATTGTTCCCCTTGAGAGGTGGAGTTATGTTTGATTGAGGTAATGATGGGATTAATGGTTTGAGATTCAACGAGATTTATTTGAGCACAAGTGGTGGTGTTAAAGTAATATCTCTGGGCGAGTAAACCAGATCCTGAGGCTGATCTTCTGGGGACATGGGAACATTTGAAATTAGTACAAACCTAGGATTAAAAGCTTGTTTAATGGTGCCAGTTGTCAATTGGACTAAAAACCCATAAACCATAGGAACAGGCCCATTGAGTCTGTTCTCTTAACTGCGATTTTGGCTGGTCTGATAATTCTCAACTCCAGTTTCCTGCCTTTTCCCTATAACCCTTGCTTCCCTTCATGTTTAAAAATCCATCCGTCTCAGCTTTGAATATAGTAAAGACACAGCCTCAACAGCTCTGTGATGAAAAATTGCACAGATTAAAAATTACTGTCTGAGGGAAACCAACTGGCTCTCTAATGCTCTTTGCGAAGGAAATCTGCTGTCCTTGCTGATCTAACCTCGGTGTGACTCCAAACGATGCCGAATCTTATCCTTCCCTGATGTTCGCACACTTGCATATCCAGCAGCACTTCGTGAAAAGCATTCAGGAGGGGGATACTATTTTTCATCCTTACTCCAACCCTGACATGGTGAAGCCACTGGCGTAATGTTTAACGGCTGCATCATCTCACACCAGCAGCACCCTTTGCCATGGCAAGGTTTAAAAACTGGAATAAAATAAGCATTCTGAAGAAGGATCACTGGATTCAAAATGTTAACTCACTTTCTGTCTCCATAGTTTCTCTCGCAATTTGTGTTTTTAAAACTGGAAATGATGCTGTATGGCTTAGTTTCTCACCTTCTAAAGCAGCTGAATCATTGTAAGGGAACCTGCTCAAGTTGACTCAATGGATTTTGGCTGAACATTTCTTCTCGGTTGGCATCACCAGTAGTTTGGATTCTGGCTATTCCCTGAGATCTCCGAGCTGAGAAGCAGCGGGAACCACAGCACAAAATACAAATAACAAGCTTTAATTGCTCTTGATGCAGCTGATGTTGGCATTAGATTCGATTTCCTGCTTGTTCTTTATGGTGGTAAGACCAGCATATCTCGCAATCGGAGATGTTCTGATGTATCTGCTACCCTTGCCCTTGTCCTTGCTGAAGTTCGAGGTCTCAAGTTTGGAAGGTGCTGTGGAAGGTGCTTTGGTGAGTTTCTGCAGTGCATCTTGGAGATTGTTAACGCTACTGTGCAGCAGCAGTGGAGAGCATGAAGACAATGGGTGGGATGCCCATCAAGTGAGGTACTTTGTTCTGGATGGTGTGAAGCTCCTTGAGTGTTGTTGGAGCTGCAGCCATCCAAGCAAATGGGGACTATTCCCCAGACACTACTTGCTTAGGCCTTGTAACTGGTAGATAGATAGGTTTTGAGGAGTCAGGACCTCTGCTCTACTAGCCAAAGTATTTCAAGCCCACTTCAGTTTCTGGCCATGGTGAGTCCCAAGATGATATTAGAGGAGACCTCAAGTGAAACTAATGCCTTGAGTATGTAAAGGCAGTGGTTCTCTCTTGTTGGTGATCATTGCCTGGCACTTTTGTGGCATGAAAGTTACATCCAGTTTTACTCCCCTTTCTTCAGGGAGGATGTAATTGCTTGGAGGCAGATTTGAGAATTACAGAGATGAAAGCTTTGACTTATGAAGAGAGATTGAGCATCTTAGCTCTATATTCAGCAGAGTTGAGAAGAATGCGGACGGCACGGTGGCGCAGTGGTTAGCACTGCTGCCTCACAGCACCAGAGACCCGGGTTCAGTTCCTGCCTCAGGCGACTGACTGTGTGGAATTTGCACATTCTCCCAGTGTCTGCGTGGGTTTCCTCCGGGTGCTCCGGTTTCCTCCCACAGTCACAAAGATCTGCAGTATAGGGTGAATTGGCCACGCTAAATTACCCGTAGTGTTAGGTAAAGGGATAGATGTAGGGGAATGGGTGGGTTGCGCTTCGGCGGGTCGGTGTGGACTTGTTGGGCCGAAGGGCCTGTTTCCACACTGTAAGTAATCTAATCTAATCTAATATCTAATTGCAGTCTGTAAAATACTAAACAGGATTGCCAAAGGAGATGCAGGGCAGGTGTTTCTCCTTGTGGGGCAGCCTAGCATGAGAGGTCATCGTTGGAGGGTAAAGGGTAGCAGATTGAAAACAGAATTGAGGAAAATTTACTTTTGTCAAGGGGTGGTGAATCTGTGGTGTGATGGATACTGGAACACGGGATCAATTTAAGCAGGAGGGAGATAGACAGCTTTTCAAATTAGTGACAGGTTAAAGGGTTATGAGTAGTGTGCAGGAATGTGAAGTTGAGACTGAGATAAGACCAGCCAAATGACAGAATCGTTTCAATGAGCTGAGTGGCCCATTCCTGCTCCCAGTTTTGTTCTCAACATTTTTATTCAACTGTGATGCAGCTTGAAATCAAAGAAGGCCATCAGCATCATTCTTCAGCTAACAGCGGGGTGTAGGGTCCAAACATGAGTCTGCCAGGACAATAGAAATGAATAGTGAACAAATCATCACATATAAAGACTGAATTTGTTGAAGAAATGTAGTTCAAAGCCAGAGACCAGGATTTGTGCATGTTCATACATGGATTCTTAGCAACTTAGGTTACAGAATCAATGTTGAGATCTGCCTTATTAGCCCATCCTGAAGTGAGCAGTCCCGTCGTTTCCTGCAGCCAGAATCTCGTGTGTGGTTAAATCCCAGTCTGATCTCCACTGAACTGGTGCTAATCTCAGTTGGAGAAATCTTGCACTGTGGTCAAAAGTAAACTGAGAAATACAATAGGGATATAAAGCAAACCAAAGTAATATTTCATGTTAGCCCCAAGGCCCACAAAGGGGAGTGTCTTCAGTCTTGGAGACTGATGAACCATAAAGCATCAGAGCAAAGTTGGCCAATCAGCCCACAGAGTCTGCTCTGCAATTCAGCAAATTCCTGGCTCCACTTTCCTGACATTTCCCTGTAGTCCTTGTTTCTTTTACTGCTTAAAAACCTGACTGTCTCAGCCTCGAAGATACTTAACTACCAAGCCTTGACTGCCTTCTGCAGTAAAGAATTCCACAGATTAACTGCCCTCACTGTCCAAACTGGGGTATCCCTTTGCTCTGAGATTATGTTTCAAATCTTTGCTCTTCCACAGCTCCTAACACTTTAAAAATGAATATTCCAATTTTATCTGTTTTTCAGAATCAAAGTGGATGACCTAACATTTCTGTATTCTGAACTCTATCTTATCCTAGTTTTATTTACTCACTTAGTCTTTAACTTTTTACTTCCATTGACATTTTACTGTGTTCTAACTCATTGCTATCTGTAAAAGGGAAACTCAACTCTCTATTCTTTCATTTCATTCATTAACATATATAAAATAAAGTGCTCTACCCCTGTATAGATCCTTAAGGAAAACGCAAGGATGATACAAAGAGGTATGACAGGGCGGCACAACATCGAGGGCCGAAGGGCCTGTACTGCGCTGTTATGTTCTATGTCTCACAATTTTATAAACATCTATAAGGTCACCCCTTAGCCTCCAACGCTCCAGGGAAATAAGCCCCAACCTGTTCAGCCTCTCCCTATAGCTCAAATCCTCCAACCCTGGCAACATCCTTCTAATTCTCTTCTGAGCCCTTTCAAGTTTCACAACATCCTTCCGATAGGAAGGAGACCAGAATAGTATGGCAATATTCGAAAAGTGGCCTAACCAATGTCCTGTACAGCCACAACGTGATCTCCAACCTCCTGTACTCAATACTCTGACCATTAAAGGAAAGCATACCAAACTCCCCCTTCACTACTCTATCGGCCTGCAACTCAACTTTCAAGGAACTATGAGCCTGCACTCCAAGGTCTCTTCTTTTTTTCAGTAACACTCCCCAGGACCTTACCATTAAGTGTATAAGTCCTGTTCTAATTTGCTTTTCCAAACTGCAGCACCTCACATTTATCTGAATTAAACTCCATCTGCCACTTCTCAGTGGCACTGGCCTAGCATTATCCGCATGCATTAGATCAACTTCTACTGAGCTCCCTTCCATTCTACCTACCCAATAACAATCCCAAATCTTGCACACACTCTGCTCTCAAATGCCTTGTCTCAATTTAAATTTAGATGAGATGCAGCTTTATCCAATTAAACATTGGGTCAGTGAATCTGTTGTTGTATTTTCGTGTTATTTTCCATGACACAGAATTACCACTCACCTTCTGGGTAGGTAGGTAGTGTAGGTTCACTTTATTTAGAAATCTCAAACTGATTTATTCACCAGGTAACCATGTAGTCGCCCAGCAGCCTCTGGACATATCCTTTAATCGCACAGACTGCTGCCTGGAATCCTCTTGGCTGCAAGTTGCTGCTGCTGTTCAATCCACAGACTTTTAACACCCAAATTAGACAGCACCTAAGTTTTTAAATGTCAATCTAATGCTATCATTTTTTTTCCCAAAGTTGATACCCAGTGCTTACATTTATCTAGTTTTAAAACATTTGCAGGTTTTAGCAATATATATTTTCTGTCACAGCAGTCAGCATTGTCAGACATCTAGGGTGTGAAATTAAACACCCACATTTCCACTTTTGGGTGGGAAACAGGGGTTAAGTTGATAAAAATCTCTGTATTTAAGTGAAGCGCAGGTTCTTGGTGGTGGAAGATAATTTGAGCATTGAATCAATGTATGCAAGTTACATGAACCATCTCCAGGAAGTGCACAGCCTGGCAAATCAGCTCAGTAATTGATTAATTTCTCTGTTCCTATTTATGGCAACCAGTTCATAGAATTCTGCAGTAAAACAGAGGCTCGCGCAGCCTGATAAGTGTGTACTGCCAAAGCTGCACTCAGTCTACATTAGTCCTTCTTTCTAGTACTTAGCCCACAGCCTTCAATGTTCTGACATTTCAAGTGCTCATTCACATGCTTTTTAAAGATTGTGAAGTTACCCACCTCATATACTCTCCCAGATAGTGCTTTCCAGAGCTCTCTCTCACTACCCTCTGGGTGGTACAAAATGTTTCCTCCAATCCCCATTAAACCTCCTGGCTTTCACCTTAAAATTGTGCCTCCTTGTTATTGCTGAAAATGTGTTGCTGGTTAAAGCGCAGCAGGTCAGGCAGCATCCAAGGAACAGGAAATTCAACGTTTCGGGCAAAACTTTCTAATCACCCTGCCACTACCTCCTCATCTTATGCACTTCTGTCTGCTCCTCCCGCCCCACCCTCAACCTGACAGAAAAAACCCACTGAACTGGAAATCGGAAAGCAAAACATAACTCTCTGGGAAAACTCAACAGGTCCTTCACTACAGGTTCTGAAGAAGGGTCACTGACCCAAAATGTTAACTCTGCTTTCTCTCCACAAATGCAGGGGCTGGCACAGTGGCTCAGTGGTTAGCACTGCTGCCTCAAAGCGCCAGGGACCCGGGTTCACTTCCAGCCTGCACTCTGGAACACCCTGGAACACTCCTCCTTCACGACCAACATTCCACGCCCCCCCCCCCCCCCGCCACCCTCCCTCCCTCCCTCTAGCCCCACAGCACTTTCCCCTGCAAACGCAGAAGGTGTATGGGACACTGTTCACAAGATGCTTGTGCCTTCCATTGTCAATGCCAAGTTGAAAAACAATGTTTAAGTGGAGGACTGTGTGGCACTAAATCATGAAGGATGTTTGTAGATCAGTTTTGCATATCAGAATATTGCTGCGGTGCGAGACTATTTTTATTTTTATTAACATAAATGCATTTAAGGGCTGTTCCCTTGCAGCCTGTGATTCACTATTTTGCTGAAGCAGACAAACTAAAATAACACACACTGTGTGGCAATATTGAAGTGAGCATTTCCTTTTTTCTTGCTGAAGTGTATGGCATCTTCATCAGAGAACGAAGAAAACAAAACTTGCTCTGAAAGGTTTAATTTGATTCCTGCACTAGTGGCAGCCATGCTTTCAGCTCCCTCAGCATAGACGTTCCAATTCAAAACCAGACAACCTGTCTCTGCTCCTTTTGAGATGCCCTTTAATCCTGACTCCTATCCAGATCTGTCCTTAAGCAGATCAGTGCTTTTTTTAAAAAAAAAATCATTTTGGTTGTTTCGGTGACGTATGTGGGTTACTTTGTAATGTTAAAGCTCTGTGTTGCAAACATTTTCAACATTATTGTAAGAAACTATAGCAGAAATGCAAGTTTACATTTATAATCTATGTGTTTGCTACAACTCCATTCAGGGTTGTTTGGTACATTAACTGCCAGGAAGCCATTCTCATCATCTTTTCTTAGAATGCTAGAAACCTCCAAAACAGAAAGAGGCTATTTAACCCATCATCCCTCTGCTGTCTCTTTCAAAGGAAAGCCATACTTTGGCCCATGCAGATATTTGTTGCTAACCAAGCCAGTTCCTGATTCCCACATCTCCATCCAACTCACTTCTGAAATTCTTTCTCAAGTTAGCTTCTCCTTTTCTGGTAGATTATGTTGAAAATTGAAAATGCATGTCGCAGAGGATTGTATTTCCCAGAGATTATTTTGATCTCCAGTCAAGTCTTGCTGACACTTGCTGCCAAAATTACCTAGGTGGCTGTCTGTCCAGGTCCGGACAGTTCCACCTTGATCGGGCATTGGTTCTCCCTGGAGATCATTCCACAGATTTGCATCCAACTCGGTTTTTCAATTTGCATCCTTTTAATACATTGTAGAAGTGTACTACGGACCTCCTTTGCCGAGCCTTTGAAATATCAGCTCCGTTGTCTTGTGTGCATCCTGTATTCTATTTAATAGTGTTTCCTTAACCAAGTACAATCTGTATATACTGCATTAGATGGAGTTTTCAATTCTTTTCTAGATTGAATTAGTTGCTTCAGTACTTCAACGTTTGGAAAACTTTCTGACAGCCTGCAAAGAAAGAAAGACTTGTATTTATACAGGAATTCACCAAAGCTCCTTCGACAGTTCCCTCAAAACCAACAACCTCTACTACATGGAAAGACAAGAGCAATGGATACTTGGGAACTCCACCAGCTTCAAATTTCTCTCCAAGCCACTTACCATCCTGACTTGGAAAGGTATCACTGTTCCTTCATTGTCACTGGACTAAAACCCTGTAACTCCCTCCCAAATACCATTGTGGGTGTCCCATGTGTCACATGGACTGCAGTGGTTCAGGAAGGCACCTCAATACCATCACCTCTAGAGCAGCTAGGGATAAGCAACAAGTGTTGGTTCTGTCATTGAAGCCCATATTCTATGAATGAATGAAAAACAAAATATAATGTTTTTCCTGAGCACCATGGGCTTTCCAGCCAACTTGTTACTTGTGAAATATAAGGATAATTCCCCAGTTCCATGGGATTTTTACATCAACCAGGAAGGCATTTGTGGTCTTGGTTTAACATCTCATCTGAAGGATGGCACCTCCAACAGCACTGTACTCCCTCAGGATTGCACGTCCTCAGGACTGCACTGACATGTCACCTTGGGTTTACCCCTAAGCCCAGGAGTGGGACTTGAACGCAGGACCTCCAAGATGAAAATGCTTCCAATAGAACCACTGCCCAAATCATCTTACAACTGGTTCTCAGCTCCACACCGAATCATGATATTCAATTGAATATTAACGGCCATAGAGTATCAAGAAAGCAGGGAGACCTCGAGAAAATGGAGTAAAACTTATTCCAGAGAAGGTTTGAATGTAGCTTAAGTAAATGGAAGCTGGCAATGACTTGGAAATATGAGCACAAATGTGCCCTGGAAAGCTGTAATTTTATTTTTAAAGCCAACAAAATTGATACATGAAGCCAATTCCAAAATGATGCATGGATCAATGCGTATAGCATTCCTGAACTGAAGGCACTTATTCCAACAGCTGATCTCAGGAGCGGTAACAACCTACATGGTCAAGCAATCATTCCCTTTCCAACTCCTTCACTTTGGGAGTAATGTTGATGAAGGAAAACCCGCCATTGTTCAACTGTGTCGTGAGAATGTACTTTAGCACAGCCTGACAGGTGCCAACCTTGGAGGAGGTGCAAGAGGGTGCCCATGGAACAATATCCAACAATAATTAACCAGAATGTAGGGGCAGTGGATAACAATGCAACAGATGCAGAACGAGGTTCTGGATCAGTGGTGCTGGAAGAGCACAGCAGTTCAAGCAGTATCCAAGGAGCAGCAAAATCGACGTTTCGGGCAAAAGCTCTTCATCAGGAATAAAGGCAGTGAGCTGGAAGCGTGGAGAGACAAGCTAGAGGAAGGTGGGGGTGGGGAGAGAGTAGCATAGAGTACAATAGGTGCGTGGGGGAGGGGATGAAGGTGATAGGTCAGGGAGGAGAGGGTGGAGTGGATAGATGGAAAAGGAGATAGGCCGGTAGGACAAGTCCAGACAAGTCATGGGGACAGTGCTGAACTGGAAGTTTGGAACTAGGGTGAGGAGGGGAAATGCGGAAACTGGTGAAGTCCACATTGATGCCCTGGGGTTGAAATGTTCCGAGGCGGAAGATGAGGCGTTCTTCCTCCAGGCGTCTGGTGGTGAGGGAGCGGCGGTGAAGGAGGCCCAGGACCTCCATGTCCTCGGCAGAGTGGGAGGGGGAGTTGAAATGTTGAACCACGCGGCGGTGTGGTTGATTGGTGCGGGTGTCCCGGAGATGTTCCCTAAAGCACTCTGCTAGGAGGCATCCAGTCCCCCCAATGTAGAGGAGACCGCATCGGGAGCAACGGATACAATGAATGATATTGGTGAATGTGCAGGTAAAACTTTGATGGATGTGGAAGGCTCCTTTAGGGCCTTGGATAGAGGTGAGGGAGGAGGTGTGGGCGCAGGTTTTACAGTTCCTGCGGTGGCAGGGGAAGGTGCCAGGTTGTGAGGGTGGGTTGGGGGGTGGGGGGGGTGGGGGATGGCGTGGACCTGACCAGGTAGTCACGGAGGGAACGGTCTTTGCGGAAGACGGAAAGGGGTGGGGAGGGAAATATATCCCTGGTGGTGGGGTCTGTTTGGAGGGGGCAGAAATGTCGGCGGATGATTTGGTTTATGCGAAGGTTGGTAGGGTGGAAGGTGAGCACCAGGGGCGTTCTGTCCTTGTTACGGTTGGAGGGGTGTGGTCTGAGGGCGGAGGTGCGGGATGTGGACGAGATGCGTTGGAGGGCATCTTTAACCATGTGGGAAGGGAAATTGAGGCCATCTGGTGTGTTCTATGGTGGAACTGGTCCTCCTGGGAGCAGATACGGCAGAGGCGGAGGAATTGGGAATACGAGATGGCATTTTTGCAAGAGATCGGGTGGGAAGAGGTGTAATCCAGGTAGCTGTGGGAGTCGGTGGGTTTGTAAAAAATGTCAGTGTCAAGTCGGTAGCCATTAATGGAGATGGAGAGGTCCAGGAAGGGAGGGAGGTGTCAGAGATGGTCCAGGTAAATTTAAGGTCAGGGTGGAATGTGTTGGTGAAGTTGATGAATTGCTCAACCTCCTCGCGGACAATATGCAAAAATTCAACAATTCCACATAGGTTTGTTTTGAATGCATAAGAGAAATGTTGAAATGGCTGTCAAATCTTTCCGGATTTTGGATTCCAAACCCCCCCAACCTGCTTGTGGTTTTTCTAAATTCTGTTTCCTATTACATGAGTGAAAAAAAGGAATAATTTGATGGCCTGTTTTAATAATAACATAACTAGGTACTGTTACTGTTTCGTTAAACTGACAGATGGAAAACAGTGCATCAGTTAGGTAGCTGGGGGTTGGTAATCTGGTTTACTCATCGAAAGCTCGTGTTAAGAGCTGACAGCTTGCAGCTGATGTTGCCTTTGCAGACCTGTGTCATTTTGAGCTGAATCTGAAACGTGGTTGACCTTTTTCAGAGTCACTTCATTCTTCTGTATCTATGAGGAAGAACTGTACTGGCAATATAGTAAATGGCATGTTCTATTTTTATTTTGAGTTTTGGGCAGGGTAGACAGGAAAACGATCACGGCTTTGGTCATGTTAACCCAAGGAGAAAGTGAAGACTGCAGATGCTAGAGATCAGATTCAAAGAGTGTGGCGCTGGAAAAGCACAGCAGGTCAGGCAGCATCCGAGGAGTCGGAGAATCGACGTTTCGGGCATTCCTGATGAAGGGCTTATGCTCGAAACGTTGATCCTCCTGCTCCTCAGATGCTGCCTGACTGGCTGTGCTTTTCCAGCACCACACTCTTCGATTCATGTTAACCAAATCCTGGCTAACCGATAAGTGTGATATCCCTGCAATTCAGGGGAGCTGTCGTGGGTTGTGATCTTACCTTAGTCCCTTCTGCTGCACTTGCTTTATAATGCACTATATAGATTCAGTTGAAATTGGAAAAGAAGGTTTTTTTTAATTATTTGCTCACTGGATGGGAGCATCACTGGCTGGGCCAGCATTTATTGCCCATCCCTAATTGCCCAGAGGACAATCAAGAGTCCACCACATTGTTGTGAGTCACCTGGTCTGGAGTCACATGTAGGCCAGACCAGGTAAAGATGGCAGTTCCTGTCCCTAAAGGGGTTTTTCCAACAATCGACAATGGATTCACTGTCATCATTAGACCCTTAGATTTAGATGCTGGTAATGACGGTGAAAGGTGTGTGTGTGTGTGTGTGTGTGTGTGTAGAAGGTGGTGTTACTTGTAGTTAACATGAAGGTCCTTTTGTGCTTACAACTATCTTTAGTTTATCCAAAGTTTTGTTGCAGTATCGTTCAAACTGTCTTCTGATGGAAAATTGCTGACTCAACAAATCTTTGCTTTCACTACCCGGTAATAATTCAAATGAGAAGTTCTGTGATTACACTGAGTGCTTGCAGATACAGAGGTCTGGCCATGTGATGAGAACTAGCTGCTAAGGTGTCAGTAGTTCAGCCCCTTTCCTTGGCCAAGGACACTTGAATCAGGAGGAAGGAGGTGGGCCACAGCATGCTGGGAGAGTGTGTTTTCTTCAGCACTTCAAGCGATCAACTGGTGTGTAACAGTCTCATTTGCTTTTGTTTATTTTCTTTATTGATTTGAAATCCCTTCTCTTCAATGAACTGCCTTATTAATGTGGAGCGACTTGAAATCTTTCAATCTGACAGCACACAAGAAGGCCATTTAGCCCACTATGCTCTGCTAGCTCTTTGAAGGAACTATCCAATTTGTTCCATAGTCCTGCAATGTCTTCTCTTCAGGTATTTATTATCCTGAAGATCTCTTTTTTGGAATTTATAACTGAACCTGCTTCCACCACCCCCTCAGGCAGGGTATTCCAGTCCTCAGCAACTCTCGTTGCTCCTCTGCGTCTTGTGCTAATTCTCCTTAAATTGGTGATCTCTGAGTTGTCCAGCCTTCAGCATCTCCTTGTTTACTCTTTTCACACTCCTACATGACGTTGATCATCTCCATTAAATTATCCCTCAACTTTCTCTGCTCCAAGGAGAACAAGCCCATCTTCTATCTATCGGTGAATTCTCTCATCCCTGGCACCATTTTGGTATGCCCTGATCAGGGTATAGTTACTTGCTGCCGTGACTATTGTGTGTCGGGTATCTTTGATTTTTAGCTGGCTGTCTAATCATTTGCACCTTCTCACCCAAACCAGACCCACTGTCATGATACTGGGCCACAACAGAAGCAACACTCACCATCTCTCGGTGGTTAGAAATATTTATTTCCAGCCAGCTGAGATCAGATAATAAAACACATAATGTGAATACACACGATGACCATGCTTGTCATGAATAATTCTGTTGTCCATTGTCAAAACTCCACGGGTGAGCAATGGAGCACATTTCAAGTTGTTTAACTTTTTAAAGACAGCTATCCCTTCCATAGTTAAGTTGCAAGCCTGCTCATGTGCAGCTTGAACTCATTGCTCAGGACGTTCAGTGTTGTAGTCAAATGACCTTACTTTGTTTGTAAAGGTATTACAATTGGCCTCATCTGTCATAGAGAGGAAGAAAATAAATCTTCCACTGTGATTGAGAAAGTGCAGGTCAGTAGAGGCAGTCTCAGCTCAGCCGTGATGCTCCCACTGTTGAGTATTCAGTTAGCACCTCACTGAGTGCATCCATAGAAAAGGGGACCTGGCACCTATAAAACTGAACTGAATCCCTTGGACTGTATCTCAGACCTGGTAAAGGAGGACCCAGTGAGGTTAAAAAAGCAATGCCTTTGTCAGAGAATGCTTTAAACTTCTGAAGGAACTTGACAGGGAAAGCATTGAGAGGTGGTTTCCCATCTTCAGGGAGCTGAAAGCACAGAGGTGAAAATGTGTTGCTGGTTAAAGTGCAGCAGGTCAGGCAGCATCCAAGGAACAGGAAATTTGACGTTTCGGGCACAAGCCCTTCATCAGGAGGGCTGCCTGACCTGCTGCGCTTTAACCAGCAACACATTTTCAGCTCTGATCTCCAGCATCTGCAGACCTCACTTTTTACTTAAAGCACAGAGGCACTGTCTCGGAATAAGGAGGAGTGGATGGTCATTTAGGGCTAAAGTAAGGACAGATTTCTTCACTGTGAGGTTTGTGAATCTTTGAAATTCTCTGCCACCCATTGTTTAATATATTGAAGGCCAAAATAAACACATTTTTGATGTCTTAGAACCGGGGGCAGGTCAGGGATGGAGTTAAGACAGAAGATGGACTGTGATGTTTGTGTCGAAAAGATGTAGGCTGCTATTGCTTTGATTTTTTTGTGTTTTGATATTAAGAAAATATTCTTCTTTCAGAATTTGCTTCATAAAGATTACTATTGAAGCACTTTTTAAATTGCTTTAGTTTGGCTGTTAACTTACCAAATGCTTGAAACTGTGAAATATTTGTCATGTTCCTTTGCATTGTTTTAGAACAATGTACATTAGCTCTTTTTTTTTCCCAATAAAAGATGTCAGTATGTCTGTCTAAAGAGCAGACCGTGGAATGTGACTACACTAAGCAACATACATCTGTTATGACCAGTGTGGATTTTTACTTTCTAGATTATCATTAAGTAGAAGGTAGAAAATTGCTGTCCCAGTGAATCAGACCCAATTAGCATGTCATCTCCCGTGTGCAGTTCTGAATTTCCACAGTTCGGAATATTTGCTGTATTTAATAATTTGAGAGCACATCAGAAATGGATCCATTTTGCATTCTTCCCAGAGCTGCTCAGCACATCTTGATGCAACAGAGTTCCACTCAGGAGATTGCAGGTGCCTGTTTCAATGGGAGGCTATTCTGGACAAGTGAACAGCTCAATTTCCTTACATTTTGCTAATAATACCTTAAGTAAGTTTTCATGACCCAGTTAGGGATTGGAAGCACTTAATGGATTTCCTTTTATCTTTAACCAATAGAGTGGCACCAAAAGATTTCAGTTCTTTAACAAAACAAACTTTGTTGTATGCTTTAAAGACTAAACAAAGCAAGCTCAATCAACAGTATGGTTTAAACCAATGTATGTCATGCATTCTTACATCCATAAAAATGATCTTATGTAATACATCAATTTAATTATTTACTCCTGTTGGGACTACCCATAAGTCATGTGGAGAATTCAGGGAGAAAGTGAGGACTGCAGATGTTGGAGATCAGAGCTGAAAATGTGTTGCTGGAAAAGCTCAGCAGGTCAGGCAGCATCCAAGGAGCAGGAGAGTCGATGTTTCGGGCATGAGCCCTTCTTCAGGAATGAGGAATGACTTTCCTCATTCCTGAAGAAGGGCTCATGCCCGAAACATCGACTCTCCTGCTCCTTGGAATGCTGCATGTGGAGAATTCACCTTTGTTCCAGCTATTCTCCAAGGTTTCTCAAAGGTAAAACTCTTATTTACCAGCTTTTGGCTGTAGAGGCCTCAGGCCCTGCTGTTTTGCTGCTTCAGTAATTCCCAGCTGCTCTGTGGGTGACTTGCTTTTGCAGTGAAAGACCATGAGACCTTTTGTAGATTCAGCCCAGAAATTTCAAACCAGGCAATCTTCCAGTCTCTAGGTGAAAGTGAGGACTGCAGATGTTGGAGAATCTAGTCAATATTAGAGTGGTGCTGGAAAAGCACAGCAGGTCAGGCAGCATCCGAGGAGCAGGAAAATCGACATTTCGGGCAGGAGCCCTTCATCAGGAATGAGACTGGAAGCCTTGGTGGTGGAGAGATAAATGGGAAGGGGTGGGGCTGGGGAGAAGGTAGTTGAGAGTGCAGTAGCCTCATTCCTGATGAAGGGCTCCTGCCTGAAACATTGATTTTCCTGCACCTTGGATGCTGCCTGACCTGCTGTGCTTTTCCAGCACCACTAATAATCTTGAATCTTCCAGTCTCTCAACTCAAAGATTCAAACTGAGACCAAGTCTTGGCAGCATTCCACATAGACAGTGATGAAGTTGGTGTTTGTTTGTGCAGGTACGTCTCCTTGTCATTTATTTTAGTAACTTATCTCCATGAGCTGCAACTCTTCTGGAAAAAACGCAGATAACTAAGAGACCTCCTAACCTCTGCCAGTGTCCATGGCGATATATTCTGCTAGGGTCTGTCCTCAACCAGCCTTTAAACTAATTATCCCTCATTTTCAATTTCTCCAATCAAGTTCCCCAACCTGTTGTTTTATGGCTTTTATTTATTTGTCAGTGCTGACTCGATTAAACGAACGTCGCTAGCTTTCAAACGATCATTTCTTTGGGTTTTTGTGATCTGTAGGGCCCAGCATTATAATTACTTTCTCCTCCTATCTATTAACTCTTTCGGTAATTTGACACCAATCTTTTCAATTGTAATAGACTCCAAATTTGCTTTAATTTCATCTGTCTTTTTTTATGCAGGTAAACATTAATTCTTAAAAAACAGGTTACATTTTAAACTTACAAGGTATTTTCTGAGATACATGAACCCATGAATTAGGTATTCACATTTAACCCTGAGAAGCCTTTCTGATGAATGTAAACCTTTGCCTAAATCCCGGGCTAACAACATTCTGTTAATTTCAAACTTAAAAGTCTAGCATCATCACTTCATAACTTTGGTTATATAAAGACACATTTAGGTTCATTGATTTAAGTTTTCAATTGACCTTCCTATCTACCTGAATTCAAAATTGTTAGTTGATGAAAATAAACTTTTACTGCTATTTGCTTGTAAAAGTGTTTCCTGATTTCAATCCACAAAGACGTTAATTCTTCAATGATATTCCCTAATCTTAGACTCTTGAATCCATGAAATTAACTTCCATGCCTCCTGTTCACTCTCCTAATAGTTCAAAATTTCAATCAAATTGCTCTCAACTTGCTAAATTCCATGGCGTTCACCTTCTGTCGCTCGGGTAATTGTACAGTTATCAAGTAGGCATTTTTTGACAGTTCTAGTTTTCTCTAATGTAATACCACTCACTGTCCATTTGGACTTCTTCCAATGTTCATCATTCTTTTGGTGTGAGGTCAGTTGAGGACAATGCAATGCAGCCTATTCTTAATGCAAATAATCGAATTTTAAAGGATATGTTTTTTAAATTAAATTCCTAATTGCTATGTTACTAACCTTGTTGAATTCACATTATTGGATAATCTGATCTTTCAGTGCAATAGATGAATTGCCAATGGGCTGTGCAAATATAATTAATGTAACTTTGATCAGAAAAAGAAGCATCTGGGTATATGGCGGTTCTTTTTGCTTTAGGTTTTCAACATACCTTCCTCCCTACCTAAATTTAAAAATAAAACAAAGAACTGCGGATGTTGGAAGCCAGAAACAAAAACAGAAAATGCTGGAAAAGCTCAACATCAGAGTTAACGTTTTGGATCCAATGACCCTTCCTCAGAACTGATTGTAGTTAGGAAATGTGGGGTCTACATTCTGAAGATGGACTGGGAGGGAAAAGGAAAGGATAGATGGGGATGGAGCCCAGACAGGGGGTAAAATAGTTGGGCAGGCAAAGGAATGGGTGAAGGTCAGTCTGGGAGAATCAATAGCTGCTTATGGGAGCAATTAGTAGCTGACAATAGGATGGCTGAGGTAGAGGCTCATATGATGACAAGCTTGGTATGTGGGGGTTGAGACAAATTATTCTATTTTAAAGGATACTTTTCATTTCTGTCCTGAGCCTGTTCATACCAACCTTTTCAGTGACCTATCCGTTTTTCTTGACATTACTGGCTCAGACAGTCAGACGTTGTACACCAGAGTGTTGCTACATCACATGTTAACATTAGGGACTCCAACACCTTTCACAACTTCAGTTCTGAAATACTTAGAGCCAGAAAAGTTTGAAATGTGATAGCGGTGGTAATTTTAGAGCAGTGTCAGCCAATTTGTACAAAACAGTTCACTAGCCAAAATACTCATGAGATTGTCCCTCCTCCTGTTTTGAATAATAGAATCTTTTCCATTGCCGTTGGAGCACAGAATTAACATGGTCAAACATTTGTCTGAAAGACAAGTGCAGCCCTCCTTTGATACAGCATTGTGGTGTCAACTTAGATTTTGCACTCAGGTTTTTGAAGTGGGACTTGACCTGTAACCTTTTCATCAACAGGCTAGAGTGCTAACCAACAGAGTCATGGCCGACACATCCATTGGCTTTTAAAATGGTGGTGACACTTGGGATCTACGCAATGTAATTTATCAAAGTTGTTTGATAAATATAAGACCAAAGGAGCAGTAGCGTTTGCTGACTCATCAAAGAGAGTTGCATTAGCACTGTCTGATATCCGGTGTGATTCAATCACTTGCCTTTATCTCTGATTTAAATGGTTTTTACACATGAATGGAATATTTGTGCCATGGATGTGTTTAACCATTTATGGAATCTTTATCCTAGACTGCTTCCTTTCCTGTCCTCCCATCCCCTTGTTTATTTTGTTTCTAAGTAGTTGAAGAACATTAACAGAATATATATATATTTTTAAATTTTGCTCTTTCTTTCAGCAACAAAGACTTCAAAAATTACATTGCCGATAAGTTGTCATTAAGTGTTTGACCCAGTTGGTTCCGATGGGGTTGAACATACCAGATGCTTCCTGAGGCATATTCTGGAGAAAATCTACAACACTGTTCTTTATAAGATTAATATTTATAGCTAGGGTCACGAATAATGTTTTCCTCAAATTGTGACGTCGAGATTATCAACCTGAAATATGTGATCATTTACTGTTTTTCATTTCAGAAGTCTAGTGTTGGCACTGTTATGCTTTTGCTCAATATTCGCTGATAAGTTGCTTAGACTATTAATATAGGGCAACCAACAGTGGCTTGCAACACAGTTTTAGAAGGCTTTTTGGATTCTGTTCCTGTTACATAGTGAGTAACGTTCAGGACTCTACTGCCCATTTAACAAACTGTAAATAAATCCGTTTGTTGCTTTGTTGTCACACTAGGCTTCTGTGCATACGATCCACTGATAATTCAGCTCCAGTACTGCAGCAAAATGGTCAAAACCAGATTCTTTGGAAAAATGTTTAAGTTGCCCAAGTGAACAGATGGCATATGAATTGCGTGGTTAAGTTTTAATGGATATACAAGCTTTCTGGTGCCATTTCCCCATCACTGAGCCATCTGGATATACCACAAATAACCAGAAATTACAACAGGCACGAAAGCCCAGGAGCCCACCACTGTACAGCATCTGCTGTGGAAAGTCTCAAATTGGAACAAGTGCCTGGTAATTATTTTATTTGCCTCTTCAAGGGAGTTCATTTGAGGAGTTCTCTAAGCAGTTAACTAAATAATATTCTAACGGCAACTTTGTACAATTGCTCAGTATAAATGGAATACCGAATCAATTTTGAGTCACCTTCAAATTTGAGATTACACCCTCTACTCTCAAGTGTAAGTTGTTAAAATACATCAAGGAAAGCTTTGGTCCTAATACCACTCAAGTTTGTTGTGGTTCTGTTTGCCGAGCTGGGAATTTGTGTTGCAGACGTTTCTATCCTTGAGGCATGGCACTCATCCACAGATTCAATCAAATAAGCACATCGACCTGGACCCAATATACCGGCCACTGCAACGGACAGCTGGAACTGACAACCGGAAGCGGCAGAGACAAACCACTATAAATGCCAGAGGAAACATCACAGAAGCGCTTCACAGGAGGCTCCCAAGCACTGAGGATGTCACCTGGACAGGGGACGAAACGTCTGCAACACAAATTCCCAGCTCGGCGAACAGAACCACAACAACAAGCACCCGAGCTACAAATCTTTGAACCACTCAAGTTTACGCCCTCTTTGACCATCTTCCAGGTTAGAGAAAAAAGTATTTGCCACTACCCAAAGTTTCCTGTTTCTCAAGCAACTTTGTATCCATTTTTCACTTGTCCTTTTTATTCTGGTTAAGTCTATTATATGTCACTTTGCTTTATCCTTTAACTTTTTGAAAGTCTGAGTGTCCTATCTCAACCCTATTATCCTCATCAACGTTTTCTTTCACCTCATCAATTCACTCTTCATTAAACACAGTTTGTCTTCAACAAATCTCTGCTGGGTTTCCTGAATGTATCTGCATTTGTTTATGTCACTGTTAATTTTATCTTGATTTAGTGTTTCTGAAAACTTTACCATTGTTAACCTTAGCCTGACCAGCCTCCGTTTAAGGTTGAACTCTTCATTGAATGAGAGTGTAACATCTGCAACCCTCTGTCCTCTGGTACCACCCCCATATCTAAGAAGGTTTGAAAGATTACACCCAGTACCTCCACACGTTTCAGCCTTGTTTCCCTCCACATTCATCCCATCCACTCATGGTGACTGATCGATTTTAAATACAGTACACCGCACATATTGATTTTGAGCCAGCTTGAAACTCAGCTACCTTCTATTTTCACTGTGACTCAGTCACCATCCTCATTGGCAAAGACCAATAAATATCTTTTTAATATCTCTGCTATGACCTCTGTCTCCATATCTAGATCCTGTTTTTGGACCTCTGCTTTTCTTACTGTTGTACTATTTATATATTGAGGAAAGACTTTCAGATTCCCTTTTTTAGTTGTCAGACTCTTCTCATGCTCTCACTTCACCTTTTTGCAGTTCCTTGCTCACTTTTCTCTGTACTCTGTGTTGAGCTTTGATTTCCCTTGGGTTATCAAACTGACATTTCTCTGATATACGTTTTTTACCAGCTTCATCTTAGTCTCTATCATGTTCATTATCCAGGGACCACTGACTTTGCCTGCTCTGTCTGTCCCATTTATGGAAGTGGACCTCAACTGTACCCAAAGCATATTCGCTTTAAAGGCAGATCATTGTTCCTTTACAGATTTCCTTGCCAATTTTTTAATTCTGATTTACCTGGGACAAATCTTTTCACACCCCAATTAAATTGGCTCTCCTCCAGTTAACCACTTTTACTCTTAAGTTGCTCCTTGTACTTTGCAGCCAATCTAATGCTTCTGGTAATGTTAACAAGATTCTAGGATCAAGTCCAACCCCAGAGTTTGAGCATAAAGGCTCATAGTCCAGTGCAGTGCTGAGAGATGGTACAGAATTAAAGGTGCTGCCTTTAGTATGAAGCATAACTACGGAAGCCCCGTGTACTATCTTGTGCAGAGGTACACATCCCATAGCACTATTTAAGAGAAAAGCAGGGGAGGTTACTTAAATATTCATTGTTCATTCTTGAGATATGAGCATCAGCAGCGAGGCCAGGCTTGATTGTACATCACTAATTAATGAATCGCTGGTGAACCTAGCTGGCGTTTTTGCATGAGACAGTCCAGGATTTTTGGATTTGTGATCCAGTTCCAAGTCAGGACAGCGTGTAATCTGGAGCAGTATTTGCATCCGTTTTTCACCCCATGCATCTGCTGTCCCTTTGTCCCTCAAGGTTTGGAAGATGCTGTTGGAGGAGCCATGGTGAATTTTCTCCCAAAGACTTCTGAAGACTCTGGAGCAATTCCTCAGGGTTGGAGGGTAGCAAATGGAATCTCACAAAGGACAGAGAAAAAAATAGAGACTGACAGAGCAGTTAATCTAACATCAGTAGTAGGGAAAACACTAGAGTTTATTCTAAAAGACATAATAACAGAACACTTGCAAAGCAATAATGGGATTATACAAAGTCAACATGTGTTCTTGAATGGAAGATCATGCTTAACTAATCTACTGGAGTTTTTTTTTGAGGAAGTATTTAATCAAACGGAAAGGGGAGAATCAGGGAGGCTGTGTATTGTGATTTTCAGAAGGCTCTTGATAACGTCCCTAGTAAAAGACGAGTCAGTAAAATTAGAGCACAGGAGATAAAGGGTAATGGTTCATCAGACTGAAAACAGAGTGGGAGTAAATGGGTTTTATCCTGAAGTAGCAAGTCGATAATGATGCAATACCACTGATCCAATGTAGGGTCAGTGCTGGTGCCCCAGCTATTCACAACCTGTGTATAACTTAACTGGGTGGAAAACCAAACACAATATATCCTAGTTTGCTGGCAACACCAAATTGGGATTGAGAGTTGTGAGGAGAATGAAAGGAGACTTGAGTGTGATTAAAGTGAGTGAGCAAATGTAAGCCAGATGCACTGTATAACAGGGATAAAAGTGAAGGCTGCAAATGTGTTGCTGGTCAAAGCACAGCAGGCCAGGCAGCATCTCAGGAATAGAGAATTCGACATTTCGAGCATAAGCCCTTCATCAGGAATAAGAGAGAGAGAGCCAAGCAGGCTAAGATAAAAGGTAGGGAGGAGGGACTAGGGGGAGGGGCGATGGAGGTGGGATAGGTGGAAGGAGGTCACGGTGAGGGTGATAGGCCGGAGTAGGGTGGGGGCGGAGAGGTCAGGAAGAGGATTGCAGGTTAGGAGGGCGGTGCTGAGTTGAGGGAACCGACTGAGACAAGGTGGGGGGAGGGGAAATGAGGAAACTGGAGAAATCTGAATTCATACCTTGTGGTTGGAGGGTTCCCAGGCGGAAGATGAGGCGCTCCTCCTCCAGCCGTCGTGTTGTTGTGTTCTGCCGGTGGAGGAGTCCAAGGACCTGCATGTCCTCGGTGGAGTGGGAGGGAGAGTTAAAGTGTTGAGCCACGGGGTGATAGGGTGTGATCTCCAGCATCTGCAGACCTCATTTTTTTACATAAAAGTGAAGGCATCTACATTGATGTAAAAAACCAGTAAGGCAGAGTATTATTTATATGGTGATGAATTGAGAACTGTGAATGTGTGAAGGGATCAGGGTGTCCTTCCATATCAGTCACTGAAACTAGCCAGTAAAAAGTGAGGTCTGCAGATGCTGGAGATCAGAGCTGAAAATTTGTTGCTGGTTAAAGCACAGCAGGTCAGGCAGCATCCAAGGAACAGGAAATTCGACGTTTCGGGCCAGAGCCCTTCATCAGGATGAAGGACTCTGGCCCAAAACGTCGAATTTCCTGTTCCTTGGATGCTGCCTGACCTGCTGTGCTTTAACTGAAACTAGCCAGCCAGGATAGCAAGCAGTTATGAAGGCAAAAGCTATGTTACCCTTTATTGCCAAAGGATTAAGTTCTGAAGTAGGCCTGTCTTTCTGCAGTTACACAAGGTCTTGGTAACACCACCCATGGAGTATTGGGTGTAGTTATGCTCTCCCTTCCTAAGGGAGGATATATTTGCCATTGAGGGAGTGCAGCAGAGCTTCACTAGAAACATAGAATATAGCAACAGGAGTGGGCCATTCAGCCTTTCGAGCCTGCTCCATCTCCAATATGATCATAAACTCAATACTACTTTGCTTCTTACCTTCCATGTCCTTTGACCCATTTAATCCTAAAAACTATATTTATCGTTCTTGGCAGTGTGATACTGGAGATGGCAGTCAAGCCCTCTGAGGAGGGGTGTATTTGACTGGGCCTGTATCCACTACGGTTTAGGGGAATGAGAGGAGTTGTGATTGAAACACACAATATTGTAAGAGGGTTAGACAAACTCAATACAGGGAGGATGTCTCCCTGGTTTGGGGTGTCCAGACTACGGAACACAGACTCGGGTCCTTTCTTAATTCACTCGTGGGACATGGGCATTACTAGCTGAGTCAGCATTTATTGTTCATCCCTTGTTGCCCTTCAGAAGGTGATGGTGAGCTGTCTTCTTAAACCATCGCAGTCCGTGTGCTGTAGGTAGACCCACAATGCAATGAAGGAGGGAGTTCCAGGCATTTGGCCCAGCAACAGTGAAAGAACTGTGACAGCAAAATATTTCCAAGTCAGGATGGTGCGTGGCTTGGAGGGGAACTTACAAATGAAGGTATTCCCATGTATCTGCTGGTCTTACTCTCCTGGATGGTAATGGATGTGTGTTTGAAAGTTGTTATCTTAGGATCTTTGATGAATTTCTACAGTTTAGAACCTGCTGCTTCCACTGAGCATTGGTGGTGGAGGGAGTGGAGGTGGTGCCAATCAGGTGGGCTGCTTTATCCTGGATAGTGTCCTGTTTGAGTGTTTTAGAGCTGTACCCATTCAGGCAAGTGGGCAGAGTTCCACCCTGACTCCTGACGTGTGTCTTGCAGATAGTGGACAGGCTTTGGAGATTCAGCAGGTGGGTTACTCGTTGTGGTATTGCTAACCTCTGACCTGCTCTTGTTGCAACTATATATTTCTGGCGAATCAGTTCAGTTTCTGGTTTGATTGTATTTATCTTTTGGTGGAAATGACCATTTGCTGGCATTTGTGGGGCTGAGAGAGTGGTCCACCTGTGGGATTCTCTACCACAGGTAGAGGCTGGGTCACTGCGTATATTCAAGAAAGAGATTGATTTTATTTTAATATGAGAGGCATCGAGGCAGGTAGCGAGAAAGTGATAATGTAGAATTGAGAAAGAGACTCAGCCATGACCATGGTAGGATTGGCTCGAAGGGCTGAATGTCCTATTCCCAGTTTATACATTGACTGTTGTGCACCTTGTAAGTGGTACACACTGTTGCCAGTGAGTTTGTGGTGATGGGAGTGAAGATGCTGGATTGTCTGCCAATCTGACTGACGCCTTTGTCCGGGTGGTATCAAGCTTCTTGAGTGTTTCTGGAGCTCCACCCCTCCAGACAGGTGGAGAGTATTTCAGCACATTGTAACTGGTGTTTTCTAGATGGTGGATAGACTCTGGGGAGTCAGGAGATGTCTTACTCGCCTCCAACTTCCCAGCTTCTGATCAGATCTTGTGGTCCCAGTATTTATGTGCCAGTTCCGGTTATGTTTCTGATAACCCAGGGCATTGATAATGAAGAAGTTAGCAAGGGTGATGCCATTGAATGTCAAGGGATGATCTGTGCTTTCTTGATGAACATAGTCGTTATCTGGCACTTGGGTGATGCACATGTTACACGCCCACTTATCCGACTAAGCCTAAGCATTGTTCAGGTCTTGCTGCATTTGAACATGGACTGCTCCAGTATCTCAGGGGTCACAAATCGGACTGAACATTGTGCAATCATAAGTGAACATCACCACTTCCGACCTTATAATGGAGGGAAGATCATTGATGAAGCAGCCAAGACTGTACTCTGAGGGACTCCTGCAGAGATCTCCTGGAGCTGAAATGTAGAAACCTAGAAAATGAGGAGGAATAGGCTATTCACACAGAGAGTTCCCCACCAATACCCATTGACTGCAGTTCCATCAGGATTTCTTGATGCCACAGTGAATCAAATTCAGATTAGATGTCAGGGGCAGTCACTGTCACCTCACCTTTTGTCTGCATTACTCATCCAGTGACAATCTCCCACTGTAACAGTGTAGATGGAGAAGATTGTTGAAGCCATGAAGTCTATTCCTTTTGCAGGTTCTGTGTGATATGTGGATAATTTAAAAGCACATATTGAACAAACTGGTCAATTGCTACATGCATTGGTTAATGAAAATCTACGTTGAGTGTTTGATTGTCTTTTTATTTGATTTTTATTCATTGCACAAAAGTTCCAGTGCAGTTAATGTTAATTTTGCTGCACTTTGCTCTTGGTTTTTAACCAGAAGTGTGATGGTCTTCTGCCGAGACCAAGGTGTTCCGCAGCTTTCTGGTCTGTACAGACAAACAGACCAGTGAGGGAGAGACAAAACCAGAAAGTTCTAGAGAAACTCAGCAGGTAAGGCTGCATCAGTGTTTCTCCAGCACTTCCTGTTTTTGTTTTGGACTTTCAACCTCGACAGTTTTTTGCTTTATTTTGGAGAAGGAGAATATTATTTTAGTCTTTTTCCAAACTCTACCTCAAAAGACGCAAAATTAAAAGAAAATGAAATGTTAACTGTTTCTCTCCATAAGTGAAGAGTGATTTATTTTGTTTCTGTCCAGAGATGAGAACTTTGTATATGACAGTTATAGAGGGGTTATTGAGCAAATTTGTGTTGCGATTGTCTAAATGCTATTTCTCGTCTTAAAATATTTTTGAGCTCATCTTTCCATGGATCCTTGAATCTCAAGTGTTGTTTTGACTCCAGTGGGATGGGATGTATTAGCCATATCTGGGGCATTGGTACCAGAAACAATTCAATCTGTAAATGAGTTTTGATTGAACAGTTTAGATTACTACAGTAAATGGAAATTATAGTTATTGCATAAGGCTGCTTCCCCTATTGCTTTAACTATATTTTGTAATTCTCTCTCTCTCTCTCTCTCTCTCTCCACAAGTTAATTGGAAACGCAGTTTTCAAAAGGGAGAAAGTTGAGATTTTCATTCTTGGTTCATCTGGCCTGAAATCTGCAGTTTTACTGATGTGAGAATTTACTTCATGAATGTCGAGTGATCCAACCTTCCACAGGGCTGTTAAGTGAACGGTGATTTTTAAAATTACAATCCCATTACAGGAGCTGCACTGTAGCACCGTCCTCTGGACCACAGCATCACCAGACCACATGGCTTACAGTAATAAATGGTCCTCTTGGTGCAGACGTGAGCCATAGGTGTCAGGTGCCAGACTCCACTCAAAGTTATTCTTCCACAGTTTATGGGTACACTCCATCAATAGCTTCTCTGCAACCTTTTACATAGCCCCTGATACACTTCCCACCTCCCCACCACTCCACTCCACCTCCTGTTTGTAACCCCTGTATTTTAATCATTAATCTATCAATTTAAGATGCTCCTTCATGGCATATCCCTTAACCCATGCCTCACCACGACTGTGTCTGTCCTGTTCCTGTTGTCTTGTTTGTTCCTCTGCCCTTTTCTGCTGATGGGACAGAGTCAACATGTTGCATTATCCTGGACTCCTCTGATAATGGGACTGGGCTCTGCAGTTTAATTTGCAAATTCCTTCCTCCCGATCACCACCTCAAGGCAAGGGTGGGGGGACAAGTAACAAACGCTGGCTCAGCCAACAATGCTCAGATCTCCCAAGAGCGTTAAGAAGAGGTATATTTGCATATTTATATGTATGGTCACGTGATCTCAGTCAAAAGGGCCTCTTCCTGCTCTTGTGTTGCTGAGATGTGTATGAGTCTGTTTCTTTGATTTATTATATCAGTATGTGTATGAATTATAGGATAGCTATCTGTTTGCCACTTATCAATCAGTGTAGCATGGGCAATTGTTCAAATATCTAAAATCAAGATTCCAGGGATATCTCCATCATGTGATCTTAAATCTACAAACTGCTGAAAATATAACACAACAGAAAGGAAATGCTGGGCTAAAGGCTTTTATCATTATTTGTGTTGATCCAAGAGTCGAGATCAGAAGTTTTTGAGGTTGGTTTAATTACATCTGTTGCTGTGTGTATGTGTGGTAACCAGTGATAGCCAGCAGAAGGCTTCAGGCACAACACCATTGGACAAAGGGCTGTTATCGTGGTTTTGTCTTCTACAATGAGAAAGGGAAAGGGCCCTGCAGAGGGGGCTTGTGTGTCTCCGTCTGTATGTGTGTCCGTCTGTCTGTGTGTGTCTGTCTCTGTCTGTGTGTGTCTGTGCTGCAGAGACGCTGCTGTCACCAACAGGAAGTCACCTCATGGTGATACTGTATCTTGTTACACAACTTCAACAAATGGTTTTGTCTGGGTACATGGATGTGTCGCGAATGTGTGCCTATAACAATGTTAACTTTACAAAGTAACTAAAATTTATTGGCTTTTTGCATTTGGCAAGCTTCCAAGAAATGATTATTGACCGATTCTGAACAATCATATACTGGATGGAGCAGAATGTTTAAGTCACTCTATAAAAGCGGGCAGTCGATTTGCATTGTTAAGTGCCCACACCATGTTAGGGGGAGCTAACTTCCTAGGGTGAGCTCACTGCTGGGGTGGGAGAGGAGGTTTCTGTCTGAGGTGGAGATTTTACATCTCTCAAAGGGCCATGCATGTGGACAGGGTTTAGATCCGAGTGGTGCTGGAAAAGCACAGCAGGCCAGGCAGCATCCGAGGAGCAGGAATATTGATGTTTCGGGCAAAAGCCCTTCATCAGGAATGAAGATTTTCCTGCTCCTCGGATGCTGCCTGGCCTGCTGTGCTTTTCCAGTACAACTTGGATCTAAACTCTGGTTTCCAGCATCTGCAGTTCTCACTTTTAGAGTAGGTTAGATTAAATTAGTTTCCCCACAGTGTGGAAACAGGCTCTTTGCCATGCATGTGGACAGCAGTCCCCTCAGACCCAACAACAATGGGCTGAAGGGCCTTTTTTCTGCACTGCAGGCCTCTAACAAGGAGTTTGTCCTGTGATTGTTGGGAGCGTCTTCCCGTTACCATCGAATTTGTACGTGCTATTCACTCCCAATAGGGCTCCTGTAATTTGAAGCATATTTGACGCGTGCTCAGCGGTGCCCCCTTTTTCTGAGCGAGGCCTTCTGAGGTACTGACCCACTGATTGTTCCGGAAGCATTGGGAGCTCAGCTGCCATCTTGTTTTGAATGCAGAGCCAGTCGATTAGGAAGCAGCCTGTGATCAGTGAAGGATCTGCTGTCACTAAGTGCGGGCTCGTGACTTGCATTTTGGCACAATTTGAGTCCCACAACCCCTCAGAGGAAAAATGATTCCTATTGTTGAAAGCTGCTGGTGAATTACAGACAACACTACTCCAGTACCTGACGAGATCCAAGTTTGTCAAGTGATTCTTGTCAAGACAAATTTCTTCTCGATCGTGCTCCTTCACAATTCCTGGGTCAAAATCCTTGAAGTTCCTCCCTCAGGACGTTATGGGTCTACCTCCAGCACATGGGTTGCAATGGTGCAAGAAGGCAGCTCACTCCCACCACCACCTCTTCAAGGGCAGCCAGGAACAAACCATAAAGGCCAGCGATACCATCCTACATGTGAATAAAAATATAAGTTTTCAGAACATTGTTGAGACACGGAAGGGGGACTGTAGTTGCTAGGAGGATATTTCCTCTTGTGGGGAGATTAAAACGAGGGAACTAGATTAAGAAAGGAAGCCTTACTTTCTTACAGAAATGAGAAAGATTATTTTCTCTCGAAAGGGCCATTCTCTGTCCCAGATGACAGTTGAGGCTGATTCTTTAATGTACTCAAGGCTGAGTTTGATTTTTGACAGGTAAGAAAATCAACACTTACGGAGATCAGACAGGAAATGGAGGTCAGACAGGAAATGGAGCTGAGGTCACAATCACATCAGCCATGGCAGTATTAAATAGGGCCAAATGGCCTCTTCCTGCTCCTAGGTCTCTTGGTGCCTATTGGTGTACAGGACATTGGTGAGGTCACTTTTGGAATATTGTGTGCAATTCTGGTCTCCCTCCTATTGGAAGGATGCTGTGAAACTTCAAAAGGTTCAGAAAAGATTTATAAGAATGTTGCCAGGGTTGGTAGATTTGAGCTATAGGGAGAGGCTGAACAGGCTGGGGCTGTTTTCCCTGGAGTGTCGGAGGCTGAGGGGTGACCTTATAGAGGTTTATAAAATCATGAGGGTCATGGATAGGGTAAATATACAAGGTATTTTCCTAGGGTAGGGGAGTCCAAACCTAGAGGGCATATTTTAGAGTTAGAGTGGAAAGGTTTAAAAGGGACCTAAAGGGCAGCTTGTTCACGCAGAGGGTGGTATGTGTATGGAATGAGCTGCCAGCGGAAGTGGTGAGGCTGGTACAATTGCAACATTTGAAAGGTACCTGGATGGGTATATGAACAGGAAGGGTTAGGAGGGATATGGACCAAGTGCTGGAAAATGGGACTAGATGAGGTTAGGATATCTGGTCGGCGTGGATAACTGGGCCGAAGGGTCTGTTTCCATGCTGTACATCTCTATGACTCTGTGGTGCCCCTGTCATTCAGACGCCATGCTGTTTGGAAATTCCACTGACGTATCTGGTATCAAGGGAATCTCCAGTGCCCTGCCTGCTTACAAAGTTAATTGTTGCCTACTTCCTTAAAGTAGGTTCTCACTTTATTGAAGTCAAGATTAGAGTGGTGCTGGAAAAGTACAGCTCCTCAGATGCTGCCTGACCTGCCGTGCTTTTCCAGCCCCACTCTGATCTCCAGCATCTGCAGTCCTCACTCTCTCACTTTATTGAAGCTTACTTTTTTTGAGATTACCTTTTATGGTCACAAGAGTTGGAAACAGAATAGAGAAGCCAGTGTGGGCCACAGCCATTTTTCTATAAGATGTTTAGATTATACTTCAGCTGGGGAATTTAAATTGAATTAATTAAATAAATCTGCCATTAAAAGCTGTTTGTAATGATGACAACCACTGGGTTGGTGTGAAAGCTCCTCTCATTTCTAAACTCCTTGAGGAAAGGAAATCTGTCGTTTTCATCCGTTCCTGGCTGGACGTTGTCTTCCAGATGAAACATTAAACCGGGTGCAGTCTCCCCTCAGAGTCAGATGTGCAAGACCCAATTGTGCGGCTTCAGAGAAGAGCAGGGCAGTTCACGACAGTGTCCTGGCCATGATTTTATCATTTGATTGACCCCAAGAAAAATAAATTGTGTGGTTGTTATGACATGGTTTTTTGTGCGGGAACTTGCTATGCTGTCTGTTTCCTGTATTAGTAACAGGGACTACACTTGAAAGTTCTTCATGGTCTAAAATGTCATGTCAAACCTGTGATGGTCAAGTACGTTACACATGTCTTTTGCTTTTCCCTTATCTGCCCTCTGACATTTCTGAGCCCTGAAATCACCACCTCATTTACCCAGTTGTACCAACTAAAGGCATTTTAGGGATAGGAAATGAAACACTGCTTTCACATCACATGAATGAACAAGAAAGGGGGGAGTGAGGATTGAGGGTGTGGTGCTGGAAAAGAACAGCAACCAAGGTGCAGGAGAATCAACGTTTCCAATACAGTCTCTTGATCAGGAGTGAGGCTAGTGGCCCAAGCAGGCTGAGAGATAAATGAGAGGGGGTGGGGCAGAGGGGGAAGGTAGATGAAGGTGAAAGGTCAAGTATGTGGAGCAGTCCAGACTGGCTGTGCTTTTCCAACTCCACACTCTTCGACAATGACTGAGAAAAGGAAGGATCGTCTAGTATAATTCCAGTCCAAGTTTTCGTGCGACTGCTGTTGGCATGATATTTGTTTCCATTCTGCTCTGCTCATCATTTTTATGAATCTTTTTAACATCTTTTATAAAACTGCTGAACTTGAGTGTATCAAATCTAGCTCTGTGGAGTCGAGAACTTTACAAAGGTTGTTGCCAGATGTCGTAGAGTCGTAGATATGTACAGCACGGAAACAGACCCTTCGGTCCAACCTGTCCATGCTGACCAGATATCCCAACCCAATCTAGTCCCACCTGCCAGCACCCGGCCCATATCCCTACAAACCTTTCCAATTCATACATCCATCCAAATGCCTCTTAAATGTTGCAATTGTACCAGCCTCCACCACTTCCTCTAGCAGCTCATTCCATACACTTACCACCCTCTGCGTGAAAAAGTTGCCCCTTCAGTCCCTTTTATATCTTTCCCCTCTCACCTTAAACACATGACCTCTAGTTCTGGACTCCCTGACCCCAGGGAAAAGACTTTGTCTATTTATCCTATTCATGCCCCTCATGATTTTGTAAACCTCTATAAGATCACCCCTCAGCCCCTGATGCTGCAGGGAAAACAGCACCAGCATATTCAGCCTCTCCCTATAGCTCAAATCCTCCCACCCTGGCAACATCCTTGTAAATCTTTTCTGAACCCTTTCAAGTTTCACAACATCTTTCCAGTTGGAAGGAGACAAGAATTGCACGCAATATTCCAACAGTGGCCTAACCAATGTCCTCTACAGCCGCAACATGACCTCCCAACTCCTGTACTCAATACTCTGACCAATAAAGGAAAGCATACCAAAAGCCGCCTTTACTATCCCATCTACCTGCGACTCCACTTTCAAGGAGCTATGAACCTGCACTCCAAGGTCTCTTTGTTCATGACGTGACATGCCAAATGATTTGCCCTTTTGATCATTAATTAGAGTGAAAGTGAATTAGTATAGAAATCATCAGTCATCTATGTAGAAATGCACGTTGGTATTCAAGCAACATTATTTTCTCTGAATGTGTCTGGAGCACTATGCCATTTTGTTGCTGTAATCCTGGCATCTAATGGTTATGTGTAGTCATTGGGCACAGTTCCCATGCCAGGATGGACTAATATCAGGTTGTGTACTCTGTCAGTAAGTTAACACTGGTCAATTCCAATCTAGGCTCCTTGGATTTGAGTTGTAGCATTGGACATTTATGCCACACGTGCCAAGCAATGACCTTCTCCAGCAAGAGAGAATCCAACTGTTACTCCTTGATGTTCAGTGGCATAACTGTCACTGAATCCCCCACTGGAAATGTAGCAAGTAACTCGTCTCCTGTCTCCCCAAAGCCTGCTCACCATCTGTAAGACACCAGTCAGAAATGTGATGGAAAATTTTCCAACTTCCTTCGATGAGTCAGCTCCAATCAAGCTCCAAAAGCTTGATACCGTCCAGCACAATACAGCTTGTTCAATTGAACCGCACCCCCACCAGACCCATCAAATGGTCTTAAATATTCCACCTCTCCGTTATCAATGCACAGTGTCAATGATTTCATCGACAAGGTGCACTGCTCCTACTCCCCAAATCTCCTTTGACAGCATCTTCCAAACTATGACCCCTACCATCTAGAAGGATAAGGGGATCAGATATATTGGATGACCACTACCTCCAAGCTCCTCCCAATCCTACTGGAAACATATTGCTGTTTCTTCACTGTTGCTGGGTCAGACTCCTTAGACCTCCATCCTAACACTGCCATTATGGATGCAACCATATCCCAAAGACTGCAGCAATTGATCACCTCAACTACCCCTTTCTCAGGGCACTTAGGGATGGGCAGTAAATGTTGGCCCAGCCAGGAATGCCCACATTCTGCAACATAGTTTATTAAAAAATAGCAGATGGAAGTATAATTCCCCATATCCAGTAGCTATTGATCGAATTAAAATTTTAAACCATTGTTATTGTGTTGATGAATAGCACCTTACTTATACTCATTTACATATGTTTGCTTGTATATAATCACAGTCGACAGTTAAACCCTAAATTGTAAAGTTAAAAAAATCACACCACACCAGGTTATAGTCCAACAGGTTGAATTGGAAGCACTAGCTTTAAGAGTGCTGCTCCTTCGTCAGGTTGTAGTGCCTGATGAAGGATCACTACCACCTGATGAAGGAGCAGCGCTCCAAAAGCTAGTGCTTCCAATTCAACCTGTTGGACTATAACCTGGTGTGGTGTGATTTTTAACTTGGTACACCCCAGTCCAACTCCAGCAGCTCCAAATCATGCTGAAATTGTAAGCAAGTGATTTGCATCACATAGTGTAAATTCCTCCTTGTAAATCACTCTCACTCTCCCCATGTAAGGTGTTCCTTCAAACACACCTTTTTGAAAAAGCTTTCAGTCACTTATCCTAGTCGTATCCTTGTTTGGTTAAGGTGATAGTTTGTGTGATTACTGCTGTAGTCAAACACCTAGAAACGCTTCATAAAAACCGAAAGAACGGCAGATGCTGGAAATGAGAAGCACAAACAGAAATTGTTAGAAGTTACTGGAGGTTCTGAGTTCTGAAAGCAGCTTTGAAGAAGGGTCACTGGACCAAAACATTAACTCTAATGTCTCCCCACAAATGCTGCCAGATCTGCTGAGCTTTTCCACCCATTTCTGTTTTTGTTTGTGACTTTAGAATGCTTGACTGTGTTAAAGGTGTTACCTAATTGCTAGTCTTTTGTCTGGTGTACATAGGTGAAAGGATAGCTTTCACTATACTTGCTGCTTCACCCTCTCACATTGCAATAAGCCACCAAAAACCATGAAATATTGCAGAGGGAAACAGGTCATTTGTCCAGACAAAACTTTGCATGTGATTTTTCTCCACATGAGCACCCAATTCTTCTCAGTAGTATTGGTGATTTAGAGGGGCTGGGGTTAGACTGAGGTGGACAAAGTTAAAGATCGCACAACACCAGGTTATAGACAAACAGGTTTAGTTGGAAGCACAAGCTTTCGGAGCGCTGCTCCTTCATCAGGTGAATGAGCATCATTCCGAAAGCTAGTGCTTCCAGATAAACCTATTGGACAGTAGCCTGGTGTTGTGATTTTTAACTTCATAAGTAGTAGCAAGAGTTGACAGGAATTTTTTTTTAAATGAACAAGCTGAATCTTTTTTTTTCTGACTTTGTCCAAGACTTCAGATATTGCGGAGCGGCCGGACTTTATATCGTCCCGTTATTCTAATGTCTTAAAAAACTCTGCTTCAACCTTTTGGCTACATTTTTCTGTGTGGAAAATTTCTCATTTTCCACAATAGGTGGAGTTAAACTCAGTGCCTGTTTCATGGAATTCATTATAATTAATGGCCAGAGAGCAACACCACTGTCCATCAGGGACATCAACTGGGCTTTCAAACAATGAAGAGGCCTTCTAGCTTCGCAAGCACTGTCTGTGCACACTGGAAGGGAACTGAAGGAGAGCTCGCTTCCCAACATATTTAAATTTTATCTAAGCATGAGTTTTTGTAACCAGACCACTGCAGGTGGGGGATTGGGTAGGAGAGAGAACTCCCCTTTCGACAAGGTGACTTGTGGAAGAGGCAGGGCAGGGCTGTTCTACACTCTTGAAGGGTAAACAGAAAGCCCTGTACCTCTCGGTCTGTTTGGAACACGGGGCCCCTTCACATGAGGCTGGGAAGCCCCTTCACTGTAGCAGAAGGACCACTACCTGTTGCAAGAACCTAGAGATGGCTGGTGGAAACACATTTTATCATTTTGTCTATCTTAACTCTTTGTAATTTTCAAGACTGTTCTAAGTTACAAATAACATTGCAGTGAATCTGTTCTGTGCTTTTTCCATACCTTTAAATCCTTGTGATATTAGGATCCCTCACACAATTCTAGTGTTACTCGTGTTATTGCTCACTCTGTGGCCTGTTTGAAGTCCTATACAAGTTCAATAAAATGGGGGACTCGATTTGCTGCCTTCAAAGTTTTTTTTAAACCTACTCTGCCTTTTGATCTTCACACATCAAGATCCCTAAACTCCATATTGACATTCGGTATTTGAGGTACCATTCTTTTCCTGGTTCTTGTTTCAAAAAAAGTACTACCTTGCATTTTAATGAATCGGACTGCATTTGTCATTCACCTGCCTGCAAGCGCTGCTCACGTAACTGTGGTCTT
Organism: Hemiscyllium ocellatum; assembly: GCF_020745735.1. Taxonomy (NCBI): domain Eukaryota; kingdom Metazoa; phylum Chordata; class Chondrichthyes; order Orectolobiformes; family Hemiscylliidae; genus Hemiscyllium; species Hemiscyllium ocellatum. The sequence goes on from NC_083404.1 coordinate 128,952,507, forward strand.
TCTAGAAACTTCTCATTTCACAATTTAACTTTGGTCTTGTTGCCTCAAATTCTAAAACCATTTTGCTGCATTTCATTAGTTTGATAAAGTCCTTCACATTTGACTCAGCTGATTTGTTTTCATTCTGTATCCATGTAACCACATTCTCATGGTTTCTTTATTCACTCAGGGGACCTGAGGCTTGCAGGGTGACCTAGTATTTATTGCCCATCCCTAGTTCAACTTGAGAATTGGTGGTGAACTTCTTTCTTGAACTGCTACAACCCACAAGGAGCTGCAATGTCATAACCTTCTGGTTTCCTTTATAAGATGTTGTAAAATGCTTTTTGAAAATCTATATCCACTGAAGTTCCTTTATGGTTTGTTCTTCGGTTAAAGGATTGTGAGATCTGTCGAGCTTATCTAAGAGTGCTGTGGGTGTATCTGCGGCACGTGGATAGATACGTAAAGGTGACTGCCCACCACCAATAACTTCTCAAGCACAATTAAGAATGAGCGACAAATGCTGACATTACCAACAATGCCCAAGTGCTATTATAAAAAGCATTTTTAAATGCCTTTTAGAAATCCATACCAACCAGACTTTAGTCCCATGAGCCTTCTAGCCAATTTAACTTCTTATAGATTCTTAATCATTTACTAACTACTGAAGTATAATTTCCTGTCTTATCTCCCCCTCTTCTTGAAGAGTCTCAGTTTGTTGCAACTCCGCAAACTTATTTTCTTTCAATTACCAACACTTCCTGTCAGGATGTAAAATGCAGTGTGCTATTTATTAGCATGCGGATTAATTCAAGTTCAGGGTCGACCTAAAATGGCACTTTTCTTGCTTAGTGAGAAACATGCTGGCAACAAAGATTAAGGATTTTCTTTTCCCCCAGCCTTTTCTAAGACTGATCTTCAAATACAACAATAGCTTTTGCTGGTTTTGGCTGCGTTCCGTGCTGTGCTTTAGTTCCACCTACACTAACTGACAGCACAACCTCCTGTTTTGTAATGTGGCTGTGTGTAAAATATCCTCCGATCTGAACAGTTTTCCCATCCACATACAGAGGTGGGGATGTCAGTACTGAACGGGGAACCATTGCATTACTGCATTGATAATTATAACCGTTTTTGGTCTCTCAGACCCACATGGTGACCCACTGATGTTAACCACTGAATTGTACACTTCTGCTTTAAGTAATGTCAGCATCGCAGTCGTAAGATCTGTACTCCTCCAACATTTCGGTGGGTAGCACTAGACAGTGCAGACAAGACCTGCTGAGATAGTAGTCCTGATAATGAGCACTTCTAAATGGAAATAATCTGAAGATAGGTCTTGAAGCTTTTGAGACCTGGGGCTGTGACTATTTCTTGTGACAGCCTGCTGTACAATGTTGTACTGATAACTATTAACCAACAGGAAACTGTGCATCAGTGTGTCCGGTAAGATGGAAAGAATTTAAACCAAGATGTTGCCTGTGATGATCAAATGATTATATGTGTCTGAATTATTAACAGCAAACAAATAAAATTCCTATTGATGGAGCGCTCCTCTTGTTTTTTTTCTGAGAAAGGTTGGGGTTTTGACTAGATTGTATATTTGGAGTAGAACATCTCCACCCTTCAGTGACGGTGACTGTTGACAAAATGGGCTGCAGCCCCTTTGAAATTTTTTTGCTGCATTATCTGTCGTACGTCGTGCACCCAAGAGCCGACGTTCCTTCCCCCCCACCCCCTCCCCCCTCCCCCACCTAGTGCTTATGTAAACCAGCAGCAGCGCCAAGCCGAGTTTTGAGCTAATTTTAGCAGCACCACTGCAGAGCCGGAACTGGTTCAGAGTCACGTGTGTTTGACTGAATCAAAGGGAGTATCCCAGCAATGTGCAGTAAACAAAGGGAGGTTAGTGTGAGGTGGCCCCCAGGTAGAAATGAGAATTCACAATTCACCTTCGCAGGTCTGGTCAGAAAAGCAGATAGAGTTTTGAATTGTTCAGTTTAAAAATAATCTAATTTTAACAAGGAAAGTGGAGATTTCATCAACCAGACTAGATTTATATGTGTGTGGTTCACACAAATTTTGTTTTGTTCAGCAAGTTCCTGGCTATCAAAATTATAGGCTAATTCATCAGCGGAAAGTGCCCCTTTTTTGTTGTAACCATAAAGAAAACTGAATCTTTTTTTAAAATAATGCTCCGTGTTTTCCCTTTATCTTGGCTGCAGCATAGTATTGGAGGAGAAAGTGAGGACTGCAGATGCTGGAGATCAGAGCTGAAAATGTGTTGCTGGAAAAGCGCAGCAGGTCAGGCAGCATCCAAGGAGCAGGAGAATCGACGTTTCGGGCATAAGCCTTGAAGAAGGGCTCATGCCCGAAACGTCGATTCTCCTGCTCCTTGGATGCTGCCTGACCTGTTGCGCTTTTCCAGCAACACATTTTTCAGCTGCAGCATAATATTGGGCTATTTTAATTTGTCTTAAAATGGAGTTTAATAAAGGCGTTCAAATTCAAGACAGTAAAGTTAATGAAGAGAAACAGTCAGTGGCTGAAGGCTCAATAGGCAGAGCACACAGACTTCAACTAATTAGCAGTCAGGGTTGAAATGAGGAAACATTCGAATGCAATAATTTATGATCTGGAATGCACCATCTGAGGGGGGGGGGGGTGGTGTGGGAACAGAGTTGTCAAGCAGGAACTGGATGAAGACTTGAAAGGGAGAACATTTGCAACCTTTTGAAGAAAGTCCAGGAAAGTGAAATTAATTGGATATTTCCTTTACAAAGCAGGCCCAGGTACAATGAGCTGAATGGCCCCCTTTATGCTGTCTCAGTGTATTAATCGTGTTGTGAGACAGGGCTAACCTTCCACAAATTAATTTCCACATTAACCTGGGGAAATGGCCACTTGGGGGTGACTGGACCTTTCCCAGGGCAGACCAGAGGCTCAACGCACCTCCCTACCTGGGTACCACTGCAGGTAAAGACCATCCTGTGGTGGGTGGGATTTCATTCCACATGGTGACCTTACGGGAATGTTAAGGGCAACAATAAATAAAAGCTCAAGAGAAGGCATCCTCTCTCTCTCTCTCTCTCTCTCACACACAAACTTGTTTGAAGCTTGCTGTTTCTTCCACGTTGGCGTGCTATTGGTCCTCTAGTTTCCAGAACCTGCCCAGCATTTTAACCAGCCACCAAGAGGCCATTGGTTATCCAGTAGGGGAAACGTCACTTCTGGGTGACACCATCTGTCCTAATATTCCCCCCCCAAAACACACACACACACACACACACAAACAAACACAGACACACAAACAAACAAACAAACACACACACAGACACACACACACAGACACACACACACAGACACACACACACACAGACACACACACAGACACACACACACACACACACACACACATATATACAGACACAGTGAGGAGCTGTGATCCCAGTTGAACCAGGCCCATTAGTCCTGATCCAAGTGCCAGCATCCTGGCCACAACATGGCATTATTGTATTACCTGGCAATGTACCATCTGGAAGGCTATATGAACCGGAATTGTGTTGTAACTCCATGTAAGTCACCACTTTACCAACTGGAAGCCATTCAGAAGTAATCAGGAACCTGAAGATTTCTGAGCAATGTTAGGTCACTTTGGCACAGTTTATATCCCTTGTTGATAATCGCCACTGTAACATGTGTTTGTATGACCTTGTATATACCCGTGGGTTATTAACCTCATCGTGCCCTTATGGCATTTGGTGAACCAGAGATGATGTGACAGTGAGAAGTGCAAAAGAGTTACTGTTAAACAAAAAACAGATATTTATAAATGTATTACCTTGAAGGCTTAAACAGAACAAAAGCTGAAGTTTTTCACTAGTTTCTCAATCTCGGGGTGGCACAGTGGCTCAGTGGTTAGTGCTGCTGCCTCACAGCCCCCTTGGGCGACTGTCTGTCTGGCGTTTGCACGTTCTGTATGGGTTTCCTCCAGGCGCCCCATATTCCTCCCACAATCCAAAGATGTGCAGTTTCGGTAGAATAGCCATGTTAAATTATCCCATGGTGTCCGGGAATGTGCAGGCCAATTGGATTAGCTATGGGAAATGTAGGGTTATGAGGTTAGGGTGGGTCTGGGTGGGATGCTGTTTGGAGGGTCAGTGTGGACTCATTGGGCCTAATGACATGCTTCCAGAGGTAGGAACTTTATGATTTTCCCAGAATTTGTAGAAATTTGAAATTTAACAGTTCACAAACAATAAAGAATAGTGAAAACAGTTATGTTGGAATAATTGAATTAATAATGACTATATTTATCCCAAATTGTCCAAATCTTCGATGTCCAGAGCAGTGAAATCGAGAGCTAAGTCTGTAGTACATGTCGGGACCCTAAGAGGACCTGATGCATTGCTCCAAAGGTTTAAACTTACAATGGACAGAGTACAGCTTCTGAGACCCCTCTGCAATGCTGGCGCCAATGTCTGAACCTTTCACCAGATGGGTGGGACATTGCTGCATACACACCCAGGCGATGTTTCACTGCTTCACATGAGGTCTCCTTCTGAGACCAGAGGATATTATTGATCGCCCCACCCTCCACTCCAACCCAACTCTGTCAAAAACACCCCTTCCCCAACCAGTTACACCAGCCCTTAGTCCAACCTGACCACATTACCCTCCCTGATTAGCCTTGTTCTCTGATCTGACTGCCCCCAAATCCAATCCAACTCTGTCCCTGTGTCACCATCTCTCTGTCTGTCTGTCTGTCTGTCTCACACTGCCCCCTTCCAATTGGGTCACCCATCTGCCCTACCAGCCTTCCCCATTCCCAACATACAAGCGACCCGATCTCCCACTCACGCACTTCATTCTTTCCTCCCTCCCTTTTTACCTCCCTCCCTTTCTCCTTCCCTCACTCCTCCCTCATGCATTCAGTGACTTCTCGCTCCCTCATCCCTCCCTTCCTCACTCCTCTCTCTCCCTTACTACTCCCTCACTCGTCCCTCCCTCCCTCTTACTCCTTGAGAGTCCTGACACCTGCAATAACCTGTCTAAGTACAGCAGCTAATGCTTTAAAGAGGGAGTATACCCTCTCCGTCTTTTGATTCTCCTGCGCTCATTGAATTTACTTGGTCAGACTGCACCAGTCCATTTCTGTTCAGCGGGGATAGGAAATCCTGGCAGAAAATGATCAATTCCATCGGCATGCACCATATTTCTGATGGAAGCGGCAGTGGGTCGAGTTATTAATGACAATACATATTTAATAACTGTCTTTTTCAACGTTGTCTTTTGTTTTGGACAGATGTTAACCAGAAGTGCAGAGGTTATGTTTTCAAGAGGTGCATATGTAAGATTAGATTAGATTACTTACAATGTGGAAACAGGCCCTTCGGCCCAACAAGTCCACACCGACCCGCCGAAGCGCAACCCACCCAGACCCATTCCCCTACATTTACCCCTTCATCTAACATTATGGGCAATTTAGCCTGGCCAGTTCACCCAAACTACTTGTTTGGATGCCTGGGAATGGCTTTAGCTATGTCCTCACCAAGTAATCCAAGTACAGCAGGAGGAATTTACATAATTCTCAAATAAACTGTGAAGAGTTGTTCAGTTTAAAACCTGCCATGTTCTGACCTATTATGGACATAACATCATTCCTAGTATTGGTACACAGGTCATTGATTGTTCAGCCCGTGCAATTTGTGGAATATTTTGGATAATGTATCTTGATTAATAGCTGGTTGGTGCTTTAAAGACTTAAAATGGGTGGAAAAGGTCAAGAGCACTACATAAGATTGGACTGTTAGAGACTTTGAAGATGATGTGAGGATCTAATCAGGTAGGTTTTGAAAACGTGTCTCCCCATAGGGAACCATCAAACCATCACCAAGAAATCCAGAAGTGACAAATTTTGGACAAAGAGTATTTAGAATATGTAATTGCAACCACAGAGGATTTTTAAGGCAATGCTAGTAAATGTTTCGAGGGGTGTAGGGTCATGCACAAAAGGATATGTTGGTGGAGTTGGGTGATCTTGTGAAAGATAAATGCTGACGTGGATCCTGTTGGACTGAGTGGCCGTGTTTCTGAGATTCAAACACCATTGCACAATGGCTACCCAGATGTTGCAGTACAGGTACACAATCCTTTATCCGAAATCCTTGGGCCCAGTTGTTTTTCGGAATTCAGAATTTTTCAGATGTCAGAATAAAGGACATCTTTAACAGTGAAGTTTAAAAAAAGGTTACTTAGCAGACGCGTGTGTGAATAGTGAGACACAATTGACGACTGCCAATGCTGGGCCACGCCACCATGTCACATCTGAGTGATGTCGTCTGAGTGAGTGTGGAGTTGGGTCACCTGTTCGCACGCCTAAATGACGCTCCACAGTCCGTGAGAAAATATTTCTGAGCTTTTGGGATTTTGGAATTTCAGATAAAAGACTGTATACCTGCATTTGGTTACATTCTATCCACTTGCTAAGTGTGTCTCAAAAACATGGACAATAATCAAAGATCTGTGGAAGAAACTAGAGGCGTTGAAAATGTGAATGTGCAGAATGTTTGCTTTAACAGGTGAGCATGTGCAGTTGAAAATTGTCAGCAAATGATGATGTCAGCAGACACATTCTTCAATATACAAACCCAAAGACAAGTGCAAAGTCAGTAGTGTATTTCAGGTGAATGTTTCCTCCCAGGCTGGGGGAGAGCTGACATTTCCCCTTGATGGTCAAGCTGATATAGAGTTGCAGGACCAAGACTGCAGCTTATTTGTGCAATGACGTGTGCCTCACTCAGCGTTGATGTTTTTATCTGTAACAAGAACTGATATCAAGATAAGCTCCTTCTCAATGCCCACAAACCACCCAGCAACCTACAAGTGTCTGTATGTTTTCCTTCTTTCGGTATGAGTATTAATCCGAATGGGTGGTTGTGAATTGACCATCATGTTCGTTGTTTTCATTTTTGGGATCTCAGGCATGACAGAAATCAACACTTTGATGCATGTGAGCATGCACTCCCTGTACTTAAATGTAGTACATAAAGCTGAAATGCAAGTATTTTCAAATAATGAATTAATCAGTGAAGCTGCAACTATTTTAGTATGTGTTAGATGTTGTCTTGCATGTCACAGTTAGTATGCAGTCTGTGCATCAGAGACATGCTTATGAAATCAGCACCACGTCAGTGTGGCACCCAGTGGGTCTAAAAATCTCTAAGTAAAAAATGAGATCTGCAGATGCTGGAGATCACAGCTGCAAATGTGTTGCTGGTCAAAGCACAGCAGACCAGGCAGCATCTCAGGAATAGAGAATTCGACGTTTCGAGCATAAGCCCTTATGCTCGAAACATCGAATTCTCTATTCCTGAGATGCTGCCTGGCCTGCTGTGCTTTGACCAGCAACACATTTGCAGCTAAAAATCTCTAACTCCATCTTAGCTGGGGCTACATGAAGCAAGGCACTGTGTCAAGTGAATAGCTTAATATTAGTCCAGACACTGGAAGACCGATGACTTTAATGCACATAGAAATCAGGAGCTGTAATAAACCTGTATTGAATCTTGAAGTACTGTGTATCCTAAGCCTAGTCCTTATGTTACAGGAGCTAAGTATTGCTCCATCAGGTATAAGTGCCCTGCTGGAGACAGGTCCACACATGGTGGCATCATGAGGCAATCAAAGTTGGTTGTGTTAATACTTGAATGAAAACTTCTGATGTACACATTTTGGAAACCACTAAAAGACAACCAACTCTCAGAAGAAACCCAACAAACCATCAGACAGGTAGTCACGCCAACATTAAACAGAAAAAAAGGAAGGAAACACACTCAACGCACAAGAAAGGAAAGCACTAGAAAGGCAAAAAAAATAAGAACATTGTTATCCTACCTGCAGACAAAGGATGCTTGACAGTCATTCTAAATCGAAGAGATGACCTTGAAAAAGCAAACGCACTATTTACAGATACCAACACTTACCAACGGGTAACGATCGACCCGACCCCACAACTAGAGAACCGAATCACAGCCCTACTCAAAAAAAACTTCAGAAATTTGGACAAATAAACAAGACCGACTTCCAAAAAATGAAACCAGACTGATCAATCATACCATGCTTCTACGGATTACTCAAAACTCACAAACGAGGAGCCCCCCTCAGACCCATAGTCTCGCTACCTGGAAACATCAACTTACAGATTGGCCAAGGAGCTACACCAAAGACTAAAACACTTAGTAGAAGATGCATGTCACTCCACCCACTCTGCCCAAGAATTCCTGAAGACCATCAAAGACAGCAAGAAAGAAGAGGATGAAATAATGGTTTCCTTTGATGTTACAGCCCTGTTTACTTCAATCAACATTAACCTGGCCAAGGAAACACTGACTACACTATTAGAAGGCCCAAAGACACAGACACCAAACACCACTAACTTCATCAACAAGGAGAATATCACCAAGCTAGTGGACCTATGCCTTACCACCCACTTCACCTTCAACAACAATACCTACAGACAAACCCAACTGAACACCTATGGGATCTGCGATATCAGGGTTCTTAGCAGAGGCAGTAATGCAGAGACTTGAGCAAACAACTCTGCCAACCATCCAACCCAAATTCTGGGTCCACTACGTGGATGACACCTTTGGCATCACTAAATGAAACAAGTTAGAGGAAACCTTCAAGACCATCAATAATACCCTTACTGGCATAAAATCCACTAAAGAGGAGGAAGCCAACAACAGACTGCCATTCCTAGATCTCACAGTAGAGTGAACTTCAAATGGGGAACTTCAAACCAGCGTCTACAGAAAAATAACACATACAGACCAAATGTTGAACTACAGAAGCAATCATCCCAACACCCACAAACAAAGCTGCATCAGAACATTATTTTAACGAGCCAACACACACTGCTGCACAGAGGAACTACGCAGAGAAGAGGAAAATCACCTATACCATGTATTCAAAAAGAATGGGTACCCAATGAACACAGTCCATTGATTTCTCAGCAACAAACCCAAACAAGCAGACAAAACGTGTCCAGAAACCCTAGCCACTCTCTCCTACATCAAAGATTTCTCAGAAATGACTGCCAGACTACTCAGACCTCTTGGCATCATGGTAGCCCACAAACCCACCAATACACTAAAACAGATGCTCATGAACTTGAAAGACCCTATATAGACAACAAACAAAACTAACAACATTTACAAAATACCATGAAAGGATTGTAACAAACTCTACACTGGACAAACAGGCAGAAGACTAGCCACCAGGATACATGAACACCAATTAGCCACAAAAAGACATGACCCTCTCTCACTAGTATCCTCACATACGGATGAGGAAGAACACCATATCGACTGGGACAACACATCCATCCTAGGACAAGCCAAACAGAGACATGCATGAGAATTCCTAGAAGCACGGCATTCCAACTGGAACTCTATCAGCAAACACATTGAGTTAGACCCCATCTACCACCACCTGAGAAAAGGAACCAGAAGTGACTTCACCACCGGAAATGACATCACCAACCCAAAGAAACCCAAACATATAGAGAGAAAGCAGGTGTTTTCAGCATTGCTTCGCCTGAGGCCCACTGAAGATGTTATCTAGTAAGGTAATGAAATGTCTGGAAATTAACCTCCTAACTCAGTGAGCAAACCTACATCCAAATCCTCAATCTGAGCTACAAATCTTCTCAAAACTCACTAATTTTTGAAACCAGTCAGGACTTAGCATTTTGCTTTCACAAAACTAGAGCTTCAACCAGTAAGAAGGCTTATCTGTCATAAGCTGATATAGGGTGGCATGGTGGCCCAGTGGTTAGCACTGCTGCCTCACAGCACCAGGGACCTGGGTTCGATTCCAGCCTCGGGTGACTGTCTGTCTGTGTGGAGTTTGCGCACTGGGATCTATAACTGAACTCTTCAATTCCCTTTCCAGGACGGGATGGAGCTTAACGCAACCTCTGCACATTCTCCCCATGTCAGTGTGGGTTTCCTCCAGGTGCTCTGGTTTCCTCCCACGATCACAAAGTTATGCTGGTTAGGGTGGATTGGCCATGCTAAAATTGCCAGTAGCGTTCAGGGGTGTGTAGGTTAGGTGCATTAGTCATGGATAAATACAGGATGGGGGATGGGTCTGGGTGGGTTACTCTTCTGGAGGGTTGGAATGGACTTGTTGGGCTGAATGGTCTGTTTCCACACTGTAGGGATTCTAATTCTAAGAAGTATAACTGAGGCCTATTGCAATGCTGAAGAAATTCTTCTGTTTTTTAATTCTCATTGTTTTCTGTTTTCTCAGTGCCAAGGCAGCAGCTACAGGTCTGTGTTCAGGTGGCAGGTAAAAGCCCATTGGTGCAGCATATACTCACTGCTAGTTTCCCCCATCAAAACTGCTCACTGTTTATTACAAAGGACTGGAGTATGCTCTTGTTCAAAGTTTACAATTCCCTCCAGTGCCTTAAATTGGTCATGTCCTTCAATTCAGAGATGGAATTTGGGAGCAGCGTCCTGAGTCTGAGAGTGGTTTGTGTGTGAAACCTGTTTTAATAGGAGATAGTTAAGACATGGAAGGGGAGCAACTTTCTGTCAAGTCACTACAGCTTTCCTTGGCACTGTTGCACATGGACTGTTGAAATTAAGCTTTCGAAGGATTCACAGGTTACCTGCAGCATGACAGGGCTGGGATGAGAACACTCATCCTGTGCTGGCTAAGGGAGAAAGGACAAGAATGAGGAGGTAAGATGAGGGAGGGTGGGAGAGAGGCCTATGTGAAACCTCACCCTATAACCAGTTGAGCAGCGCAGCCTGTCTTCTGTTCTGTGTATTTTATGTAATTCTATTTTATCAAATAATCAATAATAAATAATTAAGTGCACTATGCATTTCTTGGGTGACTGCCTCTGTGGAGTTTACACGTTGTCCCTGTGTTTGTGTGGGTTTCCTTCAGATACTCTGGTTTCTACCCACAGTCCAAAGATCTGCAGGTTAGTTGGATTGGCCATGCTAAATTGCCCCATAGCATCCAGGGATGTGCAGGTTAGGGGGTGATCCATAGGAAATGTGGGGATAGGGCAGAGGAGCTGCATCTGGGTAGGATGCTGTACGGAGAGTTGGTGTAGACTCGATGGGCTGAATGGCCACTTTCTGTACCTTAGGAATTCTGTGATTTCTGACGAAATGTGCTGAACATTTCTGGTTTTAGATATTTTGGAATAAAAATGTAATGGTTGTACCCACTAATCAGTGATTTTCAATAATTAACACACGAGACACTGGAATGGAACATATGAGCACAATATTCACTGATGAACTACCAGCCTCCTTGCGTGAATGTCTGTTTCACCTTCAATGTCCTCATAAGAGACAGTTAGAGGACATTAATTCTAGTGTCAGTACAGATTCTAGGATTTCTGCAGTCTGATTTTGTGCATGGTGACTCTTATCCAGCAGCTTTTCTTTTGAAGACAATATAGTGATACTTCACATGCAATAATGGAATCTGTAGTTTGTAAAAGTTTCACTTTGCAGTAGGTTTTACAGTCAGCAACAGTGACTTCTAACAGATTTTATCGGTTGAGTTATCAGAGGCTAGTAATACTGCAGCAAATAACTCACCTCCTGACTCCCCACAGCCTGCCCACCATCAACATGGTTTAAATCAGGAGTGTGATAGAGTACTCCCCACTACCCTGGATGAGTGCAGCTCCAATACTTAAGAAGCTTGACCCCATCCAGGACACAGCAACCTGCTTCATTGGCACCACAACCACTCCCTCCACCACTGACACTCAGTAGCAGCTGTGTGTACTGTCTACAAGATGCACTGCAGAAATTCACCAGCGATCCGTACACAGCTCCTTCCAAACCCATGACCACTTCCATCCAGAAGGACAAGGGCCACATTTACCTGGGAAGACCACCACTTGCAAGTTCCTGTCCAAGCCACTCCCCATCCTGGCTTGGAAATACATCACCCTTCCTTCATTGTTGCTGGGTCAAAATCCTGGAAATCCCTCCCTAAGTGCATTATGTATCTCTGAATGTGGACTGCAGCGGTTCATGAAAGGAGCTCACTATAACCTCCTTAAGGGCAACTAGAGACAGGTAATAAATGCTGGCCAGCCCGCCACACCCACAGTTCCTGAATAAATAAACAATTACTTTAGTTGTCACTTCTGGGATATCTACTGTACTAAAACATAATCATTACTGCAGATGCAAAAAATGGTCGAGAGTTTAGTGGTAAGTTTTAAGCCGTGGTTGTAATTTAATTCCGTTTTGGTTTGCTGGTCAGTTGGTCTGTTGTCATGCTTTGTGAATTTGTTTAAACTGACAGCTTTTTGCCTGTATAAGTTATTGAACAATATCTATGTTAGAGTAAAAACCTGATTTTAAAAAGTTATTAACTTTTTAATTTATGCCAACTGTCAGCAAAATAATCACCGTGATTATGACTTGAGAGGAGTTGTTTGCAGCCTAATGTTTTCTGGAAACAAAGATTGTAGTTGCCATCTAGTGGAGTTAGTTACATGCTCCTTGGAGAGCAGTGAAGGAATGTGATAGGCTCAGTCCGTGGTAGTATATGGTCAGATATTGATAAAAAAAGCATGTAGAAGAGCAAACCACCTTGTGTCATCTTGTTAATACATTATTCAATATTATTAAGTTGATCATTGTTATTACATATTGACAATAATGAGTAAAAGCACAATGGGAGCATTTCGTGTTTAATGCAGTTAGAGTCAATGCAGTGCATGAGTTAGTGTGCCCATCTTGCTCTTACAATCAATCCGCCACCTTCTGTTCTTGCACTGTAATGCTACACTTCGCTTTTTCAGAATTTAACCAGCCCTGTTTTGAAAATGACAATTGACTTTCCGTCACTCGCAGATGGAACATATTCCACATTTGTACCCATTGTGTAAACTAAAACCTTTCCATCTTCCCCTCCGGTTCTTTTGTCAGTGATCTTAACTCTGCGTCCTCTGGTCACTGACACTCCTGGAAGAGGAAACGGTTTCTCCATATCAGAGTCCCACTTCTTCAGTATATGTATCGAGGGTTTGAAGAGCACAGAGTTATCAGTTGCCATTGTATACAGTATAATTTTAACTGGCTCACTAATCATTCATGCTCAATCTTGATGTTGGGCTTTTGCCCAAAACGTCAATTTTCCTGCTTCTCGGATGCTGCCTGACCTGCTGTGCTTTTCCAGCACCACTCTAATTCTGACTCTAATCTCCAGCATCTGCCGTACCCACTCCTGCCTCATTAATCACTGAGGAATGCTGGGAACACAGGTGAATCTACCACAGCCTGAAAACTTCTGAAAACCCAGTGTTCGGTTGCGGCTAAAGGCCATTTGGCCAATTATATCCACACCTAGGTTCTGAAAGAGCATCAAAACTCTCACCTTCTCCCTATACTGTCCAGCGGAGATTCACACAGGTGATCCCTGGAATGGTAGGCCTAACATATGATGACCTGCTGAGGATCCTGGGATTGTATTCATTCGAGTTTAGAAGGATGAAGGAGATCTAATAGAAACTTACAAGATCATGCATGGCTTAAAAAGGGTGGATGCTGGGAAGTTGTTTCCGTTAGGTGGGGAGACTCGCAGCCGGGGGATTAGCCTTAAAATTAGAGGGGGTCAATTTAGAATGGAAATGAGGAGACATTTCTTCAGCCAGAGAGTGGTGGGCCTGTGGAATTTATTGCCATGGAGCACAGTGGAGGCTGGGACATTAAATGTCTTCAAGGCACAGATTGATAAATTTTTGATCTCACAAGGAATTAAATGTACGCAGAGAGTGTGGGTAAGTGGCATTGAACCCTGAGCTCTAGGTTGGGGGGAGGTCATGCCCATCAGCTATGATTGAATGGCGGAGTGGGCTCGATGGGCTGAATGGCCTTACTTCCACTTCTGTGCCTTATGGTCATATCTCTGCACATTGTTTCTATTTGAATACCTTGACTGAACCTGCCACAACCAGTCTTACAGGCTCTGTATTCCAGACAAAGTCATTTATGATGTTAAGTTTCTTCTGCCAATGCATTTACCACTTGTACAAATCACTTCAAAACCTGTGCTGCCTTGTTCCCAATCCTTTTACAAGTGGGAATAGTTTCTCCCTGTCTGCTCTACCCACAAATCCTGGCTGTCTCCACTGTCAGGAGAGCTGCCTCAGTTGCACCAATCTGTCTGTGTTGCTGAAATTTCTCATTCTGAGTCAGAAAACAGGTTGGTTATCATTTATTTAAATTTGCTTCCGAACACTAATGCATTGAGTATTGGAGATGGGAGGTCATGTTGCGTCTGTACAGGACATTGGTTAGACCATTTTTGGAACATGGTGTGGAATTCAGGTCTCCCTCGGATATCTGGTTGGCATGGGCACGTTGGGCGGGAGGGTCTGTTTCCATGCTATACAGCACTATGACTTGATGACTAGCAGCTGAGGATGATAAAGTGCAGGGCTCCCAAACCTGACCTTTGGGTTGGGGGGGTGGGTAGAAGGAGGGGGTCATTCCAAACTACAAGCTCCAGTGCGGGGGGGTGAGCATGCTGTGAAGAAGTTGCTGTGTTTTATTTCTGATGTAAATTGTGCTGAGATTGTGTTTGCAAATCATTGATATACGTGGATTTGTCTAACTTGTATTTCCTTCACACGATGAGAGCATCACTGGCTGGGCCAGCATTTATTGCCCATCCCTAATTACCCAGAGGGCACTTAAGAGTCAACCACATGGCTGTGGGTCTGGAGTCACATGTAGGCCACACCAGGTAAGGGTGGCAGTTTGTTCCCTGAGCGCCATGAGTGAACCAATTAGGTTCTCCTTACAATCAACAATGGATTTATGGTCATCATTAGACCGTTAGTTCCAGATATTCATTGAATTCAAATTCCGCTATCTGCCGTGGCAGTATTCTAATCTGGGTCCCAGAACATTACCTGGGCCTCTGGATTAATGTGATAATGTCACTGGATCATCACTCCCATTCTCAGTTTCTATGTCCTTCATTGTTCAAATTCTTATGTCATCAAAGTCTTCTTACCCCCTACTCATTCCTGTTTCAAAGTTCTAACCCAGCAGATACTTGCTGCCTGACTGTAGCAGACACCACTTCCTACCAGCAGCCCTCTCGCAGCTTCCTCGTGTTACTCAGTGCTTTTATTTGGGAAGCGTGAACTGGTTTTTCTTAGCTGCCATGTCTGTGGTGTATTTTTCAGCCAGCCCTTTAGTACGTGGCGATCTGAATGGCTGTAAAGTGTAACGTAATGATTCATTCCTCATGTCAGGAGTTGGGATGCCCAAGAGCGCGCACAGCATGATTAGTCGCTTTTCTGAACTTTAGAAATACGTCTTTTTTTTTTAAGACTCGTATTTTCAGAACTCTGGTGCTGTCAACTTGCCATGAAAATGGAGGAAGATGCATACCTAGAGAAGACTTGGCTCTCAGAAGTGCAAGATCTTTAAGATGGTTAAATTTCTCCTTTCTAAAAAAAAGCACCAGTTAAAAGCTTTCTTGTTCTTGATTCTTCTGTAAAGCATTAAGCAAATTGCATTTCCTTTTCCCGTCAGCCTGTGACTCTGCACTAACTGTATGAGCTGTTCTTGTCAATGACCATCTTATTCAGCACTTGACAGAAAAGGAAAAATAGCAAGCCACACCCTTCAGTCCCATCCCTTTAGCAACCTCTTTTTTCCACTTGATCATCTGCTAAAATTTCTTTCACAGAATTGCTTACCCTTTCACAGGCATAGCATCATCTCAGGGACTGAAATATAAGAACTGTCCTGGGAATTAGACCACCTTTAGCTTCTGTGTTCCACCCTGCCCTTGTCTATTTACGAACAAAACTAAAGAAAGTAACTTAGAGTTGCGACCTTGAGAAAATGCTGAAATTTCCAATCGTTTCACTTATCCTGTGTTTGTATTTTGTTCTATCAGTGGCCTAATCTGCCCTGTGTTTCACTTATCACTGGCAAAACAAAATTTCAGCAACTCTAGAAACATTTCCCAGAATATGAAATGCTTTCCCATAAATGGCATTCTGTTACAATTACCAATTATTGTGTTCTGTGATGATTCATTTGTCATCAGTACTCAGTTGGAAGATCATAATCTTTATCGTTGACAGAAAAGTGGGATATACTATTTTTTCAAACAGGGAAGATCCGTTAAAGTTTTTGTAAAGCAGAGAAGGTTATGATTACAGCTGATGTCACAACTGGACAACCCTTATTGTAGACTGAAATCTGGCTTGACAGGTCATATTTTTTAATTTAATATTTTATTCATTAAATAGACATGCAATGCTACAGGTCTGATTTTAACAAAATGGTAGATTATTATGCAAAGAAAAGAAAATAGAATGAACCAAACTATTTCTGTGTCCCATAATTTGCAAGATTTCAAAATACACAGTAGAATATATAATCCCAACACCATCACATTATAATACTCCAATACCAGCTGTAAATTTGACTTGACTTGTTGATTAAATTCTATGTCTTAAGAGGTTCATAGTCTTTTTTTCTTGATTAGTCACACAAGGAGCTTTTGCGTTCTCCAATCAGCTTTCAGGGTTCTAACCAAACACTTCTGGTCTGGAACTTTCCAGTGAAGGAACTTGCACTGAGGGAACCTATTCCCTAACTCTGCTGAATTAACTCCTTTCTCTGGAGAAACTATTCCAGGCATGCAATTTCAACAGCGACTTCTACGGTCTAAAATTGAAAGTTTTCCAAGTTGTGGGTTTTTCTCCTAAAGAAAATTAATTCCTGGTCTTTCTGAAGAAAAAAACTCAAGCTCTAGAAATACTGACACATTAATCATTAAACTCCCTTGTGTATATAGACCTAAACCCACCAATTCAAACTCCAAACCTTTCGGTCTCGCAGCTTACATCATAAAGGAGAGAATTGCATTTGTATACCACCTTTCACAAACTCAGGACTGCCCAAAACATTTTACAGCCAATCGGGTACTTTTAACCTGTCGTCGATGTTACAGTGTAAGTATTGAAACCTGCTAGGATTGTAGGATGTTTACAGCACAGAAGAAAGCCATTCATCCCATCGTGTCTCTCCCAGCTCCCTCTACAAGAGTACCTTAACTTGTATCCTTCCAGCAGCCCTGAAGTTTTGTTTTCTCTTAAGCCACTTAACCAGTTTCTCTTGAAAGACACAACTGAATCTACTCCCATTACACTCCCAGTTTATTTCAGATCCTAGCTACTTGTTATGTTAAAAAAAATTCCACCTATCGCTGTTGGCTTTTGATTTTTTTCAATCACCCATTGTTGGGTGGAAAAAATTTCTTCCTGTCTGCTTTATCAGAACACCCGATGGTTTTGAACACCTCTCAAATTTCCTCTCAGTCCTCTATAAGACCCAAGTCCAGATTCTCTGTCCTGTTGTCAGATCTCATCACAGAACTTTTCACCTGAATTGATTCTACATCTGCTGTAAACCAATGTCCCTTTCCCAGATTGTGATGCCCAGAATTAGACACAATTCTATAGCTGAGACTGAACCAGTGTTTTCAATCTTACTTTTGTGTATGCTGTGTCACGAAAGCCCAGGGTCCCATCAGTCCTTTTTGCCACTTTCTCAATCTGTCCAGCTTCCTGCAACCTGAGCGTAAACATGTTCAGCAGACCCAAGTCACTCTCCACCCATGTAAAAGTATTGTTTAGCATAAAGTTATAAGTAAAGTATAAATACCCACTCCCTCTTGGGTCCAGTCACCAGTTTATGGTTCACACTGAGCAAACTATTTCACTGCTTTCTGCCTGTTAACGTTGAACAAATGTTGAATTTAATTGTTGAAAGTTTCATGGCGATTCCAGGGTGGGTTACTTTCTCCTTGCAACAGGATTCTGGGTAATCCGAGATGGAGGACAGGAAACATTTCTGATTGTAACAACTGCATCTTTTTTGAGGTATTTTAGGTTCTGGAGGTGATTTCCTCAAATTCCAGGAGCAGCAATTACTGTTTTATATGCTGTTGCATTGTTTTGGAACTTTGGGAAAAAAACTCAAAACAACAGTTTTAAAAGGGAAGGAACAGACCGAGGAAGCAGATGGTGTGGTCAGTGCAGGAGAGAGAGAGAAAAAGAAACTGAAACCACAGTGTACCTGCACAGTTACTGCCTTTGCTGTTTGAATTCATGTATCGCTGGACATCGGAGTGTGTCTGGGAAAATTTAACGAACAGTGAAATTCACAACTAATCTTGGAAGAACTGTTTGGGCAAAGTTCACAGCACAGAAGCAGATAAGTGAGTTTTTAAGTGTGACCTACAGAAAGTCTGCACTAGTGAGCAGAGTGGGTTCTTTCTTGATTATATGTTTTTGAGATATGTCTCTTGATTGAACTTAAAAAATGAGCCGTAAGTATTAATTTCACCTGGATCAGTGTTTTGTAGAGGAATAAGACCGAGTTATTTTCTGGGTCTGTAGATTGTGAAGCAGCAAAAATGGCCTTTAGCAGAGTGATACGCGCTGCTTGTCAGATGTGGGAGTTTAAAGAGAGTTTAAGGGTTACTACGGATTATATCTGAAATAAATGCTGGTGGTTGCGAATCTTATCAGATCGAATGGGCCAGTTGGAGAGACAGAAGCAATAATGAATTTGCAACAGCAACAGTATGTGATGGATGGCAGTTATAGGAAGTGAGTGGGAAGTCTCAGATACAGTCACATAGATGGGTTAATTCCAGGAAAGGTAAGAGAGGTAGACACCTAGTGCCGGAGTCGTCAGTGGCTATACCCATTTCAAACAAGTCTGCTGTTTTGGAAAATGTAAGGGATGGATTCTCAGGGGAACGTAGCATGCACAGCAAAGTTTCTGATATTGAGACTGGCTCTAATGCAACGAGGGATACGTCATTGGTTCCACTTTGGAACCAACGACATAGGAAGGGAGATTAGAGTTAGACAGGAATTTAAAAAGGAGGTCCTCGAGAGTAGTAATATCTGGATTACTCTCGGTGCTATGAGCTTGAGGACAGGAATAGGAGGATAGAGCAGATGAATGCATGGCTGAGGAGCTGGTGTATGGGAGAGGGATTCACATTTTTGGACCATTGGAATTTCTTTTGGGGTGGAAGTGACCTGTACAAGAAGGATGGATTGCACTTAAATTGGAAGGGGTCTAATATGCTGGCAGGGAAATTTGCTAGAGCTGCTCGGGAGGATTTAGTAAGGTGGGGGTTGGGACCCAGGGAGATAGTGAGGAAAGAGATTGATCTGAGAACAGAAGCGAGTCGAACAGTCAGGGACAAGGTAGGACTAATAAATTAAACTGCATTTATTTCAGTGCAAGGGGCCTAACAGGGAAGGCAGATAAACTCAGGGCATGGTTAGGAACATGGGACTGGGATATCATAGCAATTACAGAAACATGTCTCAAGGATGGGCAGGACTGGCAGCTTAATGTTCCAGGATAAAAATGCTACAGGAAGGATAGAAAGGGAGGCAAGAGAGGAGGGGGAGTGGCGTTTTTGATAAGGGCTAGCATTACAGCTGTGCTGAGGGAGGATATTCCTGGAAATACATCCAGGGAAGTTATTTGGGTGGAACTGACAAGAAAGAAAAGGATGATAACCTTGTTGAGATTGTATTATGGACCCCCTAATGGTCAGAGGGAAATTGAGAAACAAATTTGTAAGGAGATCTCAGCTATCTGTAAGAATAATAGGGTGGTTATGGTAGGGGATTTTAACTTTCCAAACATAGACCAGGACTGCCATAGTGTTAAGGGTTTAGATGGAGGGGAATTTGTTAAGTGTGTACAAGGACATTTTCTGATTCAGTATGTGAATATACCTACTAGAGAAGGTGCAAAACTTGACCTACTCTTGGGAAATAAGGCAGGGCAGGTGACTGGGGTGTCAGTGGGGGAGCACTTTGGGACCTGCGACCATAATTCTATTAGTTTTAAAATAGTGATGGAAAAGGAGAGACCAGATCTAAAAGCTGAAGTTCTATATTGGAGATCGGCCAATTTTGACGGTATTAGGCAAGAACTTTCAAAAGCTGATTGAGGGCAGATGTTCGCAGGTAAAGGGACGGCTGGAAAATGGGATGCCTTCAGAAATGAGAAGTAGAATCCAGAGAAAGTATATTCCTGTTAGGGTGAAAGGGAAGGCTGGTAGGTATAGGGAATGCTCGGTGACTAAAGAAATTGAGGGTTTGGTTAAGAAAAAGAAGGAAGCATATGTCAGGTATAGACAGGATAGATCGAGTGAATCCTTAGAAGAGTCTAAAGGCAGTAGGAGTATACTTAAGAGGGGAATCAGGAGGGCAAAACGGGGACATGAGATAGCCTTGGCAAATAAAATTAAGGAGAATCCAAAGGGGTTTTACAAATACATTATGGGCAAAAGGGTAACTAGGGAGAAATAAGGCCCCTCAAAGATCAGCAAGGCGGCCTTTGTGTGGAGCCACAAAAAATGGGGGAGATACTAAACGAGTATTTTGCATCAGTATTTACTGTGGAAAACGATATGGAAGATATAGACTGTAGGGAAATAGATGGTGACACCTTGCAAAATGTCCAGGTTACAGAGAAGGAAGTGCTGAATGTCTTGAAACGCATAAAAGTGGATAAATCCCCAGGACCTGATCAGGTGTACCCGAGAACTCTGTGGGAAGCTAGAGAAGTGATTGCTTGGCCTCTTGCTGAGACATTTATATCATCGATAATCACAGGTGAGGTGCCAGAAGACTGGAGGTTGGCTAACGTGGTGCCACTGTTTAAGAAGGGCAGTAAAGACAAGCCAGGGAACTATAGACTAGTGAGCCTGACGTTGGTGGTGGGCAAGTTGTTGGAGGGAATCCTGAGGGACAGGATGTACATGTATTTGGAAAGGCAAGGACTGATTAGGGATAGTCAACATGGCTTTGTGCACAGGAAATCATGTCTCACAAACTTGATGGAGTTTTTTGAGGAAGTAACAAAGAGGATTGATGAGGGCAGAGCAGTGGACATGATCTATATGGACGTCAGTAAGGTTCCCCATGGGAAACTGATTAGCAAGGTTAGATCTCACGGAATACAGGGAGAACTAGCCATTTGGCTACAAAACTGGCTCAAAGGTAGAAGACAGAGGGTGGTGGTGGAGGATTGTTTTTCAGACTGGAGACCTGTGACCAGTGGAGTGCCACAAGGATCGGTGCTGGGATCTCTACTGTTTGTCATTTACATAAATGATTTGGATGTGAGCATAAGAGGTACAGTTGGTAAGTTTGCAGATGACACCAAAATTGGAGGTGTAGTGGACAGCAAAAAGGGTTACCTCAGACTACAACAGGATCTTGACCAGATGGGCCAATGAGCTGAGAAGTGGCAGATGGAGTTTAATTCAGATAAATGCGAGATGCAGCATTTTGGGAAAGCAAATCTTAGCAGGACATATACACTTAATGGTAAGGTCCTAGGGAGTGTTGCTGAACAAAGAGACCTTGGAGTGCAGGTTCATAGCTCCTTGAAAGTGGAGTCACAGATAGATAGGATAGCAAAAAAGGTGTTTGGTATGTTTTCTTCTATTAGTCAGAGTATTGAGTACAGGCATTGGGAGGTCATGTTGCGGCTGTACAGGACATTGGTTAGGCCACTGTTGGAATATTGCGTGCAATTCTGGTCTCCTTCCTATTGGAAAAATGTTGTGAAATTTGAAAGGGTTCAGAAAAGATTGACAAGGATGTTGCCAGGGTTGGAGGATCTGAGCTACAGGGAGAGGCTGAACAGGCTGGGGCTGTTTTCCCTGGAGCATCGGAGGCTGAGGGGTGACCTTATAGAGGTTTACAAAATTGAGGGGCATGGATAGGGTAAATGGGCAAAGTATTTTCCCTGGGGTGGGGGAGTCCCGCACTAGAGGGTATAGGTTTAGGGTGAGAGGGGAAAGATATAAAAGAGACCTAAGGGGCAACTTTTTCACGCAGAGGGTGGTACATGTATGGAATGAGCTGGTGGAAGTGGTGGAGGTTGGTACAAATGCAACATTTAAGAGGCATTTGGATGGATATATGAATAGGAAGTGTTTGGAGGGATATGGGCTGGGTGCTGGCAGGTGGGACTAGATTAGGTTGGGATATCTGGTCAGCATGGACGGGTTGGACCGAAGGATCTGTTTCCGTGCTGTACATCTCTATGACTATGACTCTATTTGGCTCCATCACTACCACCACAAGTTTTTATTGTTGACTTTTATTCAGTTTTCATTGGGAGATCGGTGGAATGGAGGTCACGGGTGAGGTTTTTGTTTGTTCACTCATGGGACGTAGGCATTGCTGGTTCGGCCAATATTTGTTTCCTGTCCCTCGTTGCCCTGGAGACGATGATGGTCAGCTGCCTTCTTGAACCACTATAGTCCATGTACCATAGGTAGACCGGCAATGTCATTAGAGAGAGAGTTCCAGGATTTTGGCTCAGGGACACAGAAGCATATATTTCCGAGTCAGGATGGTGAGTGGCTTGGAGGGAACTCCATGCGTGTCCTGGTGTTCCTATGGTGCCTGTACTTTAGGCAGAAGTAGTGACTTTTTATTTCAGGCACACATCAACAATAGCCATGATATTTAAAATGGCAGAGCCATTTCTTCTTTGTTTTCGATCAAATATTGCCGATACTGGCTGCAATCTAAGAATTGTTTTCAGCCGTTATTAACGGTGCAGTTTTGACAGGCAATTCATTTGAGTGGCTGTGATTGAGCAGAACTTTGTAGCTGCTCTACTTGAACACGACCTCGGTGCCCCACATACCCCCTCCCAGAAGTTGGCACAAAAGTCTTGTTTCTCATTTCGCACCAGAGATTGGTCAGAAACGTTAATAACTGTCCCATCGAAATGTCTGCCCCAAAGTAACCGATCTCACCGAGTCACTGTGTTCAGGGCTGTGCGGCCTGCTCTGTTCCAATGTAATTGGTCCAGTTGGGAAACTCTCCAAAGCTTTCTTACACTGAGAGCAAACTCTGAGAGGGGTGAACCGAAAGCTGGGCAACACACTCGGCTGTGAGACTGTCTTGTCTTGCAATACTCTGACTCTGTTTGCCTAGTTTTGTCTGTCGGCGGATGTTTCCCTAGTTGTACCTGAGTTTTGGCCGGGCTCAGTAACGGAGCAGGGAGAGAAGTCTTTCCGATGGTTGTGCTTTGCGGTGGGGAGCATGCTTACAGGGAGAACTGGGGAGAGTTTGTCTTTACAAGAAAAACCGAATGCTCCACGTCTCCACTCAGATGACATGCCAGTTCGATAGTCTGGAGAAAAGTTAAAATTTCCCGGAAGAGCTGTAAATGAGCAAGAGCACCAGAAATTGCTGGAAAAGCTCAGCAGGTCTGGCAGCATCTGTGCAGAGAAATCAAAGTTAACGCTTCGGTCCGGTCCTAAGGAAGGGTCATCAGACCCGGAACTTTAACTCTGATTTCTCTTCCCAGATGCTGCCAAACCTGCTGAGCTTTTCCAGCAATTTCTGTTTTGGTTAAAATTTTTCAGTCTAGTTTGAATTTTTTTTTTCAAAACATGGGCGGCACGGTGGCTCAGTGGTTAGCATTGCTGCCTCACAGCATCAGGGTCCCAGGTTTGATTCCAGCCTCGGGCAACTGTCTGTGTGGAGTTTGCACATTCTCCCCATGTCTGCGTGGGTTTCCTCCGGGTGCTCCGGTTTCCTCCCACAATCCAAAAGCTGTGCAGATCAGTGAATTGGCCATGCTAAATTGCCCGTAGTGTTAGGGAAATGGATCTGGGTGGAATACTCTTCGGAGGGTCAGTGTAGACTGGTTGGGCCCAAAGGGCCTGTTTCCACACTGTCGGAAATCTAGCCTAATCTAATCTAATTCCCTGTTAGTTGCGAGAACAGGCTTCTCTGGCTCCGTTTGCCTCCCTGATGTGATTGTATTGGATGGAGTTGTGGAGATTCTCTCCCTTTCAGAGTTGTTATAAGAATGTTCCAGACTCTGCACCACAGTGACCGAGTTATGCATCATAAATAACACTGAGCCCTGTAATTTTATAGCCTTGCTCTAAGTAAATCGGAACAAAATGGCCAGGCACCGATCTGGAGCATCGTAAATCATTGAGGAAATTTTGTATGTGGAGTTGTTGGCTTGAATGGCCGGATTAGCCAGGTGTTCCAGAGCATATCCATGAGCTGAAGCACTCACACTCCTGAAATGGCCATTCCTGGCAGGAATAGCGTTTTAGCGCTGGCTGCTGGTCCACACCAGTAATCTTAACTTGCTGAGGACCGTACATGAATAGGAGTTTAGCAATAGTTGTGTATCCATACTTTTTAAATGTTTTATGCTTTTTATTTAACCCTGATCATTCCTTATTGAACCACACTGTGTAGTTTTTATTTTGTTTCAGCCGACATACTTCAAGGTAGTATGAGTGGCACGCGAGGGGTCATAGTTTTAAGATTATTAAGAGGAAGGTATAGAGGAGATGTCAGAGGTTGGTTCTTTACGCAGAGAGTTGTGAATGCATGGAATGCGTTGCCAGCCGTGGTGATGGAAGCAGAGTCATGAGGGACATTTTAAGTGACTGTTGGACATGCTCATGGACAGCAGTGAATTGAGGGGTGCATCGGTTAGGTTATTTTATTTTAGATTAGGAATAATCCTCGGCACAACATTGTGGGCCGAAGGGCCTGTTCTGTGCTGTACTTTTCTATGTTCAATGTTCTATCAGCATGTTAACCAGATAGACTGACTTGCCTGGCTCCTTGTTTTAAGAAGGATTTGGTTTTGTTCCATTGAGTCAGTTGACCAACTCCGATCGGGAGCAGCTAGAATGTTTGCTCAATCTCTGTCCCAGGAATCAGACGCACCCCTGGGGTCAAAACCCACCCCTGCTCGAGGTGATTAAGAGCCTCCTGTGATTACTGTGTGTAGGGAGCCTGTTTGGGGTGGCCACAATTCCGGTCTTTTCTGGGTACAGACCGGCAGCAGTAAAGGAAAAGCAGCTCTCTTCATTTGATACTCATTAAATTGGCAACGAACCACGCTCTGATTGACTGTTGTGGGAAATGGAAAGAAATACTATCTCATGTTGTTACAGCAGATGTGCTTCTAAGATGGATTTATAAGGAAACAGAGCTTTCAGTCCATCTCATCCATACTGGCCAGATATTCCAACTTCATCTAGTGCCATTTGTCAGCACCCGACCCATATCCCTCCAAACCCTTCCTATTCATATACCCATCCAAATGTTTTTTAAATGTTGCAATTGTACCAGCCTCCGCCACTTCCTCTGGCAGCTCATTCCATACACACCACCCTCTGTGTGAAAACATTGCCCCTTGGGCCCCTTTTAAATCTCCCCCCTTAAACCTGTGCCCTCTAGTTGAGAACTCCCACATCCCAGGGGAAACACTTTGTCTGTTTACCCTGATGATTTTATAGAGATGCATTGTTCAGAGCAGAGCAGGTGAGCGTTAACTCTGCGTTTAAGTTGTGTCTGACAAGGGAATGCTCAACATGACAGGAGCTGCCCTGACTGTGATAGCCAGCTGTATATTCACAGAGATAAATGGCCTGGGAGTGGGGCTAGGAGGGGAGCTTACTTCAAGGGAACCACTGTTAGTGGTGACCAACATTTATGCGAGTAAAGTTGGCAGAGAATAGTAGTATTGGATTTTTTATCCTTGCCACTTTACCTGATGTGTGTATAAGTTTGGATGAAACATCCAGGGTCACTGCTGTGGGGTAGGGGAGGAAAATCTGTCACTGTTTTATCCTTCTAGTTGCCATTAGTTTTCCTCAGGAAGTATGTATGTGTTATGGAAATCCGATGACCTGAGCTGTGATTTTTATTTCAGTCAATGGCATATAGTCCTTAGCACTGGCTGCTTAACGCACATAACCTGGGAGATGGTGCCACTTTGGCTATAATGCAGAGATCCAAGCTAAAGTTCTGGGGGTACGGGTTCAAACACAGTTACAACAGCTGGTGGGATTTAAATCCCACTAATAATTCTTGAATTGACAACTAGACTCAGGAGCAAGTCGAATATTTCCTGTCTCTGTGCGGAAATCCAAGGTCCTTGCACCGTCTCTCAGTGGCCGTGCAGCTCAGTTAGAGCATTGCTCAGTAATAGAGACCTGAAAATAATAATAGTTGTTGCAAAAACCCATCTGGTACATTAGGGAGGGAAATCTGCTGTCCTTTCCTGATCTAGTCTAAATGTAACTCACGTGGTTGACTCTGAACTTTGAAATATGGCCTCTCAATGTCATTCAGTTCAGGGGTCATTAGGCAGAGGCAGTAAACTGTGGGCCTTTCCAGTGATGCCCACATCAAGGAACAACAGAAAAAGTTCCCCAAATCTTGCTGATTTTCACAACTGCGAGTTATGTGTATTTTTGTTTTCTATATTGTGATCTGATTCAGGTTTAAGTCCAATGTATTCAACTTTCACACTCTTCCTGCTCGCACTCTGGGAAAACACCTAGTGTTCCAGTGGGGGAGTGCTTTTCCTAACGTGTGTGGGGAGAGCTTGGTAATCCTTTTATTTTCCAAATCTGACCTTAACTTTGCGTCTTGGAGAACAGTATTTTTTAAGTTAAATGATATTCATTCACTCTCAACTCGATTTTAGCTCCCTGTCTGACAGGAAAAGCTCACCCCTATTTTCAAATCCTTCCAAGACTTTGTTGGTCGTCATCACCTCCCACAGCCCTCTGAGTTGAAAGTCTGTCTTGCGGGCTCCTTGTGTCACTTGGTGACCGATTTGGTTTGGTACCGTTCCCATGAAGTACTTTGGGAGGGTCAAAGGTGCTATATAGATGCAAGTGTAATAGCTCTTGTTGGCTGGGCAGCTTGGTTTGAAGAAGGGCCCGCAATGCCACTTTGATTTGTTTTTGTTGGAAACCCAGTGGTGTGATTGTGACTTCCTCGGTGATGAGGGGGATGTGGTATCAAAGCCTTTTCATAGCACACAGCACTTCACTGCGATGAAACCTAGCCCTGTGGTATTTGGAAGGTGATCAAAAACACATGTGGCTGGAAATATTTGTGGAAGTTGTTCCAAACCTAGTTTGATAATCCTGGCAGGTGGGCCTTGGGGAAATTGCAGCTTGAGTTGGATGATTGCTAGAAGTTTACTTTCACCAAAATCACCAATGGTTTAAGGTGATGTTGCTAGCCACAAAATAGTGTCCCATAATTATTCCCTCACTGGGGTTCGGAGCTCATAATAACTGGGCTATTTACGTCCAACTGCAAATGTGTTGCTGGTCAAAGCACAGCAGGTTAGGCAGCATCTCAGGAATAGAGAATTCGACGTTTCGAGCATAAGCATACGTCCAACAGCTGGCTTTTGTTTTTTAAACACATTCACATGCCTGAATTCTGTTGAAACGATGGCATGCCAGAGCTGATTAGTAACAGTGGCTTCTTGCCATATCCGCAGGTCACTGCTGCCTGCAGTTAGTTCCCGTGAGGATTCTCCTGGAATATATTCCCATACCCTGCCAAGCTCTCCCTTTCTGTGCGTAGTCTCTCCCGCTTAGCCACTCCCTGTGGAACCTTTAATTCTGCTTGGTGGCAGGACCAATGAGGGACTTGGATCACCAGTCTGAGGTTCACCAATCGACTGTTAGAGGTCGGC